>NC_092725.1:67046022-67350502 GCF_047496885.1 Scyliorhinus torazame
GGGAGGAAACCGGAGCACCCGGAGGAAACCCACGCACACACGGGGAGGATGTGCAGACTCCGCACAGACAATGACCCAGCAGGGAATCGATCCTGGGACACTGGAGCTGTGAAGCCACAGTGCTAGCCACGTGTGCTACCGTGCTGCACTACTGTAGAACATCAGCTTAGAACAAACAACATTATAGCACAGGAACGGGCTCTTCGACCCACCAAGCCTGCGCCGATTCAGATTAATTATTTAGACCTACTACTTATTGCGCAAACAATCCAACCATTCCCTACCCGTTCATGTGTCTATCAAGATACATCTTAAATGTTGCCATTGTGCCTGTCTCCACGATCTCTACTGGCAACGCAGTCCAGGCACCCACCACCTTCTGCATGAAAAACTTTCCCTGCACATCTCCTCTAACTTTCCCTCTCTCCCCTTAAACTTGTCCCCACTTGCAAGTAAGTCCCACCCTGGGAAAAAGCTTCTGAGTATTCACCCTGTCTATACCTCTCATAATTTTGTAGACCTCGATCAGGTCTCCGCTCAGCCTCCATCTTTCCAATGAAAACAATCTGAGTTTATTCAACCTCGCCTCATAGCTAACACCCTCCAGACTAGGCAACATCCTAGATATCGGGCAGGATTCTCCGTTGGCTGATGCTGAAATCGCGGAGCGCAAATGGGTGGAGAATAGGTTCAGAAGCCAAAATCACGGCGGACACCGATTTGACACCAAATCACAATTCTCCATCACCTCAAAAGTGGTGTCAATGCGTTCTGGAACGGATGTACAGTAAACACCGTTTGCATGTCATTAGCGGACCTCTGAGATTCGCCGTCTCCATGGGCTTAATTCCCGATGGCATGGCTCACTTGTGCGTTTAAAAGTCATAAAACTGGCATCGTGGCTGATGAGGAAGAAAGAGAGGAGGTGGGACACAAAGAGGCGTGACCGTGGGCTGCCGGGTCGGACACTGGCCGGAGGGGAGAGGGGGGGTGATGGGGGAAAACAGGCCGAGTGGCCGGGGTGACCCCTCCCCCACGCTCAGGACTGGTGTGGTGTGCAGTTATGGACCGCCATTGCCACAACCTACTTGGCAGCCACCTTGCTGCACACCTCACTGACCACCCACCTTGGCCCCTAGTTCTGCAGAGTGACACCGGCCGTATGGTGTCACTCTGCAGATACATCCATTTCAATGTGGGTTGAGCCCACCAGGATGCCCGAGCAGTGAGGTTCGCCACCATAGACAGGATGCCCCGTGTCCAGGGAGTGATCGATGGGTTACATGTCCTCATATGAGCACCGGCTGATGACAGGCTACTCTACATCAATTGAAAGGGGTTCCACTCGATGAACATGCAGCTGATATGTGACCATCAGATGCGCATCATACACATCTGTGCCCGATCCCTGGGTAGTGTACACGACGCCTTCATCCTGGCACCTGAACAATTACTGACATGTTTGAGATGGACCCTCCGGCTGTAGGGGTTGGTTCCTGGGTGACAGGGGTTACCACTGCGGCCGTGGCTGATTGCACCTATCCGGAGGTCACAGATCGACGCGGAGACCCGTAACCATGACACCCATACAGCAACCAGAGGCATGATTGAGCGGTGCTTTGGCCTCCTGAGGGTGAGATTCAGGTACCTGGATCGCTCTGGAGGGGCCCTCCAGTATGGCACTGGGAGGGCTGCCCGCATCGTGGTGACCTGCTGCATCCTCCACAAAATCGCGCAGCAGAGGGGCGATGTGCTGGAGGAGGAGGAACGCCAGTACTTGTCTGACGAGGAGGATACGGGGGGAGGATGGACTGGCCATGGAGCCCAGGCAGGTACGGGAGGCCACACACGGGGCGCTCTGATCGCCTTCCAGGTTCACCAACTGAGGGGCAAGAGAACTGGCCATGGGCATGGAAACTGCATCCCATGCACGTGGCCCCTCCTCCTCCATCATCAAGGAGCCCGGTGGCCCCTCCTCCTCCATCTTCGGGGAGCCTGGTGGCCCCTCCTCCTCCATCCTCAGGGGGCCCGGTGGCCCCTCCTCCTCCATCCTCGGGGAGCACAGTGGCCCCTCCTCCTCCATCCTCGGGGAGCCCGGTGGCCCCTCCTCCTCCATTCTCAGGGAGCGCAGTGGCCCCTCCTCCTCCATCCTCGGGAGCCCGCTGGCCCCTCCTCCTTCATCATCGGGGAGCCTGGTGGCCCCTCCTCCTCCATCCTCGACGGGCACAGTGGCCCCTCCTCCTCCATCCTCGGGGAGCCCGGTGGCCCCTCCTCCATCCTCGGGGAGCCCGCTGGCCCCTCCTCCTCCATCATCGGGCAACCCAGTGGCCCCTTCCTCCATCCTCGGGGAGCCTGGTGGCCCCTCCTCCTCCATCCTCGGGGAGCCTGGTGGCCCCTCCTCCTCCGTCCTCAGGGTGCCCGGTGGCCCCTCTTCCTCCATCCTCAGGGTGCCCGGTGGCCCCTCCTCCTCCATCCTCAGGGTGCCCGGTGGCCCCTCTTCCTCCATCCTCAGGGTGCCCGGTGGCCCCTCCTCCTCCATCCTCAGGGAGCCCGGTAGCCCCTCCTCCTCCATCCTCGGGGTGCCCGGAGGCCCCTTCCTCCATCCTCGGGGAGCCTGGTGGCCCCCGGGCTACTCCATGGGACAGGGTTGCGAGCACAGCTATCCCCTGGGACTCCCTGGCGCCGCTGCCAGTCCTGGAGGCCCGCTCTGGTCCTGAACAGGGCCTGCATGCTGGCGGCCATGTAGCACATGGAGTGGGCCATCTCCACAATCAATGGGACTGCCTGTTCCAGAAGCCCGAAATCAATCTAGTCAGCAGCAAGTCCCTGGGGTCCGCCCTCTGACCATCCACCTTCTCGGGAGTTCCTACCTCCACCTGCAATGCCGGAGCAGCTGTGTGGTTCTCACCAGAGAGTGTCCCAGGAGCCTCTTCACTAAAGTGCCCAACCGAGGCGAGTGTCTCTGGGATGGTGGAGGGTGTTGGAGACAGCTGTGATGGGAAGTCAGTGTCATTCCCGGGCTCGGGCTCCGGGATGCCTGGGCCTTGGGCCTCGGGCCTCGGGTCTCGGGCTGCCGTCTGGACTGCTCTCAGCATCAGTGCTCGGCTCACGGCAGAGCTCCAGCTGTGGCACTAGCTGGGGATGGGGGACACCAGTTGGACCCGCCCCATTTCTAGCAGGTCCGACAAGACACAAGCCAAGATGTATGATTAGAAGGCAGGCCAGAGGGGAGTGGGAGTGAGGGTGGTGGGGGTGTCAGTGAGGTTTTGGGGGTTGGGGGGGGCGGTTGAGACATGTGTCACAGGGGACCGCAACTCAGCAGGGTCTCACGTCCTCGCTCATGGCCGAACACCACCCCTTTCCTTTCCTCCGGGTCGCCGACCACGTTCAGGGCCCTCTGATCTGCCAACGCGATGGACCGCAGGTCTGGCCATCCTCTTCCAGAGATTGGAGGCGGCCTTCTCCTGGGAGAGGGGCAAACAGAAAACGCCAGTGTTAGACGGTCCGACACATGTATCCCAGAGGTGGGGAGCTGGTGGCCTCAGTGGCCAGGGCGGCCATTATGGGTGACGGCATGTGATGCAGGGTAGGGGTTCTGCCGCCCTCCGGATTTAGGGAGTTAGGGTTACAGGTGTGAGGGAATGGGGGATGGTGCCAGGGGCACAGTGTTGCCTACTCAACCTGGCCACCCTGAGGAGGTTGTGCAGTTTTTTCCAGCACAACTGGCCAGTCCAGACGGTGTTGCCCACAGCGCTCACCACCTCTGCTGCCTGCACCTAGGCACGCCGAATGGCTGCAGCTGGCAGCCTCCTCACTGGGACGGGATGCAGGATCATCCGCCTCTCCTCCACCGCATCCAGGAGCGTCCACATCAGTGGTGTGGGCCATGCATCTTGCTGCCATCTTGTTGACTGGGGTGGTGTGTGTGGGGAGTGAAGTGTATATGTGCGGCTGCAGCTTGTCAGCCTCCTGAGTGTCAATTGCGAAACCGGCGAATCCAGCACCATTTTTCATTGGAAACGATCGAGTTCCACATGGCGCCGGTGCTAGCCCCTCAACGGTCGCTGAATCAGTCCAGGAGCGGCGCCAATTTTACTGTCGGAGAACTTCACAACTCCTGCCCCGGCGTCAACACTTACTCTCAGAAAGGGAGAATCCCGCCCAATGTGTTCACGTCCCTGTCATAATATGCACCCATGCACATCATGAGGTAAAAGCAGGCAGTGACAGACGCCCAATCAACATACAGAACAGAACACGACCAATCACCAGACAGAACACCAGAGGTGGGCTTCCAACTATAAAACACACGAGCCATCAGCACTCCGCCTCTTTCCACTGGTGACAACTGTAGTGACAGTCAGGGTGTACAAATCATTCAACACCTTCTACATTCTGCGGGAGGAGCTCCTAAAAATAAAACATATGATCCTGCCAGTGGCCAGAACAGGCAAAAAGTCGCTATTCCCGCCTTAAGTCGGCAGAGCAGGACCAACTTGCCTCCCACGAGGCTGAGAGTGTACAGACCATCGCCCGAATGCGGTGCCTGGGCATCGATGAAGGCGGCCATTTCACGTGCTTTTCCAGGGGTCCCACCCATGCGACCACGGTCGGGAGAACGAAGCGGCCGAAGACGACACTGTGCAGGTGCGAGCAGCGGCTGACCACACTGCGCATGTGCGACGATACACCAAGCGTCACGACGTCGACGTGATGACGTGCCCCAACTGCGGCACCGCCCATTTAAATCGGCAATGCCCTGCAAGAGGCAGGCGATGTCTCAACTACAAGAAGCTTGGCCATTATGTGGCTTTGTGCAGGTTGTAGCCAGTTAAAATGGCTAACTCCCGATTTAGAATGGCCAACCCTGATTTAAAATGGCGAACGGAAAAGGCTGATGGGAAAATCAGCCAACAGGACTAAAACAAGCAGCTGCAGGTAAAACTGTGTATTCGCCTCTGGGGAGGCCAGACAGAATCGATAACTGCAGCCATCAGCATAACAACACACCAGCCATCTGGATATTAATTAGCAATCCCCGGGAACTATGTGCAACAAATTAGACAGACAAAGCCAACCCAGACTTTTCAGCGCCAGCAGGAGCCTGCACAAAGAGAGGTGAACAACCACCCCAAAACCGCCCATCGATCAAGGAATCGCTCCAGCATTGGAGAATATCGAACCAAGTGATTGGGACAAAGATTAATAGCCTCGCGACACTAAAAGTCGACCCTCCCCCGTCCTTTGCACATCTCACTGCCAACTGTAAACCAGTCGCCAACAGAAGCAGTTGGTACAGCATTCAGGATAGGACTTTTATCAGGTCCGAAGTCCAGCGACTCTTGCGGGAATCATCGAGGCCAGCAATAGCCCCTGGAGAGCTCAGGTGGTGGTCGTCAGGACCGGGGATGTGAACCGGATGGTTGTAGATTACAGCCAAACCATAAACCGGTGCACGCACCTCGATGCATACCCCCTTCTCCGGATCGCAGACATGGTTAACCAGATTGCGCACTACCGGGTGTTCTCCACGGTGGATCTGAAGTCTGCGTACCACCAGCTCCCAATCCGCCCGGGGAACTGCCACTACATGGCTTTTGAGGCAGACGGCCGCCTCTTCCACTTCCTTCGGAGGTCCCCTTTGGCATCACAAACGGGGTCGCGGTCTTCCAAAGAACCATGGACCGAATGGTGGACCAGTACGAGCTGCAGGCCACATTTCCGTACTTGGACAACGCCACCATCTGCGGCCATGATCAGCAGGACCACGATGCCAACCTCCAGAGATTTCTCCAAACCGCCTGAACCCTTAACCTCACTTACAACAAGGAGAAATGCGTTTTCCGCACAACCAGACTAGCCATCCTCGGCTACGTCATGGAAAACGGGGTTCTAGGACCCGACCCCGACCGTATGCGCCCCCTCCTGCAACTTCCCCTTCCCCACTGCCCCAAGGCCCTGAAAAGGAGCCTCGGGTTCTTTTCTTATTATGCCCAGTGGGTCCCCAACTATGCGGACAAAGCCCACCCACTAATCAAGGCCACCACCTTCCCACTGGCAGCTGAGGACCGCCAGGCCTTCAGCTGCAACAAGGCAGATATCGCCAAAGCCGCAATGCGCGCGGTGGACGAGTCCGTCCCCTTCCAGGTGGAGAGCGACGCATCAGAGGTCGCCCTCGCCGCTACCCTCAATCAGGCAGGCAGGCCAGTAGCATTTTTTTCACGAACTCTCACCACCTCTGAAATTCGACACTCCTCGGTGGTAAAGGAAGCCCAAGCCATCGTGGATTTGTGTGGCACTGGAGGCACTACCTCGCTGGTAGGAGGTTTACCCTCGTCACCGACCAACGTGATGCACGATCAATTACACAAAGACGCGGCACATGCGCCAGTGTGCAAGATGACCGACTACGGGCCATCCACGATGACCTCTGCCACCCGGGGGTCACCCAGCTTCTCCACTACATCAAGGCCCGCAACCTGCCCTACTCCACTGAGGAGGTCAGAGCCATGACCAGGGACTGCCAAATCTGTGCGGAGTGTAAACCGCACTTCTATCGTCCAGACAGGGCCCACCTGGTAAAGGCATCCCGGCCCTTCGAGCGCCTCAGTATCGATTTCAAAGGGCCCCTCCCCTCCAACAACCGCAACTCATATTTCCTCAACATCATCGACGAGTTCCCCCGCTTCCCCTTTGCAATCCCTTGCCCCCACATGACTGCGCCCACTGTCATTAAAGCCCTACATTGTGTCTTCACCCTGTTTGCATTCCCCACGTACGTTCACAGTGACCGGGGCTCATCGTTTATGAGTGACGAACTGTGTCAGCACCTGCTCAGTAAGGGCATCGCCTCGAGCAGGACTACGAGCTATAACCTGCAGGGAATCGGGCAGGTGGAGAGGGAGAACGCGACCGTCCTCTTGACCCTATGGTCTAGGAATCTCCCAGTCCCCCACTGGCAGGAGGTCTTCCCCGATGCGCTCCACTCTATTAGGTCCCTCCTTTGCATTGCCACAAACGAGACCCCTCGTGGCCGCCTATTTGTTTTCCCCAGGAGGTCCACCTCCGGGGCCTCGCTTCCGCCCTGGCTGAACATACCGGGGCCCGTCCTGCTCCGCAAACATGTCAGGAGCCATAAGTCCGACCTGATAGGAGCTGGACCCTGATCGAGAGGGTCCAGCTCCTACACACCAACCCCCAGTACGCATACATTGAACACCCCGACGGCCGACAGGATACGGTCTCCCTCCGAGACCTGGCACCCACGGGTTCCACTACCACCGCCACCCCAACTTACCCCGCCCGACCTACGCTGATCAGCGCCCCTGCCCCTACATGGCACCCGCACCCACTCTCCATTCCCCCTTCACCGACCCACAGAAATGAAGCTCCAGTAGACACGCTCCCAGAGTCCACATCTGTGCCCGCACCGGCGACTTCACTACCCATGCCAGCACAGATGAGTTCGACAAGTGGGCCAGCAGCGATACCAGAGCTTCGGCGATCCGTGTGCCGGACAGGCTGAACTTATGAACCCTTCACCCCCGCCAGACTTCATTTTTTTAACAGGGGGTGAATGTGGTGAACATTTTGTAGTAACCATTCACCATGTATATAACTGTGTCACGCTGTTGCCCATGTGGGCTCCACCTATGGACCATTGTAAGGTATTACCTGTAAAGTATCATGTTGGTGCCTTGTTGGCTCCGCCCTTGGCTCCACCCCTTGAGGGAGGTATAAAGAGCAGTAGGCGGCTCTCACTAGCAGACCAGTCGCAGGCAGGCACTGTTCTAGTTGATTAAAGCCACAATTTACTTCTACTCCTGGTTTTGTGTGAATTGATGGTCGCATCAACTACCCGATCCCGAAGCGGGAGGAGCTGATGAGTGAGATGGCACATGCCAAATTCTTTACAAAGCTGGATGCATTGCGTGGCTTCTGGCAGATACAACTGGACAAGTCCAGCAGGAAGCTCTGCACGTTTAGATCATAGAATTTACAGTGCAGAAGGAGGCGATTCGGCCCATCGAGTCTGAACTGGCTCTTTGGAAAGAGCACCCTACCCAAGCCCACACCTCCACCCTATCCCAGTAACCCCACCCGGCACTAAGGGCAATTTTGGACACTAAGGGCAATTTAGCGTGGCCAATTCACCTAACCTGCACATCCTTGGTCTGTGGGAGGAAACCGGCGCACCCGGAGGAAACACACACACACATGGGGAGAACGTGCAGACTCCGCACAGACAGTGACCCAAGCCGGGAATCGAACCTGGGACCCTGGAGCTGTGAAGCAATTGTGCTAACCACTATGCTACCGTGCTGCCCCTTTAATATACCCTTCGGAAGATATTGTTACAACCGCATGCCGTATGGTATTGTTTCGGTATTGTATGGCAGGGGGGTGGGCACGGGAGCAATAGGTCAGAAGGTGAGAGCATTGAGGGAGAACTAGGGAATAGGGACAGTGTGGCTCTGAGGCAGCGCAGACGGGGAGAAGTTGCTGAACACAGCGGGTCTGGTGGCCTGAAGTGCATATGTTTTAATGCAAGGAGCATTACGGGTAAGGCAGATGAACTTAGAGCTTGGATTACTACTTGGAACTATGATGTTGTTGCCATTACAGAGACCTGGTTGAGGGAAGGGCAGGATTGGCAGCTAAACGTTCCAGGATTTAGATGTTTCAGGCGGGATAGAGGGGGATGTAAAAGGGGAGGCGGAGTTGCGCTACTTGTTCAGGAGAGTATCACAGCTATACAGCGAGAGGACACCTCAGAGGGCAGTGAGGCTATATGGGTAGAGATCAGGAATAAGAAGGGTGCAGTCACAATGTTGGGGGTATACTACAGGCCTCCCAACAGCCAGCGAGAGATAGAGGAGCAGATAGGTAGACAGATTTTGGAAAAGAGTAAAAACAACAGGGTTGTGGTGATGGGAGACTTCAACTTCCCCAATATTGACTGGGACTCACTTAGTGCCAGGGGCTTAGACGGGGCAGAGTTTGTAAGGAGCATCCAGGAGGGCTTCTTAAAACAATATGTAGACAGTCCAACTAGGGAAGGGGCGGTACTGGACCTGGTATTGGGGAATGAGCCCGGCCAGGTGGTAGATGTTTCAGTAGGGGAGCATTTCGGTAACAGTGACCACAATTCAGTAAGTTTTAAAGTACTGGTGGACAAGGATAAGAGTGGTCCGAGGATGAATGTGCTAAATTGGGGGAAGGCTAATTATAACAATATTAGGCGGGAACTGAAGAACATAGATTGGGGGCGGATGTTTGAGGGCAAATCAACATCTGACATGTGGGAGGCTTTCAAGTGTCAGTTGAAAGGAATACAGGACAGGCATGTTCCTGTGAGGAAGAAAGATAAATACGGCAATTTTCGGGAACCTTGGATGACGAGTGATATTGTAGGCCTCGTCAAAAAGAAAAAGGAGGCATTTGTCAGGGCTAAAAGGCTGGGAACAGACGAAGCCTGTGTGGCATATAAGGAAAGTAGGAAGGAACTTAAGCAAGGAGTCAGGAGGGCTAGAAGGGGTCATGAAAAGTCATTGGCAAATAGGGTTAAGGAAAATCCCAAGGCTTTTTACACTTACATAAAAAGCAAGAGGGTAGCCAGGGAAAGGGTTGGCCCACTGAAGGATAGGCAAGGGAATCTTTGTGTGGAGCCAGAGGAAATGGGCGAGGTACTAAATGAATACTTTGCATCAGTATTCACCAAAGAGAAGGAATTGGTAGATGTTGAGTCTGGAGAAGGGGGTGTAGATAGCCTGGGTCACATTGTGATCCAAAAAGACGAGGTGTTGGGTGTCTTAAAAAATATTAAGGTAGATAAGTCCCCAGGGCCGGATGGGATCTACCCCAGAATACTGAAGGAGGCTGGAGAGGAAATTGCTGAGGCCTTGACAGAAATCTTTGGATCCTCGCTGTCTTCAGGGGATGTCCCGGAGGACTGGAGAATAGCCAATGTTGTTCCTCTGTTTAAGAAGGGTGGCAGGGATAATCCCGGGAACTACAGGCCGGTGAGCCTTACTTCAGTGGTAGGGAAATTACTGGAGAGAATTCTTCGAGACAGGATCTACTCCCATTTGGAAGCAAATGGACGTATTAGTGAGAGGCAGCACGGTTTTGTGAAGGGGAGGTCGTGTCTCACTAACTTGATAGAGTTTTTCGAGGAGGTCACTAAGATGATTGATGCAGGTAGGGCAGTAGATGTTGTCTATATGGACTTCAGTAAGGCCTTTGACAAGGTCCCTCATGGTAGACTAGTACAAAAGGTGAAGTCACACGGGATCAGGGGTGAACTGGCAAGGTGGATACAGAACTGGCTAGGCCATAGAAGGCAGAGGGTAGCAATGGAGGGATGCTTTTCTAATTGGAGGGCTGTGACCAGTGGTGTTCCACAGGGATCAGTGCTGGGACCTTTGCTCTTTGTAGTATATATAAATGATTTGGAGGAAAATGTAACTGGTCTGATTAGTAAGTTTGCAGACGACACAAAGGTTGGTGGAATTGCGGATAGCGATGAGGACTGTCTGAGGATACAGCAGGATTTAGATTGTCTGGAGACTTGGGCGGAGAGATGGCAGATGGAGTTTAACCTGGACAAATGTGAGGTAATGCATTTTGGAAGGGCTAATGCAGGTAGGGAATATACAGTGAATGGTAGAACCCTCAAGAGTATTGAAAGTCAAAGAGATCTAGGAGTACAGGTCCACAGATCACTGAAAGGGGCTACACAGGTGGAGAAGGTAGTCAAGAAGGCATACGGCATGCTTGCCTTCATTGGCCGGGGCATTGAGTATAAGAATTGGCAAGTCATGTTGCAGCTGTATAGAACCTTAGTTAGGCCACACTTGGAGTATAGTGTTCAATTCTGGTCGCCACACTACCAGAAGGATGTGGAGGCTTTAGAGAGGGTGCAGAAGAGATTTACCAGAATGTTGCCTGGTATGGAGGGCATAAGCTATGAGGAGCGATTGAATAAACTCGGTTTGTTCTCACTGGAACGAAGGAGGTTGAGGGGCGACCTGATAGAGGTATACAAAATTATGAGGGGCATAGACAGAGTGGATAGTCAGAGGCTTTTCCCCAGGGTAGAGGGGTCAATTACTAGGGGGCATAGGTTTAAGGTGAGAGGGGCAAAGTTTAGAGTAGATGTACGAGGCAAGTTTTTTACGCAGAGGGTAGTGGGTGCCTGGAACTCACTACCGGAGGAGGTAGTGGAGGCAGGGACGATAGGGACATTTAAGGGGCATCTTGACAAATATATGAATAGGATGGGAATAGAAGGATACGGACCCAGGAAGTGTAGAAGATTGTAGTTTAGTCGGGCAGTATGGTCGGCACGGGCTTGGAGGGCCGAAGGGCCTGTTCCTGTGCTGTACATTTCTTTGTTCTTTGTTCTTTGAAATCTTTCATCGAATAATGGAGCAAATGCTAGACGGCATTGACGGTGTGCGGGTTTATGTTGACAACGTCATCAAATGGTCCACGACCCTGGAGGAACAAACTTCTCGGCTGCAACAAGTCTTCAGGCGCATACGTGCCAACGGCCTGAAATTAAATAAAACCAAATGCTCCTTTGGCATGTCGTCGATTAAGTTTCTCGGTGATCAGATCTCCCAGCAGGGCGTGCAACCAGACTCGGACAAAGTCGAGGCCATCAACTCAATGAAGACCCCAGAGGTCCAGAAGGCGGTCCTCCGCTGCATGGGGATGGTAAACTTTTGGGGGAACTTCACTCCCAACTTCGCGTCACGTACCACGGCCCTCAGGCACCTGGTGAAGAAGTCCACCACTTTCCAGTGGCTACCCGCACATCAAGCAGAGTGGTTTGAGTTGAAAGCGAAGCTAACCACCGCTCCTGTTCTAGCTTCTTTTGACCCAGCGAGGGTGACTAAATTCTCCACAGACACCAGCCAGGACAGCATTGGGGCGGTGCTCCTCTAGAAGTATGACACCTCGTCCTGGGCTCCAGTGGCCTACGTGTCCAGGGCCATGACCCCCACTGAGTAACAATATGCTCAAATAGAGAAAGAATGCCTGGGCCTTCTCACTGGCATCGTGAAATTCCACGATTATGTCTCCCGACCTTTACAGTAGAGACGGACCACAGACCCCACGTACACATTATACACAAGGACTTAAATGATATGACACCCAGTCTCCTGCGCATTCTCCTTCGACTCCGCAGGTATGATTTTGAACTGGTTTACACACCTGGAAAGGAGCTAATCATCGTGGAGGCCCTGCCGCATGCCATCACCTCGCCATGTGAGCAGGTAGACTTCATACACAACATTGAGGCACAGGTGCAACTGTGTGCCAGCACCCTCCCGACATCCGACGAACGACTCGTCATCATTCGAGAAGAGACCGCCAAGGACCCTATTCTGCAGCGGGTCATACATCACCTCATGAATGTCTGGCAGGAAGGGCAATGCCCCCAATACTATAATGTAAAGGATGACCTAACTGTTGTTGAGGGGATCCTCCTGAAATTGGTTTGCATCGTCATTCCGTGCAGCCTCCAGAGCTTGGTGCTCATGCAGATACACGAGGGACACCTCGGTATTGAGAAGTGCAGGCGCACGGCTCGGCAGGCTGTCTATTGGCCTGGCATCAATGAGGACATATCAAACATGGTCCTCAATTGTGCGACCTGCCAGCGCTTCCAGCCTGCTTAGCCCAAAGATATGCTCCAGCACGAGATCATGACCTTTCCATGGTCTAAGGTCGGCGTTGACCTTTTTCACGCCAACGGGCATGACTACTGTGGTGGTATGTATTAGGGGTAATACGGTACACCACGTGTCGACAGGCTATTGGTGGAGGGATGCCAGGTCCTGATAGGATCTGCCACCTACTGGACTCCACCCAGAAATGCCGGTATAAGAACCCAGCTTTTCCCTCCATTTCCCTCAGCAGTTGTATTCTGTAACCACGCTGCTGGGGATAAAGTTCTGCTTAATAAAGCCTTCAATTGACATTACCTCAACCTGCCTCGCGTCATATTGACGGTGCTACAATTTATTAAGCAGAGTTTAAATTGAAGAAAACGACGTGGGAACATGGAGCTCCGAATCACCCCGGAGTGCCTTCGAAACGCACCCCAAGCAGCTAACTCGGCCTCTATCTTCAAACACTGGATGGCATGCTTTGAGGGCTACATTTGAACGGCCTCCAGCACACCGACTGACGCACAAAAGATGCAGGTCCTCTATTCCAGGGTAAGTCCTGACGTCTACTCCCTTATCGAGGACGAGGACGGTTTCACCGGTGCCATCGCCGCGCTGAAGGATATCTACATCCGGCCCGCCAACCAGGTTTTTGCTCGCTACCAGCTCGCCACACGACGGCAATTTCCGGGGGAATCGCTGGATGGGTTTTATAACGCCCTGCAGATCCTGGGTCAAAACTGCAACTGCCCGGCGGTAACAGCGAGTGAACACACAGAGCTCCTGGTCCGCGATGCGTATGTGGCAGGTTTGGCCTCTTCCCAGATCCGCCAGAGGCTTCTGGAGAAAGAATCTCTGGGACTTACAGAAGCTCGGGCCCTGGCGGCCTCCCTCGATGTGGCCTCGCCCCCGACCGCACTACAGCCCCTTGGGCTCCGTGGACCCCCGCTGCGGTCGACTCTCTGACACCCCCCCCCCACCCCCGCAAACCTGCGCGGCCAAAACACCAGACCAACCGGGGGGGCCCCGCTGCTATTTTTGCAGCCAGCCGAAACACCCTCGGCAGCGATGCCCGGCCCGCGCGGCTACCTGCAAAAGCTGCGGGAAGAAAGGCCACTACACGACGGTGTGCAAGTCCCGCGGGGTCGCCGCTATCTCCGGGGAAGAAACGGGACCACAGACCCAGCCCCCCCAGCGATCCACGAGTGACCAACAGACGCCGCCATTTTGGACCCCGGACGCCACGAGGGAGAGATGGGCGCCGCCACTTTGTCCACCCCCGACCGTGCTCGATCTGTGGACGCCGCCATCTTGGCTGAAGGACCCCGACACAGACGGCCACATACTGCCTGATTACGATGCTCAACTTCAACAACCACGTCTGGCTTCGACGACCCTCGACCTATCGCGACCTCGGAAGCTCCAGACTGCAACCACTACAGTCCTAGTGAATGGCTACGAGACGCCGTGTCTTATCGACTCTGGGAGCACGGAGAGCTTCATTCATCCGGACACGGTAAGGCGCTGTTCCCTCGTAATTCGGCCAAGCACCCAGAAAATTTTCCTGCCGGCGGGATCCCACTCCGTTCAGATCACGGGGTTCTGCATCGCTAACCTAACGGTGCAGGGGAGGGAGTTCCGAAATTACCAGCTGTATGTCCTCCCCCATCTCTGTGCGCCCACACTCCTAGGGTTGGACTTCCAATGCAACCTCCAGAGTTTAACATTTAAATTTGGCGGCCCTATACCCCCACTGACTGTCTGCGGCCTCGCGACCCTCAAGGTTGAACTGCCTTCCTTGTTTGCGAACCTCACACCGGATTGCAAACCCGTCGCCACAAGGAGCAGACGGTACAGCGCCAGGACCGAGCATTTATCCGGTCCGAAGTCCAGAGGCTGCTGAAGGAAGGCATCATCCAGGCCAGCAACAGTCCCTGGAGAGCCCAGGTGGTAGTTGTTAAGACCGGGGAGAAACAGAGGATGGTCATCGACTATAGTCAGACCATCAACAGGTACACTCAGCTCGATGCGTACCCTCTCCCCCGCATATCCGACATGGTCAATCGGATTGCACAGTACAAGGTCTTTTCCACCGTGGACCTCAAGTCCGCCTACCACCAGCTCCCCATCCGTCCTGGTGACCGCAACTATACTGCCTTCGAAGCAGACGGGCGGTTATACCACTTTTTAAGGGTTCCATTCGGCGTCACGAACGGAGTCTCGGTCTTCCAACGAGAGATGGACCGAATGGTTGACCAGCACGGTTTACGGGCCACGTTCCCGTATCTTGGCAACGTCACCATCTGCGGCCACGACCAACAGGACCACGACGCCAACCTCCAAAAATTCCTCCAGACCGCTCACGCCCTGAACCTCACTTACAACAAAGAAAAATGCGTGTTCCGCACCGATCGTCTAGCCATCCAGGGCTACGTAGTGCGTAATGGAGTGATAGGCCCCGACCCTGAACGCATGCGCCCCCTCATGGAGTTCCCTCTCCCCCACTGTGCCAAAGCCCTGAAACGTTGCCTGGGCTTCTTTTCTTATTACGCCCAGTGGGTCCCCAAGTACGCAGACAAGGCCCGTGCACTAATCCAGTCCACTACTTTTCCCCTGACGACAGAGGCATGCCAGGCCTTTAGCCGCATCAAAACGGATATCGCAAAGGGCACGATGCGCGCCATCGATGAGTCCCTCCCCTTCCAGGTCGAGAGCGACGCATCGGATGTAGCTCTGGCGGCCACCCTCAACCAAGCAGGCAGACCCG
Source organism: Scyliorhinus torazame (assembly GCF_047496885.1). Lineage (NCBI taxonomy): Eukaryota > Metazoa > Chordata > Chondrichthyes > Carcharhiniformes > Scyliorhinidae > Scyliorhinus > Scyliorhinus torazame. Next base: position 67,061,470 of record NC_092725.1, read on the forward strand.
TGGCCTTCTTCTCCCGAACCCTCCACGCTTCAGAAATCCGCCACTCCTCAGTGGAAAAGGAGGCACAAGCAATAGTGGAAGCTGTGCGACACTGGAGGCATTACCTGGGCGGTAGGAGATTCACTCTCCTCACTGACCAATGGTTGGTTGCCTTCATGTTCAATAATGCACAGCGGGGCAAGATCAAGAACGACAAGATCTTGCGGTGGAGGATCGAACTCTCCACCTTCAATTATGAGATCTTGCATCGTCCCGGAAAGCTGAACGAGCCATCCGATGCCCTATCTCGCGGCACATGTGCCAATGTACAAGTGGACAGTCTACAAGCCCTCCACGAGGACCTCTGCCACCCGGGGGGTCACTCGTTTCTACCACTTCCTTAAGGCCCGCAACCTCCCTTACTCCGTCGAGGACGTCCGAACAGTCACCAGAAACTGCCAGATCTGCGCTGAGTGCAAACCGCACTTTTTCAGGCCAGATAGAGCGCACCTGGTTAAGGCCTCTCGACCCTTTGAACGCCTCAGTTTGGATTTCTGGAGATCTGGCGCCCGCCGGAGCTACCCACATCCCCCCAACGCCAATCACCACCTCCTCACTCCCGTCGGTTCATCCCACAGCCACCCCCTTCCCGGGGGGTTCGGTTCTCCTCCCAGACCCGCCCAGGAGTAAGGACACAGGGGACAGCGCTACGCTCCCAGAGTCGACAGGACTCGAGCCAGCGCCATCACCACCACGCCCGAGACGATCGGAAAGGATGACTAGGGCGCCCATCCGGCTCATCGAACCACTTTAACTCTCAACGTTTTCAGTTATTGTGTCTTATTATAGTTATGGCATCATGCCGACCCTGTTTGGCCCGTTGGCCTAGTTTTCAGTTATTGTGTCTTGTTATAGTTATGGCATCATGCCGACCCTGTTTGGCCCGTTGGCCCAGTTGAAGCGATAATTTTGTGTTTTGTTCAAAGTTACGGCACAGTACCAACTCTGTAAACCCCTACCACCATGCGAACCACCATCCCGCCGGGTTTATTTTCAACAAGGGGTGAATGTGATGGTATGTATTAGGGGTAATACGGTACACCACGTGTCGACAGGCTATTGGTGGAGGGATGCCAGGTCCTGATAGGATCTGCCACCTACTGGACTCCACCCAGAAATGCCGGTATAAGAACCCAGTTTTTCCCTCCATTTCCCTCAGCAGTTGTATTCTGTAACCATGCTGCTGGGGATAAAGTTCTGCTTAATAAAGCCTTCAATTGACATTACCTCAACCTGCCTCGCGTCATATTGACGGTGCTACAACTAAGTCCTGATAATTGATTACTTCTCCAGTTACCCCAAGGTAGTGAAACTGTCAGACCTAACATCCAGGACTGTCATAAATGCCTTCAAGGAAGCATTTGCCAGGCATGGAATCCCGCTCACGGTTATGAGTGACAACGGTCCCTGTTTCGATAGCCAAGAATGGTCTAACTTCGCAAAGCAATACCACTTCCAGCACATCACCTCGAGCTCACATTACCCGCAATCTAATGGGAAGGTCGAAAACGGGGTCCATATCGTGAGGCAGATTCTCTGTAAGGCTGCGGACTCAGCTTCGGACTTTAATCTTGCTCTTCTGGCGTACAGAGCAACCCCTCTGTCCAACGGTATGTCTCCAGCACAGCTCCTTATGAATCGTAACCTGTGGACGACTGTTCCGGCCATTCATGTACCTGACCTGAATCACCTTCCAGTGCTGCAAAAGATGCAGCAGATCAGAACCCGGCAAAAGCTGACATATGATGCTCATGCTACTGATCGGCCCGTGCTCTCTCCGAAGGACGCTGTTCGCATCAAGTTGCCTGGTGGAGGCTGGTCAGCTCCAGCTGTTGTTGTTCGACAGGCTGCTCCCAAGTCATTTGTGGTTCACATGGCTGATGGATTGATTGTCAGGCGCAACAGAAGGGCACTACGCAAACTTGCCTGCCCACCACCGGATCTCACGTTCCCAGATGTCGTTCTGCCTTATCCGGATACCTCGCTCCACGGGACCACCAATCTGGCTGCATGCCAACCTGTCAAGACACCACCATCCCCGCCTCCACCTCTCAGGCGGTCCACAAGAATCCGACGATAGCCCCAACGACTGGACTTATACATAGTTCCTTTGTATATATGCTGTTATGTTTCTGCACGCTAGACACCTTACATGTACATGTCCATTCACTCACCAATTGCTGTATATAGTTACTTTTGTAAATATGTCGTAAATGCTCTAAGCAGCTGACAAATTTTTTTTAAAAGGGGGGAATGTCATAATATGCACCCATGCACATCATGAGGTAAAAGCAGGCAGTGACAGCCACCCAGGTGAGCCAATCAACATACAGAACAGAACACGACCAATCACCAGACAGAACACCAGAGTAGGGCTTCTAACTATAAAACACACGAGGCATCTGCACTCTGCCTCTTTCCACTGGTGACAACTGTAGTGACAGTCAGGGTGTATATATATCAGTCAGCACCTTCTACACGTGGATCAGAGCTAGCCTGGTCTAAATAGTTAATGTTTGTTTACTTAAAGTAGTAGAGAGTCAACCCACAGGCAGCTGTGTGCTTCGTTACTGAAGTTCCATAAACCTTATTGAACCAGCGCCTATGTTTGGTGTATGCTTGATCATTTAACTGCATCGTGTTGCAGTCCGTGTTACCCCAGGGTGAATAACACGACAGTCCCTACTGAGAGTTGAACACACAAACTAGCTGAGTCAGAGGCAGGAGTGCTACCCACTGCGGCACATCTGCTCAGGTTTCCAAAATTAGTGATGAGGATAATTTGTACTTGGCCTGAACTCCATGGCTGCTGGGATGTGTATTGTAAATTAAATTGTGAAGAAATAATGCCAGCACAAATGGCTGTACTAATGTTCTCAATGGGCAGCAGTCATGTTAAATCACAGCAAGGAGCAGCTGTTTTTTGGCTTTTAAAAAACAAACAAATATATGCACTTCAGAGCGGACTGGCTCTCGATATTTGCCAGCTGTATTTCCCATTACCATTGACAGAAGATACCAGTTTAATTTATGCTTTACTGACAGCTCTAATGGACATGACAATTATTTTTGCTCAGCGTCAAGTCCTAATGCTGACTGACTTGAAAATTGCTGCCCTGATGTTTGAGAACACTTTGTCCTCAAGAAATGAGTTATAAATGAACCAAGGATAATAACCCTATCCACTGCATGCAAGAATGGTCGACCACTTATATTTCTGTAGTACAGATCATTGAACGCGAAGGCTCAGAGTGCCCCACATAGCAGGGTTAGAAACAGTGGTCGCTGGGGAGGTGAAAGCAAAGGGTGAATAGAAAGGGACAATGTTTGAACGCGGGGAGTTAGCAGACAGGGAGGAAGTTCCAGAGATGAGATTTGGCGGTTGGAACAGTAAGTGCTGGTGGTCCAGCAAGACTAGCTCAATGCAACTGATATCAGGCTGATTGAGGTCACTAGACTGAAAGCATGGATAAGAACTTTGAAGCTAATTCATCAGGGCTTGGTAGGGGTTGGAACACACAGCAAGGATAGAGGAATTTAGTATGTGCCAAAGATTTTCATCTTACACTAGCTAATCGGATCTGGCTTTCCTTTTGTTTTTCTTTCTGAAAGTGCGTTACTCTTCAAAATCTAGATTTTCCCTGTGTATGATTATATTATATTTGCAGGAACAGCAAATCTGGCAGAGTATGGATGGCAGGCCCTAGGCACTGCTGCCATCTGGTGGGGTCCATTGGATTATTAAATCAAAGCTTGAACATAATTAAATCTTTGGCATGCTTTCCTTTATGAATGGCCTGTGGCCCTGATATAACCAATAAGTCAGACCGAGATTGGCATCGCCATAACTCCACCTATTTAACGCAGCACTACCTCTTAAAGTGCTTTCAGACAAATCGTATGCGAGCTTCCTTTAATGTTACCAAACATTGCTAACATCAGTGCAATCCATTTCATTCCCATGAGATAGCGCGTGCTTAGTTAACCCATATGAAATGCACAATGAGGATCAGACAGATAGGAAGTCTCTCATTAGAGACAGAATAGTCTTATGATCATTTCACAAAGCACATTTTAACAGTGCATATCGGAGAGCTGCATTATAAAGTGTTTGTTTTTGTTGGATAGTTTGTTTCATTCCTTGCCCGGGGCAACATTTTACAATGCCCCAATTAAAAATTTGAAAAGAGAATTTCTTTGGGGCTTCCTGTCTTTTCGAGTTAGCTGAAGGGGGTGAAAGGGATGTGAAAGAGGTTAGATCATCTTTCCCTGGTGCAGCCATGACTGGAAACTGGGCCGCTGATCCCTGGAATACGAGGAAACCTGTTTTCATTAGGCAATGATGTACTTGCACCAAAAGAGGAAATGCTGGAAAATCTCAGCAGGTCTGTCAGCATCTGTAAGGAGAGAAAAGAGCTCACGTTTCGAGTCCAGATGACCCTTTGTCAAAGTTGAGCATGTATTTACACCCTCTGCCGGAAGCTGACCTATTGACATCCAACCCAGAAACAACGCTACCGATGGCTAGCAAGGTCACCACTGCCTCAGGCTCATTTCTGAACAGCATAAGGTATATCAGCAATGTTGATCAACATGCAGAGCACGGGTTGTACAAAGTTGGCGACTGGTGCATTTGATTGTCCTCACTTTCTCCCTGGATACTTGGCGGCAGCAGTAGTTTTCATCAGAGAATTCCAGTTCAGGACCTTATTCATGGCACCTAAGCGACCCTGCAGATCCCACCCCTCAATCCTCTGATCTATAAGAAGTTGTCAGGACCCCCCCTGCCTTAACGGTGATCAATCACCAGCAGGTTTAATGTCCACTTACCTATCAACAGTTATAACAAGCCTTGATAGAAAAGAGACAGCAAGACACCTCTTGAGAGGCCAAACCTGTGGTGCCACATGGCACAGTGGTTAGCACTGGGACTACGGTGCTGAGGACCCGGGTACGACTCTCAGCCCTGGGTCACTGTCCGTGTGGAGTTTGCACATTCTTCCCGTGTCTGCGTGGGTTTCACCCCCACAATCCAAAGATGTGCAGGTTAGGTGGATTGGCCATGCTAAATTGCCCCTTAATTGGAAAAAAAATTATTGGGTACTCTAGATTTATACGGAAAGAAAAGAAGAGGCCAAAGCTGCCCCCCTCCAGCTCGGTTTCATTGACACAGCGACGAGAAACAGCACAGTGAAGATGTAACAAACTTCATGCAACCACCAAGACCATGTGTAATAACATGCACGGGACGTAAGGGGTGGCAATGATCATCTTCCTCGTGACTCTTGCGGAGTACGAGCTCCTCCGCTAGGGGCGGGTGATCTCAATTGCCCTCTGTATAAATGGTCGTCCAGTAAGGCACCGACCAGAGAGGAGCCCGGTAGGGATCTGCCGGGCTGTGCATATATTGTGCTGTAAATTAAAACTTTATTTTTACTCTGTGTGGACTGCCTGTCTCCTTATTAAACCATTATCAAATACAATTGCGATACCTGGAAGTTCAGGGGCGGGATTCTCCGAAATGGAGGCAGAGTGTCCACGCCATCGCAAACGCCGTCACGTTTTACGACGGTGTGAACAGGCCGCTCCTACGTCGAATTCTGGCCCCGACAGGGGGCCAGCACGGCGCTGGAGTGGTTCGCGACACTCCAGCCGCAGATCCCGGCGTTAACTGGGCGCTGCGGGATCTGCGCATGCGCAGTTGCGCCGGCGCAAACGATGACATGCGCAGTGGCGCCGGTGCCAACTGATGCATGCGCGGTAGCCTCGTGTAGCGCTCCGACCCCTCACCAACATGGCGCCGGGGTTCTGGGGCCAGTGGCGCAAGGAAGTAGGCCCGGGGGGAGAGGCCGGCCCGCCAATCGGTGAGTCCCGATCGTGGGCCAGACCCCATCGGAGGCCCCCGCCCCACGGGAACGGGCCCCCCCCACAGGCCGCCCCCCAAGCCTTCGCGACGAGTGACCGCCGGCAGCAACCAGATGTGTACGGCGCCGGCGGGACTAGACCATTTACGTGCGACCGCCCGGCCCACCTGGGCCGGAGAATCGGCGGCCCGGCCGCGGATAGCGGGCAGCAACCGGCGCCGCGCCAAACGCTCCCATGCGAACGGCGGCGATTCTCCGCACCTCGGCGCAGCTTCGGAGAATCCCGCGCAGCGCCTCCATGCAGATCAATGTAAATGTTCTATGATAGCCGCACCGGAGTCCCTTCCGTATTCTGCTACATTCTGCACAACTTTATCTCCAGCGAGGCCTAACCATGGAGCAGGGAAAAGAGAAGAAAGCCTCTCCATAAACAAGGGGCAGACAATGGATAATCCTGCTGAAAAACCTCCGTTTCAAAACACATTGAGTGACAGCAAACATCCAAAGTTCCAGATGTGGATTCTCACCTGGGAACTCCTGACTGCATTTGCCATGATTTCCAAACCTTGGCAAGTGCACCATCAATTTCCTGTTCATTGCTCCCAGGGGATGAGATTTTCCATTCTCTGCAGAGTGCAGGCTGAGACGAGAAAGTCGGCGTGCAGCTCACGGACTGCTCAGCCAGCCTCTCTCGTCTTTAACCCAGCACTTTGTGCAGAATAAATCTGGAGGCTGGGCCCATGCCATCACGCCGGCAGGGCGGGGCTAGAAAATGCAGCTGGGAATCCCTAAGTCGGGGTGCCCTATCCGATCACACACCCCATCATGCATAAGGGGAATCCGACCCCCTAGTGGCGCTCCCCAGCGAGATGAATCCCCCCACCCTGCACTGCGCTCGGCACAGCACCCAGAAAGGTCAGGAACCCAATTTCAATACATTTAAATATAACCCACAGGCTTCCTCACCATATCGCTCTCCTACATTAGGAATTCCCTCAGCGAGATTTGCAACTGCTTTTTAGAAATGCAACACAGGTGAAGGGAACCCACCAGGAGCGCACAGGTATGCACGGCCCACGAGGAGAGAGGTCATGTCCGGCCAGTACGCTGGCACTGCCCCCTAGAAACCTGGCACAGCCCCCTGTCACCCCGGCACGTGGTATCACATCGAAGACGGGGAATTCCTAATGTGGGGAGATGATACGGACGGCAAGCCTGCTTTTTATATTTAAATGTTGCAACAGGTCGCAAATAGCGATGACAGGAACAAAGGAATCAACGATGGCCATATTGGATGGCCTCCAAACAAAGGTGAAACCCTGCTGTGCAGCGGCACATCCACGTGGTGAATATGGCGGCCGGGGCCATCTTGAAGGGAATGAAACGAAGGGAAACTCGGAGCGGAGGGACACATCCACATGGTGAGTGTGGCTGACCCCGCAGGAATGGGGGGGGACAGAACCCCCCCCCCCCCCCCACCCCTCCAATCAGGATAGTCACCTGGAACGTGAGGGAACTTAACGTCCCAGTGAAAAGATCCAGAGTCTTCACCCATCAAAAAAGCCTTGTGGTGTTGGGTGCTCTGGTGCACAGATGAGCCAACACAGTTGTATGTGGTACAACTCTATTTTATTATAACTCTTATAATACAGTTCGTTCTGGATACTCTGCACGTGCTGTCTCCCTGAGTGTCTTTGGCAATAGCTCTGTCCTGGTTCTCCTCTGCAGCTCTTACTAACCACCAGGGGTCGTGTCTGTGCTTTTATATCTTTCTGTCATTGGTTGTGGTGTTGTGTGTTCTGATTTGTCTGTTGGTGTGTCTATCATGATGTGTGTGTTTGAATATCATGACAAGCCTGAGGGCCGACGTAACCTTCCTCCAAGAGACACACCTGAGGGAGAAGGACCGACTGAGGGTAAGAAAGCGTTGGATAGAACAAACATACCAACCGTGTTACAAGACGAGGGCTGGGTACTGGTCAAACTGTTCAATAAGGGGAAGACATTTGCAGCAACAAAGTCAGTGATTGTACCGGGAGGACGGTATGTCATGGGAAGTGGTGTTCTGGAAGGGCCACCAGTGGGGCTCATTCATGTATGCCCCCAACTTGGACAATGCAGACTTCATAAAAAAAGACCTTGGCAGAAATCCCCAACATAGACTCCCACCGACTCATCAGGGGAGTGGGGGTGGGGGACTTCAATTGTGTACAGGATGCACGAACGGACAGATCCAGCCCCAAATCAGGGAAACAATGAACAATGGATCAGCAGCCTGCTGGCTCGCCCACTGAGAAAGCAGGAAGCCACGAGGGATATAGCGCAGGTAAAGGATAGGAATGGCAAACTAGTCGCAGCACCAGTCGAGATCAATGAGGCCTTCATGACTTTTTACCAAGAGCTGTACACCTCCGAGCCCCCAGGGAGGTCTCGAAGATGAAGCAGGGTCTGGAAGCACCATTAGAACTGGGGGAGGTCATGGAGAGTATCAACTCCATGCAGGTGGGGAAGGCACCGAGTCCAGATGGATTCCCAGTGGACTTCTTTAAAACAATTGCGCCAGCACTGGCCCCGCACCTGGGTGAGATGTTCAATGACTCCTTATTGAGATGGAGTCTGCCACCCACGCTACCACAGGCCTCGATATCTCTGATCCCAAAAAAGGACAAAGACCCAACATAGTGCGAGTCATCTCACTCCTAAACACGAACGCCAAAGTACTGGCGAAGGCCCTGGTAAGGCGACTGGAAAATTGCATGCTGGAGGTAGATCACGGATGACCAGAAGGGATTTGTCAAGGGCTGACATCTGACAGCGAACATCAGGTGCCTGCTGAACGTAATCATGATCCCACCCGGGGGGAGACACACCAGAAGTGATCATCCCCTAGACACAGGGAAGGCTGTCGACAGGGTCAAATGGAAGTACCATAGAGGTACTGGAAAGGTCTGGGTTTGGTGAAGGGTTCACCTTATGGTTGAAGCTTTAATGGCAACCTTACGGACAAACACCACCAGCTCTCGATACTTCCGGCTGCACAGAGGCACGAGGCAGAGATGCCTACTATCTCCCCTACTATGTGCTCTGGCAATCAAACCACTCATCATCACTCTTCGATTAGTGAAGGGGTGGAGAGGCACCCAAGGCAAGACAGAGAGTGTAGTCTCTCTCTGTGCAGATGACCTATTCCTCTACATCTTGAACCCCTTGCCAGCATGGGAGAAATAATGGAATTCCTAAAAGAATTCAGAGCCTTCTCGATTACACATCTAACATGAGCAAAAGTGAAATCCTCCCCATGAACCCGCAGGGGGGAAACCAGAGCTGGGGAAGTTGCCGTTCAAACCGGCCCAGGCCAAATTACGATACCTGAGGAACCGAATAGCCCATGACTGGACATGGACCCACAAATGGAACCTGTTGAGTCTGATGGAGATAAAGAGGGACCTGCAGAGGTGGGACTCGCTCCCACCCACCCTGGCGAGGAGAGTGCAAACAATCAAGATGAGCATGCCGCCCAGTTTCCTTTCCCCATTCAGATTCCTACCAATCGTCATCGTCACGGCCTTCTTCACCAAAATCGATAAACTCATTGTAGCACCGTCAATATGACGTGAGGCAGGTTGAGGTCATGTCAATTGAAGGCTTTATTAAGCAGAACCTTATATCCAGCAGCGTGGTTACAGAATGCAGCTGCTGAGGGAAATGGAGGGAAAAGCTTTGTTCTTATACCGGCATTTCTGGGTGGAGTCCAGTAGGTGGCTGATCCTATCAGGACCTGGCATTCCTCCACCAATAGCCTGTCGACACGTGGTGTACCGTATTACCCCTAATACATACCACCACACTCATCATGGTGTTTGTGGAGGGAAGGGGGTGGGGGGAGAGGCGATGGGCTTGGGGGAGCCAGAGGATCAGGACAAAGGCACTACAAAGAAGGAGAAATATGGGAGGCCTGGCCCTCACCCCTTGATGAGACATGGAAGAAATGGGAGGATTAGCTGGGCATGGAGATAGGGGGAGGACTCTGGATCGAATCAGTGCATAGGGCAAACTCCACCTCCTAGGCGCAAGGCTGAGCCTAACACAGCTAAAGATAGTGCACAGGGCGCACTTGCCTAGAGCATGAATGAGCGGGTTCTTCCTGGAGGTGGAGCAAAAATGTGAACCATGCTCGGGAGGCCCGGTCAACCACACCTTCATGTTCTGGTTTTGCCGCAGGTATTTCAAATGCTGGACGATCTTCTTCGAGGCCATGTCCAAGGTGGTGGGGATGAGGGCGGAGCCATGCCCACTAGTGGTGGTTTTCAGGGTATCGGAACAGCCAGCTCTCTTTATGGGTGCCAGGTTGACATTGCCAAGGTGCCGAGCTGACATTCTTTTGCACACACATGATCAGGCCGGAGGTGCATTGTGTGGGTGTTGTGGGAGGTGGGATGGGAAACCAGGTAGGCAATGTAGGAGAGAGAGTAAAGGAGGGGGAGGGGATAGGTGGGAGGGGGTGCGAGGGTTAGGGAGGACATCAAGAAAAATACAAGGCAAGTAGGGAGCCAGAAGGGACAAGCAGTGGGATGCGCACAACCACGACAGCAACGGCAAGGTGGACCCTAAACACCGCCCACCTGAGAATGTTCCAATACCAGGACGTGACAAGTACACAATCAAATCTTCCTGGCTATTGGTTTCCTCACTGATCAACAACTAATCCCATCCCCTTTAAAAGCTGGAGACACAGAGAACACTGACCGTCTCTGGCAGCAAGCCGAATCCTGTTTAAGAGCTTCTTGCGAATCTAGGCTGCCCTTCAGAAGTAGTTCAACGTCAGTTGTACACAATTTGACTCGTAAAGTTCACAGTGGACCGGCCCGAGTCTTTCCATTTTTTAATGCTTGTGAATGGCCAGCATTTATTATCCATCCCAAATTGTCCTTGAGAAGGTAGTGGTGGGCTTCCTTCTTGAACTGCTACACTCCAGAAAATACAGCTGGGGATTGAGGGAGATTTAGAGATGTGGATCAGAAATTGGCTAGCTGAAAGAAGACAGAGGGTGGTGGTTGATGGGAAATGTTCAGAATGGAGTTCTTTTACAAGTGGCGTACCACAAGGATCTGTTCTGGGGCCGTTGCTGTTTGTCATTTTTACCAATGACCTAGAGGAAGGCGCAGAGGGGTGGGTGAGTAAATTTGCAGACGACACTAAAGTCGGTGGTGTTGTCGACAGTGTGGAAGGATGTAGCAGGTTACAGAGGGATATAGATAAGCTGCAGAGCTGGGCTGAGAGGTGGCAAATGGAGTTTAATGTAGAGAAGTGTGAGGTGATTCACTTTGGAAGGAATAACAGGAATGCGGAATATTTGGCTAATGGTAAAGCTCTTGGAAGTGTGGATGAGCAGAGGGATCTAGGTGTCCATGTACATAGATCCCTGAAAGTTGCCACCCAGGTTGATAGGGTTGTGAAGAAGGCCTATGGAGTGTTGGTCCTTATTGGTAGAGGGATTGAGTTCCGGGGTCATGAGGTCATGTTGCAGCTGTACAAAACTCTGGTACGGCCGCATTTGGAGTATTGCGTACAGTTCTGGTCACCACATTATCGGAAGGACGTGGAGGCTTTGGAGCGGGTGCAGAGGAGATTTACCAGGATGTTGCCTGGTTATGGAGGGAAAATCTTATGAGGAAAGGCTGATGGACTTGAGGTTGTTTTCATTGGAGAGAAGAAGGTTAAGAGGAGACTTAATAGAGGCATACAAAATGATCAGGGGGTTAGATAGGGTGGACAGTGAGAGCCTTCTCCTGCGGATGGAAATGGCTGGCACGAGGGGACATAGCTTTAAACTGAGGGGTAATAGATATAGGACAGAGGTCAGAGGTAGGTTCTTTACGCAAAGAGTAGTGAGGCCGTGGAATGCCCTACCTGCTACAGTAGTGAACTCGCCAACATTGAGGGCATTTAAAAGTTTATTGGATAAACATATGGATGATAATGGCATAGTGTAGGTTAGATGGCTTTTGTTTTGGTGCAACATCGTGAGCCGAAGGGCCTGTACTGCGCTGTATCGTTCTATGTTCTATGTTCTATGTGACCTGGCTGCATGCACTGTGGGCTAGATTTTACACTCCCCTGCCAGTGAGTTTTAAGACATGGATGGTTGTAAAATCCAGTCGCTGACCTTCCCACTACCTATCCAGCAGTTCCCAACATGTCTCAAATTTACTGTGGGGTGGGGGGGGGGGGGGGGGGGTGAGGGGAAGGAGGGAAGCATTCGGCAGTCTGCCCACCCTTGGGCCTACTGAGGCCTTTAAGAGGTCAATTGTTGTGGTGATGTGCATCGCTGTAAATACACAAATGGTTAATGTAAATACAATAAGACTAAGTAAACACTAGAGGGAGCACCAAAGACATCATGACATGCAGACATACAGCTAATGAACACATAGAATAGGACACGACCAATGGGCAGTCAAGACACCCAGAGGTGACACTACCACAAGGGGGCATTTACACAACCCATATATAAAAGGACAGGGCAACATGCTCTTTCTCTTTCCACAGGCGACACTCAGAGAGGACAGGGGCACCCACCGCTTGGCTTAGAGCAGACTGGTTAGACTTGCTATAGCAAGATTAGCAGGAGAGTTGAACTCAAGTAGGAGAATTGTTAACTTTTCAATAAATGTGTTAAACCTATCTCCAAGTCTGAACCTTCCTTTGTCAGAGCACACATCAAGGAAGCAGCTTATGCTGCATGAAGAAGCATAACACAACAAATTGTCACTTGACAACTTTAGCTGCATAGGCAGCTGTCAGCCAATGAAGGGGAATGTCCTCGGGCTGGTGGGACTGTCGATATTCCCAACAGTGGCCATCACTCCCGAGGGTGGTGACTGACAGAGGTGTCATCCGACTGGCCAGCAGGTGACTCAAATTTCCTGTCAAAATAGGGATGGAAGATTTGCCTTACAACAAGTATGCTACTCCCAGCATTAAATTGCTGTGGGGAAGCCGTCAGGATCATAGGCGCCACCCAACCCCTAGAGATTAAGGGTTATGGTGTTCGGGCCGGAAAGTGGAGCTGAGTCCACAAAAGATCAGCCATGATCTCATTAAATGGCGGAGCAGGCTCGAGGGGCCAGGTGACCTACTCCTGCTCCTAGTTCTTATGTTCTTATGTAACCCCTGACTTTCTTTAGCTGGGTTATGGCGTGAAGGAGGAAGGAGTGCAGTGCTCTGTAAAATCCAGCCCAGTGCTGGGAGAAAGGGAGTTCCAGGTTTCTGATACTTTAACAATGGGGGAACAGTGATATCTTTCCCAGTCGGGATGGTGTGTGGCTTGGAGGGAAACTTGCAGGTTTTAGTGTTTGCATGCCTCTGCTGCCCTTCATCCTCCAGGTGGCAGAGGTTGCTGCTGAGAGTCTGTGCGTGTTACTGCATTTTATATGCACCTGATAGATGGTACACGCTACTGCCATTATGTGCCAATGGTAGCGGGAATGAATGTTTGAGAACCAGAGAATATATCTTAATTTTCTTAGCATAAAGTTAATTTTACACACTAATCTCTTATGCGGGGCTTTGTCAAAAGCCATCTGAAAGTCCAAATATACCACATCCACTGGCTCTCCCTTGTTAACTATACCAGTTACACCCTCAAAGAATTCCAGTAGATTTGTCAAGCACGAATTCCCCTTCATAAATCCATGCTGACTCTGTCCGATCCTGCCACTGTTTTCTAAGTTTTCTAGGGCTGCACGGAAGCACAGTGGTTAGCATTGTTGCTTCATAGCGCCAGGGCCCCAGGTTTGATTCCCGGCTTGGGTCACTGTCTGTGCGGAGTCTGTACGTTCTCCCTGTGTCTGCATGGGTTTCCTCTGGGTGCTCCTGTTTCCTCCCACAAGTCCCAAAAGACTTGCTGTTAGGTGAATTGGACATTCTGAATTCTCCCTCTGTGTACCCGAACAGGCGCCGGAGTGTTGAGGCTAGGGGATTATCACAGTAACTTTATTGCAGTTTCAATGTAAGCCTACTTGTGACAATAAATTATGATTATTGTTATAAATTAAAAGAAACTGAATATTGCAAACAATAGCAGCTTAGTGAAGGAATTTTTCTTCAAATACACTGGAAATATCATTTAATTTTCTCACTGAAACAGAGGAAAACACAGTCCGAAAAGTAGTGGTCAGCAGGTTTCATCATCTTTGCTTATGCAAGGAAATCATTATAATGAAGCCCGGCTAAGATGCATGAAGGAGAAGCAATGCCATGAAGTTTAAATTCATGGAAGAGTTAAATGAAGGGACGCTGGATTAACACATTCCACTGCAAGGACAGGATCCCCTCCCCATTGAGCAAAAGACTTGTTTGATACGTCATTGAAACAAAACTACAAACTCTCTGCCAAGCGTTTGAAGTTATGATGGTATCTCGGAGGCACTATCTAACAGGCACACAAATTTCCACCACACCTGAATAAGGCCATCAGCTATGTTTTATTTTTCACTTTTAAAATGACTGCAATGACGATTTTCAATTGGCGTCAGGAGTTACAGTGCAAATGGCTTTTGTATTTTAAAAAATAATTGAAAAAAATCTTGGTATTGTTTTTTTGTAATTCTATCTGACACATACATCTCCGCTTAACATCACCGCTTATAGAAACAGGGCCACGAACAACAAAACTGGGCAAAAATTCAACTGCACAAATTGCCGAGTTTTGAGGTTCAACATGATTAAAAAGGTCACTGCTACTAATGAGCTGCTGTTTTTTACTGAATCTCTAGGCGGACATCAAAAACCTGGCACTCCCTACCTAGCAGCAAATGTCTGTTTAAGGACCAGCTAAGGATTGTTGGTCATTCCAGTGATACTCGCATCCCACGATTGAGTGCCGTGAAGGAAGAGGGTTGTGTTCCGGATGAGATGTCAAACTGAAACTCCATCTGACTGCTCAGGTTGACATAAAAGATCCTATTGCATTATTTAGCGAGGAGCAAGGTGTCCAGAGCAATGCCAGCGAAAACAGACGGACTGTTTGGAACGAATGTATAGTTCATGCTCAATTATGTCTCAGGCTCAGTGTCACCAACTACTCATGCAATTTAAGTAAAATGTAAGAGTTACTTAAGGCTTAAGCCCACTTAAACGTACAAAATTTAAAACTTAGCAAATTTGAAAACCTATCAGGCAATTTGCCACCACACCCTCTGCCTGTCAGATACATGCTCTGTGGGGCTTCAATTATCCGATTATAGGCTGGGCGAAGAGGTCTTCAATTCGGGGAATTTGATACCGATCGACCTGGGTAACTTGGCTTATGGGCATCTTATAGTCCCCACAAATCCTTATTGACCGTTCAGGTTTAAGGAAAGGGACTATTGGCACCATCCACTCTGAAAACTGAACCAGCTTGATTATATCAAGCTCTTCCAATCTCTTTAGCTCTTGTTACGACATGGTCAATGAGTGGTATGGTGGCACAGTGGTTAGCACTGCTGCCTCACAGCGCCAGGGACCCGGGTTCAATTCAGCCTTGGGCCACTGTCTGTGTCGAGTTTGTACGTTCTCCCCGTGTCTGCATGGGTTTCCTCCGGGTGCTCCGGTTTCCTCCCAGAGTCCAAAGATGTAAGGGTAAGGTAGATTGGCCACCATGGGCGGGATTCTCCGCAATCGGCGTGATGTCCGCCAACCGGCGCCAAAAACGGCACGAATCGCGCCGCCCCAAAGGTGCGGAATTTTCCGCTTCTTGAGGGGCGAGCCCTCACCTTGAGGGGCTAGGCCCGCGCCGGACTGATTTCTGCCCGCCAGCTGGCGGGAAAGGCCTTTGGTGACCCGTCAGCTGGCGCGGAAATGACTTTGCCGTGCGGCGCATGCGCGGGAGCGTCAGCGGCCGCTCACGGCATCCCCGCGTATGCGCAGTGGAGGGGTCCCTTCCGCCTCCGCCATAGTGGAGACCATGCCAAAGGCGGAAGGAAAAGAGTGCCCCACGGCACATGCCCGCCGCGGATCGGTGGGCCCCGATCGCGGGCCAGGCCACCGTGGGGGCACCCCCCTGGGGCCAGATCGCCCCGCGCCCCCCCCAGGACCCCGGAGCCCGCCCATGCCGCCTTGTCCCGCCGGTAAGAGAGGTGGTTTGATTCTCGCTGGCGGGAAAGGCATTCCAGCAGCGGGACTTCGGCCCATCGCGGGCCAGAGAATCGCTGGGGGGGGGGGGGGCGCCAACTGGCGCGGCGCGATTCCCACCCCCGCCGAATATCCGGTGCCGGAGAATTTGGCAACCGGCAGGGGCGGGATTCACGCCAGCCCCCGGCGATTCTCCGACCCGGCGGGGGGTTGGAGAAACCCGCCCCATAAATTGCCCCATATTGTCCAGGGATGTGCGGATGGGTGAGTGGACATGGATAGAGTACTCTTTTGAAGGGTTGGTGCAGACTCAATGGGCTGAACGGACTCCTTCTGTGCTGTAGGGATTCCATGATTCAATTACACCTTGATCCAGATTCGCAACACAATTGGATTAACAAATAATTCTGAGAAAATACCCAAAGTCTTTGTCCCTTGGCTGCCCAATACTTAGTCACAAGGATTGAACAAAGAACAAAGAACATAGAACAAAGAAAAGTACGGCACAGGAACGGGCCCTTCGGCCCTCCAAGCCTGAGCCGACCATGCTGCTAGCCTAAACTACAATTTTCTACACTTCCCGGGTCCGTATCCCTCTATTCCCATCCTATTCATGTATTTGTCAAGATGCCCCTTAAACATCACTATTGTCCCTGCTTCTACCACATCCTCTGGCAGCGAGTTCCAGGCACCCACTACCCTCTGTGTAAAAAACCTGCCTCGTACATCTCCTCTAAACCTATGCCCCCTAGTAATTGACTCCTCTACCCTGGGAAAAAGTCTCTGAAAAATGTCAATTTAAACAATTACTTTTTATTTATAACAAGATCTCTAATGAAATACGCAACAAATATAACTGGTTAAATATTATCTAATTCCTAACTCCCCCATCCTCTACACACAAGACAAACAAATAGAGGGGAAGAGAGGAGTGAATAATAAGTAAAAGAGAAAAAAAAAGTGTTTGTTTCAGATGGAAGCCTTTAGCACACGTCATAGAATTTACAGTGCAGAAGGAGGCCATTCGGCCCATCGAGTCTGTACCGGCCCTTGGAAAGAGCACCCCACTTAAGCCCAAGGCTCCATCCTGTCCCCATAACTCAGAAACCCCACTTAACCTTTTTGGACACTAAGGCCGATTTAGCATGTCCAATCCACCTAACCTGCACATCTTTGGACTATGGGAGGAAACCGGAGCACCCGGAGGAAACCCACGCAGACACGGGGAGAACGTGCAGACTCCACACAGACAGTGACCCAAGTCCAAAATCGAACCTGGGACCCTGGAGCTGTGAAGCAACAATGCTAACCACTGTGCTGCCATGCTGTCATCTGGGACTATGGCGACTTTACCTTACCTAACACACTGGACATTTTTTAAAACATGCCTTTTTACATTTTTTAAGTAATGTTTTTGATTATTAAATAAAACAGCTTATTTAATTAGTTAAGTACTAGTTTGGCTTTTGCACTCTTGCCAGCCCCCGTGCTGTCCTTCAAACCAGGATTTCAGGTCGAGATTTCTGCTTTCCAGTCTGTAATGGTTATCACTGTAGATTCATTCAGCTCACTGTAGTTTCAGAAATACAGCAACTTACAGCCTCTCTGGAGAGAAAGAAAGAGAGAGAGAGAAGAGACTGCGAGAGCGCGAGAGCAGAGAGCGTGAGAGCACGTCCTTCCCTCAAGTGTCCAGGGTTCAAACTGAGCTCCTTGGTTCTCTGAAAAGGATTCCACTTGAGTAGGACCCAATCACCATCTGTTACCAGGCAGAATATAGCCTTTTGGCCAATTCATTAGCCACCAGCTAGCCAATCGAACTGTAACCCACCCCATCTCTCGGGTGCTGAGTTTTCTGTCCAAAGCTACCAGTGTTCTCTGTTGTAGCTTTTGAATTTCTCATTCACTCTGTTCCTTGACTAAAAGATACATGTCCATTAAGCATCCATGGACCAAAACTGATAACAGCACAAATAAATAAAGGGGAAATAAGGGAATAAACGGGAAGGATCTTTTCTAGTGTAATGCATTTGGCTCTTGCCTGGCCCTAAAGAACTTGGGTGTCAAACCCGGATTGACATATCTTGGCTTTTACACCCTTAATTCAGCCCAATTCTTCGTGGAGGTCGTTACCGTACCTCCTCAAGACATCTTGCAGGATACTGTCAGATATTTTGAAGATCTTCTACAACCAGTCTCTTCCCAACAAAATGGGTCCATGACCATACACAACGGCCAAAGGCAGATTGGCTTCCTGCCCTCTGTAGGGCACTGGCGTATTGCCTGTTCGAGGATCTTCAAAATCTCTCCTGTGTATGTCAAACATTTGCCTGTAGTATTCTTCAAGTTTAAAGACTGTGTTCCTGCACATAGATATTGAACGGTCTGCTTCTACACTACAACCGAAGCCCTGGTGTAGACTTCCATTTTAAAGGGTCTACCAGTTACCCTTAAGGCAATTTTAATCTGAGCCATTTTACTCAATTGGACTGCATTCAACCAATGCAACAAATTCTCTTCTCCACTATGTTCGGCTCCTGCTGCTTTATTTGCAATGGAGCATTTTGCCTCACGCGGCAACATGCTTGAATGTGCCCCCTTCGGTTGTAAGAGAAGCACACAAACCCCCGAACATGGCAAGTCTCCTGGGGATCATCTCATCCGCAATGGTAGCAGTCCACCTCGGATTCAGCTCATCACACTTATTCCTTCCCGCTCTTTGGGTTCCAATGCTGTCCAGAGGACCGTGTCTGACTCGGAGTTGAGCTGCTGGTTCCCCTGCAGACCTCGTGGCCTTACCACCGCATACTTAGTTCACCTCCCCTTCAGCCACGCTTTCAACCCCAGTGGCACTTTTGCGGCACACTCTTGTCGCCTGAGCTGTCGCTTTTTCCAGTGTAATTGTGGTGTCTGCAGGAAGCTTCTTCTGGATATTATGGTTACGCGTCCCACAATCCAGCTGGTCACACAACATGTCGCTGAGCGTGGCTCAAAACTCACAGTGCTCAGCAAACTGGTGAAGCCTGGCTATGAAGGCTGAGACAAACTCAGCATGGTCTCTCATTGCAGAGTTAAACTTATAATGTTAGAGTTAAACTTAGAACGTTGAAGGATAATCAAGAGCCTTGGGTTGTTAGCCAATATCACAATCTGCTCAAAAGTCTTCACGTCGGAAGCCTCCAGGCATGAGGTTCCGAACCAAATGATAGGCCTGATGCCCGCAAACTGTCAGAAATATCACCGACTGCTTGTCCTCACCTTTACCTCCTCGCGGTCAAGACAAAATGGAGTCATTTGATGTGCAGACCCATGGCTCAACCCCTTGGACAAATGGGTCCAGTTTCCCAATGGTAGGCATTTCCACTCATTGGTTAAATGATTCCGACGCGTACTGGAGCTTTTCTGTTTTCTCAACTGTTCCTTCCTGCCACCTTAATTCTCGCCAACTGTCAGCTGTGATCGAAAATCTTTTACCTTATCGCCAACGTAGTGGCGCATGAAATAAGCTGGAGGTTTCCAGTAGTAAACAAAGGGGTTTATTGTTGAAAAGCAAAGGCAGTTAGATAATAGACTCAGGACACTACACAACTGGTCTTAACTCTTCAACTCCCTGTTCCACACTGCCCGGCAACCTTCTCCCAGGGCCCGTTTTGGATGCTGTTGGGGGGGATGACCTACCGGGGGAAGGCCCTAGCGGCCAGGTCTCTGGCACTGAGCCTGGCTCTGGGGCTCAGAAGGGAAGGGGGGAGAATAGAAAAGCAATAGTTGTAGGAGATTCAATGGTTAGGGGAATAGATAGGAGATTCTGTGGTCGCGAGCGAGACTCCCGGAAGGTATGTTGCCTCCCGGGTGCCAGGGCCAGGGATGTCTCGGATCGTGTCTTCAGGATCCTTAAGGGGGAGGGTGAGCAGCCAGAAGTCGTGGTGCACATTGGTACCAACGACATAGGTAGGAAAAGGGGTGTGGAGGTAATAAACAAGTTTAGGGAGTTAGGCTGGAAGTTAAAAGCCAGGACAGACAGAGTTGTCATCTCTGGTTTGTTGCCGGTGCCACGTGATAGCGAGGCTAGGAATAGGGAGAGAGTGCAGTTGAACACGTGGCTGCAGGAATGGTGTAGGAGGGAGGGCTTCAGGTATTTGGATAATTGGAGCGCATTCTGGGGAAGGTGGGACCTGTACTAGCAGGACGGGTTGCATCTGAACCAGAGGGGCACCAATATCCTGGGAGGGAGGTTTTCTAGTACTCTTCGGGAGGGTTTAAACTAATTTGGCAGGGGAATGGGAACCGGATTTGTAGTCCAGCAACTAAGGTAGCCGATATTCAGGACGCCAAAGCGTGTAATGAGGCAGTGGGGAAGGGAACACTGACAAAGGAGAGTACTTGCAGGCACGGAGAGGGGTTGAAGTGTGTATACTTCAACGCAAGAAGCATCAGGAATAAGGTGGGTGAACTTAAGGCATGGATCGGTACTTGGGACTACGATGTGGTGGCCATCACGGAAACTTGGATAGAAGAGGGGCAGAAATGGTTGTTGGAGGTCCCTGGTTATAGATGTTACAATAAGATTAGGGAGGGTGGTAAAAGAGGTGGGGGGGTGGCATTATTAATTAGAGATAGTATAACAGCTGCAGAAAGGCAGTTCGAGGAGTATCAGCCTACTGAGGTAGTATGGGTTGAAGTCAGAAATAGGAAAGGAGCAGTCACCTTGTTAGGTGCAGAAGTCATAGGGTAGTAGTCATGGGCGACTTTAACTTCCCAAATATTGAGTGGAAACTCTTTAGATCAAATAGTTTGGATGGGGTGGTGTTTGTGCAGTATGTCCAGGAAGCTTTTCTAACGCAGTATGTAGATTGTCCGACCAGAGGAGGGGCAATATTGGATTTAGTACTGGGTAATGAGCCAGGGCAAGTGATAGATTTGTTAGTGGGGGAGCATTTTGGAGATAGTGACCACAATTCTGTGACTTTCACTTTAGTAATGGAGAGGGATAGGTACGTGCAACAGGGCAAGGTTTACAATTGGGGGAAGGGTAAATACGATGTTGTCAGACAAGAATTGAAGTGCATAAGTTGGGAACATAGGCTGGCAGGGAAGGACACAAGTGAAATGTGGAACTTGTTCAAGGAACAGGTGCTACGTGTCCTTGATATGTATGTCCCTGTCAGGCAGGGAAGAGATGGTCGAGTGAGGGAACCATGGTTGACAAGAGAGGTTGAATGTCTTGTTAAGAGGAAAAAGGTGACTTATGTAAGGCTGAGGAAACAAGGTTCAGACAGGGCATTGGAGGGATACAAGATAGCCAGGAGGGAACTGAAGAAAGGGATTAGGAGAGCTAAGAGAGGGCATGAACAATCTTTGGCGGGTAGGATCAAGGAAAACCCCAAGGCCTTTTACACATATGTGAGAAATATGAGAATGACTAGAGCGAGGGTAGGTCCGATCAAGGATAGTAGCGGGAGATTGTGTATTGAGTCTGAAGAGATAGGAGAGGTCTTGAACGAGTACTTTTCTTCTGTATTTACAAATGAGAGGGGCGATATTGTTGGAGAGGACAGTGTGAAACAGATTGGTAAGCTCGAGGAAATACTTGTTAGGAAGGAAGATGTGTTGGGCATTTTGAAAATCTTGAGGATAGACAAGTCCCCCGGGCCTGACGGGATATATCCAAGGATTGTATGGGAAGCAAGAGATGAAATTGCAGAGCCGTTGGCAATGATCTTTTCGTCCTCACTGTCAACAGGGGTGGTACCAGGGGATTGGAGAGTGGCGAATGTCGTGCCCCTGTTCAAAAAAGGGACTAGGGATAACCCTGGGAATTACAGGCCAGTTCGTCTTACTTCGGTGGTAGGCAAAGTAATGGAAAGGGTACTGAAGGATAGGATTTCTGAGCATCTGGAAAGACACTGCTTGATTAGGGATAGTCAGCACGGATTTGTGAGGGGTAGGTCTTGCCTTACAAATCTTATTGAATTCTTTGAGGAGGTGACCAAGCATGTGGATGAAGGTAAAGCAGTGGATGTAGTGTACATGGATTTTAGTAAGGCATTTGATAAAGTTCCCCATGGTAGGCTTATGCAGAAAGTAAGGAGGCATGGGATAGTGGGAAATTTGGCCAGTTGGATAACAAACTGGCTAACCGATAGAAGTCAGAGAGTGGTGGTGGATGGCAAATATTCAGCCTGGATCCCAGTTACCAGTGGCGTACCGCAGGGATCAGTTCTGGGTCCTCTGCTGTTTGTGATTTTCATTAATGACTTGGATGAGGGAGTTGAAGGGTGGGTCAGTAAATTTGCAGACGATACGAAGATTGGTGGAGTTGTGGATAGTAAGGAGGGCTGTTGTCGGCTGCAAAGAGACATAGATAGGATGCAGAGCTGGGCTGAGAAGTGGCAGATGGAGTTTAACCCTGAAAAGTGTGAGGTTGTCCATTTTGGAAGGACAAATATGAATGCGGAATACAGGGTTAACGGTAGAGTTCTTGGCAATGTGGAGGAGCAGAGAGATCTTGGGGTCTATGTTCATACATCTTTGAAAGTTGCCACTCAAGTGGATAGAGCTGTGAAGAAGGCCTATGGTGTGCTCGCGTTCATTAACAGAGGGATTGAATTTAAGAGCCGTGAGGTGATGATGCAGCTGTACAAAACTTTGGTAAGGCCACATTTGGAGTACTGTGTACAGTTCTGGTCGCCTCATTTTAGGAAGGATGTGGAAGCTTTGGAAAAGGTGCAAAGAAGATTTACCAGGATGTTGCCTGGAATGGAGAGTAGGTCTTACGAGGAAAGGTTGAGGGTGCTAGGCCTTTTCTCATTAGAACGGAGAAGGATGAGGGGCGACTTGATAGAGGTTTATAAGATGATCAGGGGAATAGATAGAGTAGACAGTCAGAGACTTTTTCCCCGGGTGGAACAAACCATTACAAGGGGACATAAATTTAAGGTGAAAGGTGGAAGATATAGGAGGGATATCAGAGGTAGGTTCTTTACCCAGAGAGTAGTGGGGGCATGGAATGCACTGCCTGTGGAAGTAGTTGAGTCGGAAACATTAGGGACCTTCAAGCAGCTATTGGATAGGTACATGGATTACGGTTAAATGATATAGTGTAGATTTATTTGTTCTCAAGGGCAGCACGGTAGCATTGTGGATAGCACAATTGCTTCACAGCTCCAGGGTCCCAGGTTCAATTCCGGCTTGGGTCACTGACTGTGCGGAGTCTGCACGTCCTCCCCGTGTCTGCGTGGGTTTCCTCCGGGTGCTCTGGTTTCCTCCCACAATCCAAAGATGTGCGGGTTAGGTGAATTGGCCAATGATAAATTGCCCTTAATGTCCAAATTGCCCTTGGTGTTGGGTGAAGGTGTTGAGTTTGGGTAGGGTGCTCTTTCCAAGAGCCGGTGCAGACTCAAAGGGCCGAATGGCCTCCTTCTGCACTGTAAATTCAATGATAATCTATGATTAATCTAGGACAAAGGTTCGGCACAACATCGTGGGCCGAAGGGCCTGTTCTGTGCTGTATTTTCTATGTTCTATGTTCTAGGCCCCGCCTAAACTTCCCATTGGCCGGGGTTTGCATTCTTCTCCCGTGTGATTGTTCCCAAGCCGGTCACATGGTCAGTAGAGTTCGCCCCCTTAAAGGGACCATGCTAACACAATAAGTTAGTTGCTTCTGGGAAGGTTCTATAAACAGCAAAGTAAAGGCTGCATTAACATCATCTTATGGTGTTCAGCTCCAAACCCTGTCCTTATAAGCAGGCAGTTCTCAGAACTGGCAGGTGTAAGGGAATCAGTTTTAAAGATGAAATAAATGCCCATTTTAAAACTAATCGGCAAGCAGGTTTATGGAACATGGGTCTTGTGTGACTGACAGGAGAGGCACACTTTATTGGCTAGGCCCTGGAACTGAGTAATGTGAAAAGCTGATTCGCTGAGCATGACCGAATGGGGAGATCGCAATTCATGAAATGTTGTACAATTTTTCTTAAATTGCACAGAACTCGCAGCAGAGAAGCAGGCCATTCGGCCCATCTGTTCACCGACCAGAAAAACCTTTGATTTCTTTATCCCTCGTGCTTATTGAGCTCCCCTTTAAATGTATCCGTGTTATTCAGCTTAGCTACTCTGCGATAGTGAGCTCCACATTTTAATCACTAATTATTCCTTTGCTTCATTTAATCTCTGTGCAAGTGATTCACACAGAACACCAGATCCATTTTATTTCATGTGAATATATTTTTGTACTTCGGCTGCCCCATTGTGCTGCACACTCTAGAAGACTGATTAAATATCCCCGGTCAAAGTTTACAGTAGTTAAAGGACAGAATTTTAATTCAAATGTTTCTATCCAACAATGAATCCATTCAACTGTGCAGAAAGGCCAACATTACACCTCTTGTTTTCTTGGTTTGCTCAGCATTATATTGTTCAGCGCCAAACTGTTATTCATATCCCTCTTTTGTGGTCTTACAATACCTCTCACAGCTTCTTGGAAATTAAAATGAGATGAGGCTCCACCATGCTGTTCTTTCTGGCACTACACTGTCGTACTCACAAACAAATAAGAGTCACTCAAGTATATTAAACCAGCAGCACAAGATTTTTATTCTATCTCATTCTTTCATGGAACCCGTTCAACACTGGCAAAATATTTCTCTGTCTCAAGGCAAATGTCTGGAGACAATTATTTGTAAAGAACCAACTAAATCTGCAACTTTACGTTTGAACATAGAATATGAGTAGATGAGAATTGGAAAAGGCCATTTAACTCTGGAAGCCTGTTTCTGTCCACAGACCACGGGTTGGATTGTCCGCGACCCCGCACCGAAATCACGGCCGGCACGGGGGCGGAGAATCAACTTTCATGCCGTTATCGGGCCCACCGCCGATTCAGTGATTCTCCCAGACCCAAATATCGGCGTGACCGCAGAGTACGCCGCATGGCTGGGGTCTATTGACAGGGGTCCGCCCAGCATACCTCCGTTCCCGACCGGCCGAGTTCCCCACGGCGTGGAACTAACCACCTATTGCCGGTCAGGATGCTGGCATGGCAGCTGCGGACTCAGTCCACGGCCTCCCTGGTCGGGGGGCAGGAGGATCGGATACTGCGGGGGCCTTTATAGGTGGCCGGGTATTAGATCCGCACAGTTTGATGTTCAGGAGCGGGACCGATCGGGCGGGGTCTCATTTTTCCATCTGGCTCCGCGGTCGAGTCCGCCATAGAGTTCGGCGCGGTTGCTGGAGGCCACCGCCGTGCGCATGTATGGACTCCAAACCGGAAGTGCAGGGACCCATATCTGCAGCTCAAGCTGCGAGATTTACTCCGGGTCCCTGCAGGGCATTGAATTAGCTCAATTTGATTCTCGGAATTTCTGGAGCAAAACTCCACCGTTTTTACGCCACGTGGGACATAGACCCATTCACGTATATCGGACTTGAAACCAAATTCCGTTACCTGGGAATCCAAATAGCCTCACGGCTGGATACGGATCCACAAATGGAACCTGACGAATCTGGTGGAGGAAGTTAAAAAGGATCTGCAGAGGTCGGGCCGACTCCCACTCTCCCTCACAGGGAGAGTACAGACTATCAAAATGAATGTACTGCCCAAGTTCCTCTTCCAGTTTAGATCCCTCCCGAGCTACATCCCCAAGGTCTTTTTCAACACAGTCGACAAACTATTCATGGTGTTGGTGTGTGTGGGGGGAGTGGGGGGAAGGGGCAGGGGAAGAACCCAAGGATCCAAAAGAAAGTCCTACAAAGGAAAAGAAATGTGGGAGGCCTGACCCTCCCGAACCTACAGTTCTACCACTGGGCGGCCACGGCAGAAAGAGTTCGGGGATGCGTGAAGGACCCAATAGCAGAATGGGTGACGATGGAGGAATGTTCCGCGTAGAAATAGCCCTCTGAGCCCTAGACACAGTCGCTCTCCCATCTCCCCCGACCAAACACCCGAGGAGCCCAATGGTAGTAGCCACGCTCCTGAAGTGGTACCAAATGAGGCAGCACCAGCCTAACTGAAATGTCCACCATGACCCCCACCTGTAACAACCACAGGTTTACTCCCACAATAATGGATGCCACCTTCAAAATGTGGAGACATGACAAGGAGACACTGACGGTTAGGGACATGGACAAGGACAATAGAGTAGTGACCCTGGGGGAAACTCACAGAGAGCTAATTACCAAGAAGAAATGACTCGAGATACATTCAGCTTAAAAACTTCCTCCATAAGGAAACGACAACATACTCCCAGATACCAGGACACTTGTTAGTGGAAGAACTGCTAGACGCAGGTGACCGAGGGAAGGAAAACTGTGCAGACATCAGTGGTTGACTGTGGGAGGAGGTACACGTCCCCCTGGATAGGACAAGGAAAAGGTGGGAGGAGGAACTACGCATAGATATAGGAGGAGGACTCTGGATCAAAGCACTGCGCAGGGCGAATTTCACCTCCACATGCGCAGGGCTGAACCTAACACAGCTAAAGGTGGTGCACAGGGCACACCTAACCACAACCCGAATGAATGGGTTCTTTCCGGTGGTAGAGGATAAATGGGAATGGTGCCAGGGAGGCCCGATCAACCACACCCACATGTTCTGGGCTTGCCCCAGACTTGTCGGGTATTGTCTACCATTTCTGAGGCGCTGCCCAACGTGTGGGAGTGAGGGTGGAGCAATGTCCAAAAGTGGCGGTCTTCAGGGTATCCAATCAGTCAGAGCCCTTCATGGGGAGGGGGCACCAATGCCCTAGCCTTTGCCTCCTTGATCGCCTGTCAGAGAATTCTGCTGAGCTGGCGATAGGCAGCATCACCCAATGGCGGAATTTCTCAGGCGAGCGCGCAATATTGCATGAGGCATGATGGCACCTTGGGGGTCTCACAGGTCATTAGGGACTCCAGGTAGCCAAGGACAGGGCAGGGTAGTACCCTGGTAATCACATTGGCATCCAGGCACCTTGGGATTGCCAGCCTGGCACCCTGGCAATGCCCCCCGGGCATCCTGGCAGTGCCATCCTGGATCTTTGACAAAGAGTCATCCAGACTCTAAACTTCAGCTTAGATCTCTCTCTGAAGATGCAGTCAGACCTGCTGATATTTTCCAGCATTTTGTTTCAGATTACAGCATCCGCAGTAATTTGCTTTTATAAAAGCAAGTAGAAACCTGGGGCGAGATTCTCCGAACCCCGCCGGGTCGGAGAATCGCCGGGGGCTGGCGTGAATCCCGCCCCCGCCGGTTGCCGAAGTCTCCGGCACCGGATATTCGGCAGGGGGTGGGAATCGCGCCGCACCGGTTGGCGGGCCCCCCTGCGCGATTCTCCGGCCCGGATGGGCCGAAGTCCCGCCGCTAAAATGCCTGTCCCGCCGGCGTAAATTAAACCACCTACCTTACCGGCGGGACAAGGCGGCGCGGGCGGGCTCCGGGGTCCTGGGGGAGGCGCGGGGCGATCTGGCCCCGAGGGGGTGCCCCCACGGTGGCGTGGCCCGTGATCGGGGCCCACCGATCCGCGGGCGGGCCTGTGCCGTGGGGGCACTCTTTCCCTTCCGCCTTCGCCACGGTCTCCACCATGGCGTAGGCGGAAGAGACTCCCTCCACAGCGCATGCACGGGAATGCCGTCAGCGGCCGCTAACGCTCTCGCGCATGCGCCGCCCGGAGATGTCATTTCCGCACCAGCTGGCGGGGCACCAAAGGCCTTTTCCGCCAGCTGGCAGGGCGGAAATTCGTCCGGCGTGGGCCTAGCCCCTCAAGGTTAGGGTTCGGCCCCCAAAGATGTGGAGCATTCCGCACCTTTGGGGCGGTGCAATGCCCGACTGATTTGCGCCGTTTTGGGCGCCAGTCGGCGGACATCGCGCCGTTTCCGGAGAATTTCGCCCCTGGTTGTTAACTTTATTCATGAGTGGTATTTGAACTATGTTGCTTTGCTTAATTGGAATACAGAGGCAGGGATAGGAAGTAAGTTAAACCTTTGCCTTTTACATAAGAACTGTTTAAGCTTTTAACTGTAAAGCTATTTCTCCTTGCCAATGTGGTTCATTCTATGTTTAAATTAAAGTTTGCTTTAACATAAAAGATACCTATGGGTCAGTGTTATAACTCCTGTGGTTCTGTAACATTTCCTCACAATTTTACAAATTACAAATAGTTGGGTTCTTGTCCGGGATCCTAACATATGGTAGATACCAGGAGGATGTTTGCACTTGTTGAGGACTAGAAATAGGAGGACACAGTTTAAGACAGAAATGAGGGAAACCTTCTTTTTCTGGGGAATTCTCTTCTGCAGAAAACATTGGAGGCTAGACCATTATTCAAGAAAGAGTTGGACAGACTTTTGATAGACAAGGGAGTCAAGAGTTATGGGAGTGGAAGGAGGGTGGTGGTGGGGGGGGGGGGGGGGGGGCTGCGTGGAGTGCAGTAGACGTGAAGGTGGAGTTGAGACCATAAAAGGGTAAACCATGATCTTATTGAGTGGCGGAGGAGGTTCAAAAGGCTGGATGGCCTTCTCCTGCACATACTTCCTATGTTCCTTTGTTGTGTCTCCTTTTCACAATAATCTTCAGCCTTATTCCTAAACAAATGTACCCACTCTTTTTGAGGGATGTAACATGCCATTAGCTGCTTTTGTTGATGTGGCATAGTTCTTTGTGCTCAGAGTTCTACCAATTACTACTGTCTAAGTGGGTAGATTTTATAAATCTGTACTGTCCTTTCGCAATTTCAAAGATATGCCAGGAAAAAAACTCTCTAAGATTTCTTCAACAATACCTTCCAACCCCATGATTTCTATCACCTAGAAAGACAACATGGTGGGTAAAATCAACTATAAACGTGCAACATCCAAACCCTTTTGAGATTCTCAGGAGGGTCAAACTGAGTTGCATTCTGGCATTGACACTCTTTGGCATATGCTTCTTTTTGCTGCTATCATATGTTTTCAGCTCATCTACAGAGGGTGTCTACTTACATACCAGAACTGATGGAAAGCTGTTCAGCCTTGGTCACTTGAGATCCAAGGTAACCGTGTACCAAGTCCCCATCAGACTGTTACTATGCTCAGATGAACTAGCATTTCATACAAAGAAACACCTTCAGCAGCAAATGGACAGTATTTGGTTTGACCTCCAATATCAGGAAAACAAATGTCATGTTCCAGGATGTTGGCTTCGCACCATCTTCCAGCATTGACAATGTGGTGCTATGTGTTGTTGACAGTTCCACTTACCTAGGCTTCAGAAACACCAGCAATCTGCCATATGATTCAAAAATCAACACACACCGCAAAGTCTGCAGTTGTTATGTCCAAGCTGAATAAGAGGGCGTGGAACAATAGCAAACTGACTGAGAACATCAAAGCAGGACTCTACCAGGTGTTACGATCCTGAAATGTTTAAATCCAAACACCCAGCAATTAACTGAAAAAACTACCCAAGATTTCATGCTTTTAAACAAAAACAAAATTTTATAGAAAGAGAAATTAATCCAAGAAAGCGCCACTAACTTAACACTATAGTTCATAAAGACTTATATAAACTCGGTTCTACTTTTTATTTCCCCAAGAGTTTCCTTATCTTATGGAATCTTGAAGGTGCATTCACATCTTTACAAACTGACCCAAAGGTATGCCACAGCCCTCTGGAATTCAGTGTTCTAGGTATCTTCCGAGGTAACATTCAATAGAGGTTCTTCCATGAATGTTTTCTTTGGCTATGCGACCCAGCACCTTTTTTTGTATAGAATTTCATGACTGTAGATGCCTCCGTGCCATGTTGAGGTAGCCAGCAGATATCTACCTGCTTTCCACAGTTTTCCAAGGTAAATCTGCTGCTATCTGACACAAGGCATTAAGAGGGCCAATTTTTTAATTACCTGCAATACTTCACAAATTTCTTCTGTTAGCTACAGGCTAGAGCAAATCTTCTAGCTGCTCTTCCTTCACTAAATCCAAACTGGGATACACCCCACCCATATTCCAAATGAACGATAAAGGGTGGAATTCTCCCACTTTTGAGACCGGGCTAGTAACGTGGAGTGTTTCCCACAGCAGCAGCGAGCAGGAAACTACACCAATCCTTTGTCCCTGACACCTTGATTATGCACCATGCCATACTCAGTCCTGGGTGGTGGAGTCTGCCTTCGTATCTGGGTCTCATAATGAAATGGTGCCAAACATCATTGACCTAATATTGCAGAGAGAAGGTGGACCTCCGGGAGCACTCGTAAGACTGAAAAATGGACCTCCTGAGAACAAAGATGGATCTCCAGGAACATTCTGAAGTTGGAACATGGATTCCCTCCAGGACACTGAATCTGGAATAACCACCTGCAGATGCTCCCCTGGGCCACTGCTGTGGGGTTCCAGGGTTGCGAGTGACTTCGATCTTGAACTCCTGAGGCAGCCTTAGACATTGCTCAGATGAGTTCCAATCTGGACACCACTTTGTTCCAAACATATTTCATGTTGGTGTGTTTTCCCACTGGTACCATGGAGAACCTGGCTTGGGGGATTGGGCCTTCATTTGCAATCTATTAACAGGTTGCAAATAACGTTCACACCACCCTCTGGTGGGTTTTCTTACCTGCCATGGCGGGCACCAGTGGAAGATCCCACTGTAAATTCATGCTGGCATGAAACCGATAACTGGGCCTCACACCATATTCTCCTGATGGGATCTTGGAAGAATTCCACCCAAAGTTAATAATTTCCCTGTTTGAAGAGCAGGCATAACTGATTTCGCCTCTAATTGGCCCTCTCCATCTGGTCTACATCAAAGCAACATTACAACTGCCTCCGTATGTCTCCCAAACTAAACATCTTGCTTCTGTCAGCAAGTGCACCATAAATAACTTATACCCCACCCCACCCAACCATTTCTATGACAACATAACATGCTTTGATAGTCTCAAGCAAAATAGTAAATGATCTATTTTTACCTTCAATACACCTCTTTGATTTTGTAACCCAAATGAATAATTTATAATGCTAATGGAGCTTTCGACCCTTTTCGCTCCATGAAGGAATTATTTGGACTACAACCCGGTTCTACCTTTTTTTGACCTGGGAATAACATCCATAATTCAAATAATTTATTGATATAAGTGTAGACATTCAGTTTCCATTACAAGCCCAAATGTGGGTCATTCATTGTTCAAAGTTTTCACTCTTGCAAGGCAAATATGTGTTAGCTTTTAACTGTAATTAACTCCAAGCTTGTTTATGGTGCATTTCCTTGAGATGTCTATCAACTTCATAACTAGATGCCCAAATTAACCTACAGTTACAGCTTCAATTCCTAAAACTAAAAAGTTATGTTCTAAAACATATGAATTATGAACTAGATATTGGCAACACAAGCCTGCATTATCAGCATATTCTTCTAGAATAGACAGCCCTGGACAACATATGGCAGGCAGGGAAAATGGCTGAATAGCTTCAACCTTTGTGGTCTCAGACATATCCTCAACATTTTTTACCAGGACACCATCTCAGAGGTCCTGGAGTATTCCACTTCCATCAGAATACACTTATTGTTAAGCCACTGACATCTCCACAGGCTCGGCCACGTTCATTGGATGGTTGACGGTCGTATTCCTTTTGACCTTCTGTTCAGTGAACTGGGCACTGGGTCACTACCACCTGCGAATCCAACCACCCGTGCAAGGTCACATGCAAACAAGGTATGAAGCTGGCTAGAGAATGCTTATAATGTCACTGCCTTCCTCAGTGGGGTGGCACAGTAGCACAGTGGTTAACACTGTTGCTTCACAGCTCCAAGGTCCCAGTTTCAATTCCTGGCTTGGGCCACTGACTGCATGTTCTCCCCCTGTCTGTGCGGGTTTCCTCCGGGTGCTCTGGTTTCCTCCCACAAGTCCCAAACTTGTTATTGAATTGGACATTCTCAATTCTCCCTCAGGTACCCGAACAGGCGCCACAATGTGGCGACTAGGGGATTTTCACAGTAACTCCATTGCAGCGTTAATGTAAGCCTACTTGTGAAACTAGTAAAGATTGTAATATAAAAACCTACTTGACGAAACAGCTCAGGATTTTGAACTACTCTCTTAAATCTTCCCTTAACGATCTCCACTTTAAGGAGAACAACCTCAGCTACCCCAATCTCTCCCGATAACTGAAACGCCCAAAGCAAGCTAGCATTCTAGTACCTCAAGACCTTCACGTCCTTTATAAAACCTGGTATCCAGATTTGACCACAATACTCTAGCTTTACTGCAGCAGTTCAAGACAGCAGTTCGTCAACCATTTGTCAAGGGCAACTAAGGATAGACAGGCAATACTGGCCTTGCCAGCGACACCCAAATCCCAAGGATATATTTTTAAGCTTCAGATGCAATATTTGCAGTAAATTAAATGGAATGGATGGTAAATCCTGCAGGACCACCGGCCTCTAACTTGTAGTTTCAGCAACCATATATTAGGTAAGGGTATAAATTTACCTCTGTACATCAATTAACCTTCTGTAACTTGTAAACTACCTTTTCTTTTTAAAAATGGGACTTTGAAATATTTTTCCTCCTGATCTTGGACCTTTTATTTATTGCAACAGTATGTCAGTCACAGAAGTTAATGCTGCTCACTGCAGAATTGTTTCTGAGAGTTGGGAGCTAGGATTCGGCTTCTTGATGTCAGTGGCTACCCATCCCGCCGCCCTGGAGCTCCAGGAGGTGAAAGCTTTACCAAGATGCTGAAGAAAATCACTCGTGTTCATCAAGTTGTATTCAAAAATAAAATGGTAGAGTGAAAAAGAAAGGAAAACTTGCATATATATGAGGGGAGATCTAATAGAAACTTACAAGATAATGAATGGCTTAGATAGGGTGGACGTAGGGAAGTTGTTTCCATTAGCAGGGGAGACTAGGACCCGGGGGCACAGCCTTAGAATAAAAGGGAGTCACTTTAGAACAGAGATGAGGAGAAATTTCTTCAGCCAGAGAGTGGTGGGTCTGTGGAATTCATTGCCACAGAGGGCGGTGGAGGCCAGGACGTTGATTGTCTTTAAGACAGAAGTTGATAAATTCTTGATTTCTCGAGGAATTAAGGGCTATGGAGAGAGCGCGGGTAAATGGAGTTGAAATCAGCCATGATTGAATGGTGGAGTGGACTCGATGGGCCAAATGGCCTTACTTCCGCTCCTATGTCTTATGGTCTTATGGTCTTCTATCACACCTTTCATGCCTACCAAATGTCTAAAAGTGCTTTATAGCCAACGAAATGCTTGTGACGTGTAGTCACTGTTTAATATTGGGCGCGCAGCAACTAACTTGCACACAGAACACTCCTATAAATGGCTCCTAATTCATTGGCCGTATGTTTGTGCGTGATAACGACCAGATAATCTGCTTTTGTGATGTTGATTGTAAAATAATCATTAGCCAAGACACTCCCCTGCTTTGAATCAGAATTATGCCATGGGGCCTTTCACATCCACTTGAGAGCAGAAGGGGTCTTGGTTTAACATCGCAGCTGAAAGTCAGCCCTCCAGCTATGCAGCACTCTCTCAGTACCTCACTGCAGTGTCAGCCTTGATTTTTGTGCTCAAATCTTGGAGTAGGACTTGAACCCAGAACCTGGTGAGTGCTACCAACTGAGCCCGAATACAGCATCGCCCCAATCGGAGCTGGAGATAGATATAGATTTACATAATATACTGAACTTCTGGACCCCTGTCCACCTACACAAGAGCCTCTATTAAACATACAGAAAACCTGAACTGTAAATACAATTGTCCCTGGCCACTTTCTTGGAGTTAAACTACAGATGCAGCTAAATCCAGAAGGAAATGTTGGGCGAGATTTTCCGACCCCCCGCCGGGTCGGAGAATCGCCGGGGCCTGGCGTGAATCCTGCCCCCGCCGGTTGCCGAATTCTCCACCACCGGATATTCGGCGGGGGTGGGAATCGCGCCGCGCCGGTTGGCGGGCCACCCCCCGCGATTCTCCGGCCCGGATGGGCCGAAGTCCCGCCGCTAAAATGCCTGTCCCACCGGCGTAGATTAAACAACCTACCTTACCGGCGGGACAAGGCGGCGTGGGCGGGCTCCGGGGTCCTGGGGGGGGGCGCAGGGCGATCTGGCCCCGGGGGGTGCCCCCACGGTGGCCTGGCCCGCGATCGGGGCCCACCGATCCGCGGGCGGGCCTGTGCCGTGGGGGCACTCTTTCCCTTCCGCTTTTGCCACGGTCTCCACCATGGCAGAGGCGGAAGAGACCCTCTCCACTGCGCATGCACGGGAATGCCGTCAGCGGCCGCTGACGCTCCCGCGCGTGCGCCGCCCGGAGATGTCATTTCCGCACCAGTTGGCGGGGCACCAAAGGCCTTTTCCGCCAGCTGGCGGGGCGGAAATTCGTCCGGCGCCGGCCTAGCCCCTTAAGGTTGGGGCTCGGCCCCCAAAGATGCGGAGCATTCCGCACCTTTGGGGCGGCGCGATGCCCGACTGATTTGCGCCGTTTTGGGCGCCAGTCGGCGGACATCGCGCCGTTTCCGGAGAATTTTGCCCGTGATGCACATAGAACATAGAAAATAGAACATAGAGAATACAGCACAGAACAGGCCCTTCGGCCCACGATGTTGTGCCGACCCTTTGTCCTAGATTAATCATAGATTATCATTGAATTTACAGTGCAGAAGGAGGCCATTCGGCCCTTTGAGTCTGCACCGGCTCTTGGAAAGAGCACCCTACCCAAACTCAACACCTCCACCCAACACCAAGGGCAATTTGGACATTAAGGGCAATTTATCATTGGCCAATTCACCTAACCCGCACATCTTTGGACTGTGGGAGGAAACCGGAGCACCCGGAGGAAACCCACGCAGACACGGGGAGGACGTGCAGACTCCGCACAGACAGTGACCCAAGCCGGAATCGAACCTGGGACCCTGGAGCTGTGAAGCAATTGTGCTATCCACAATGCTACTGTGCTGCCCTTAAGAACAAATAAATCTACACGATATCATTTTACCGTAATCCATGTACCTATCCAATAGCTGCTTGAAGGTCCCTAATGTTTCCAACTCAACTACTTCCACAGGCAGTGCATTCCATGCCCCCACTACTCTCTGGGTAAAGAACCTACCTCTGATATCCCTCCTATATCTTCCACCTTTCACCTTAAATTTATGTCCCCTTGTAATGGTGTGTTCCACCCGGGGAAAAAGTCTCTGACTGTCTACTCTATCTATTCCCCTGATCATCTTATAAACCTCTATCAAGTCGCCCCTCATCCTTCTCCGCTCTAATGAGAAAAGGCCTAGCACCCTCAACCTTTCCTCGTAAGACCTACTCTCCATTCCAGGCAACATCCTGGTAAATCTTCTTTGCACCTTTTCCAGAGCTTCCACATCCTTCCTAAAATGAGGCGACCAGAACTGTACACAGTACTCCAAATGTGGCCTTACCAAAGTTTTATACAGCTGCATCATCACCTCACGGCTCTTAAATTCAATCCCTCTGTTAATGAACGCGAGCACACCATAGGCCTTCTTCACAGCTCTATCCACTTGAGTGGCAACTTTCAAAGATGTATGAACATAGACCCCAAGATCTCTCTGCTCCTCCACATTGCCAAGAACTCTACCGTTAACCCTGTATTCCACATTCATATTTGTCCTTCCAAAATGGACAACCTCACACTTTTCAGGGTTAAACTCCATCTGCCACTTCTCAGCCCAGCTCTGCATCCTATCTATGTCTCTTTGCAGCTGACAACAGCCCTCCTTACTATCCACAACTCCACCAATCTTTGTATCGTCTGCAAATTTACTGACCCACCCTTCAGCTCCCTCATCCAAGTCATTAATGAAAATCACAAACAGCAGAGGATCCAGAACTGATCCCTGCGGTACGCCACTGGTAACTGGGATCCAGGCTGAATATTTGCCATCCACCACCACTCTCTGACTTCTATCGGTTAGCCAGTTTGTTATCCAACTGGCCAAATTTCCCACTATCCCATGCCTCCTTACTTTCTGCATAAGCCTACCATGGGGAACTTTATCAAATGCCTTACTAAAATCCATGTACACTACATCCACTGCTTTACCTTCATCCACATGCTTGGTCACCTCCTCAAAGAATTCAATAAGATTTGTTAGGCAAGACCTACCCCTCACAAATCCGTGCTGACTATCCCTAATCAAGCAGTGTCTTTCCAGATGCTCAGAAATCCTATCCTTCAGTACCCTTTCCATTACTTTGCCTACCACCGAAGTAAGACTAACTGGCCTGTAATTCCCAGGGTTATCCCTAGTTCCTTTTTTGAACAGGGGCACAACATTCGCCACTCTCCAATCCCCTGGTACCACCCCTGTTGACAGTGAGGATGAAAAGATAATTGTCAACGGCTCTGCAATTTCATCTCTTGCTTCCCATAGAATCCTTGGATATATCAGGCCCGGGGGACTTGTCTATCCTCAAGTTTTTCAAAATGCCCAACACATCTTCCTTCCTAACAAGTATTTCCTCGAGCTTACCAATCTGTTTCACACTGTCCTCTCCAACAATATCGCCCCTCTCATTTGTAAATACAGAAGAAAAGTACTCATTCAAGACCTCTCCTATCTCTTCAGACTCAATACACAATCTCCCGCTACTGTCCTTGATTGGACCTACCCTCGCTCTAGTCATTCTCATATTTCTCACATATGTGTAAAAGGCCTTGGGGTTTTCCTTGATCCTACCCGCCAAAGATTGTTCATGCCCTCTCTTAGCTCTCCTAATCCCTTTCTTCAGTTCCCTCCTGGCTATCTTGTATCCCTCCAATGCCCTGTCTGAACCTTGTTTCCTCAGCCTTACATAAGTCACCTTTTTCCTCTTAACAAGACATTCAACCTCTCTTGTCAACCATGGTTCCCTCACTCGACCATCTCTCCCCTGCCTGACATCAAATGGAAAGATTTGTAAATGGAAAGAGCAGAGTTGGAGAGCCTAAATGGACAGATCTTTCAAAGAGCTCACATGGAAATGATGGACCCAATAACCTCCTTCTGTGCTGTGAGATTCAATGATTCTGTGAGACATGCGATTGTGGCAAGGAAAGATCTTAAACTGGATCACAAGGGAAACAAGAATTTCCACCCCGTCCAGCAGCCTAATTTTGCTATTGCCTTCATCAGCCGGGGCATTGAATACAAGAGTTGACAGGTCACGTTGCAGATGTATAAAACCTTAGTTAGGCCACATTTGGAATATTGCGTGCAGTTCTGGCCGCCACACTACCAGAAGGACATGGATGTTTTTGTGAGAGTGAAAAGAAGGTTTACCAGGATATTGACTGGTCTGGAGGGTGTTATCTATGAGGAGAGGTTCAATAAACTCGGATTATTTTCGTTGGAAAGACGGAGACTGAGGGGAGACCTCATTGTGGTCTACAAAACTTTCGAGAGGTATAGACAGGGTGAATAGTCAGAAGCTTTTCCCCAGGGTGGAAGACTCAATTACAAGGGGATACAGGTTCAATGTGAGGGGGGAAAATTTAGGGGTGTCGCGCGGGGAATGTTTTTCACGCAGAGGGTGGGGGTACCTGGACTGCGTTGCCAGTGGAGGTGGTGGAGGCAGGCACGATAGCAACATTTAAGATTTAAGATCTTGATAGACCCATGAACTGGCGGAAATGGAGGGATACAGATCATTTGGGCAATAAGTAGTAAGTCTAAATAAGGAGTCTGGGTCGGTGCAGGCTTGGTGGGCCGAAGGGCCTGTTCCTGTGCTGTCCTGTTGTTTGTTCTTCTTTGTTCTATTTGAGAGATCAGGACCACCCCAGTTCCATTAATGTGATTGCTGCTAGAATAACAATAAAGAATGGCTTGTGTAGACAAGATCACCAGGAAATCAGTCATCAGTCTCAATGGCCATACCTTTCTGTAAATGAGTACAGTCCGTGGCTGACAAAACAGGTGTAATCTGATCAGCGAATATGCAAACACAGAATATGCAAGGTAATCAATACTGTTTCTTCGCTCTGATGCACCAAAGGAAAACAATTAATTTAATTAAAACTGTAAGTAGACTAAAACGTGCAACGAAAAAACAGAGCTTGGACCACTGTCTGTGCGGAGTCTGCACGATCTCCCCGTGTCTGCGTGGGTTTCCTCCGGGTGCTCTGGTTTCCTCCCACAGTCCAAAGATGTGCAGGTTAGGTGGATTGGCCATGATAAATTGCCCTTAGTGTTAAAAAAAGGTTGGGTGGGGTTACAGGGAGGGTGGGGGTGTGGGTTTGGGTAGGGTGCTCTTTCCAAGGGCCGGTGCAGACTCGATGGGCCGAATGGCCTCCTTCTGCACTGTAAATTCTATGAAATAATGATCTGGATTTTGCTGCAAAAGTAACCATGAGGCTGTCATGGTTGGCACTACTAGATAAATGTGATTGCAGCTTCTGATGCCCACAGTAAACACCAGAACCCAGACATCGCTTCAGAGGTGTTCTGCTACTCCATTGGGGGATGGTGTTCCAGGCTTTACTGGTAGAAACTGCACAGAAATACATGTAAGTGCACAAACTTAAGGTAATTACCCACTGGTCTCGTACTAAAGGCCAACGAAAAGTTAAGGCTTTTCCAATTGTGAGGAAAGGAATTTATAATGATGTAATAAGTGATCATTTCTTCGGATTAGCCTCTCCAGCTCTGAAATTTAAATTTTACAAGTGTGATCCCTGAGAAGAAAGTTAATATTGAAAGCTTGAAAAAATGTAAGTACATTCTTCTGCTTTTTCTCCCCCTCTTTTATGCCTCTCCCTTAGTCCCATCTTTATGTCCCAACCTTTGCTTCATTTCTTCTGCACTAATTTAAATGGAATTTACATTTCTTGATTTTCACTTCCTGATTTGTAGATGCATGTCTCTGAGAGGATTCTTCGATCTGACTGGTTAAAGAGCCTCGTTCATGTTGTCCCTGCTCACAGGCAGCCCCTGAAGAAACCACCACTCTGGGTCAGATACAGGATGAGGGGAAAGCAGGCCACCCTGATCCCGAGGGGGACACCCCGTGTCCACGAACCTGGCACCAAGTCATTCCCCGCTACTGCCCCCATCCCTGACAGTCACTACCACCAACCACCCCCCCCCCCCCCCCCCCCCCAGCAAACCCGACAGTTTTTGAGAGTTTTTTAAGAGTTCTTTTATCCTCTTGCTCCCCCGCCACAGTCGCGGTTCTCAGTCCCTACTTGTAAATACTTGCACTAATTTGCATCCATGAGAACTCTGCCTAAGAGAGACGGAGCATTCGAGAGGGGGGAGGGTACAGGGGAGTGAGAGTGGAGGAGGGTGGAGCATGAAGTCTCCAAACCGCAAATAATATTTCAATCCAGTTTTGCATGGAACCGCTAGCCCTTTTTCAATAGCATAAAACCCATCACATTTCTACTTCTCTTCAGTTCCAAAGATGAGTTGTGTTGGACTCAAAACATTAATGCTGGGCGGGATTCTCCGACCTCCCAGCCACAAATTTCTCGGCGGCTGGAGGCGGCATGCTATTTGCTGGCAGCGGGATTCTCTGCTCCCTCCGCTGTCAATGAAATTTCCCAGTGAAGCCACCGGGAAACTCGCCACCAGCGAATAGCCGGAAAATTCAGGCCTCTGGTTCTCTCTCCACAGATACTGCCAGGCGTGCCGTGTTTTTCCTGAGATCTCAGCATCACAGACTTATTACGATGCAGAAGACCATTTGGCCCATCGCGTTTGCACCGGCTCTTTGAATGAGCAACTTGCCTATTCCATTTTCCTGCCTTCTCCCCATAATCCTTCGCATTCTCCTTACCAATTCCCTTTTGAGAGCTTCAGTGAAGCTGCCTCCACCACACTCTCAGGCAGTGCGTTCCAGACCCTAACCACCCGCCCCGTAAAAACGTTTGCCCTCATACTATTCCATCTCTTGCTAATCATTTTAAATCTGTGCTCTCTCTTTCTTGATATTTTGACGAGTGGGAATATTTTCTCCCTATCTACTCCATCCAGCCCCCTTCATGTTTGTGAGTACCTCGATCAAATCTCCCCACAGCCTTCTTTTCTCTAAGAAAAATAGTCCTAATTCCTCCAATCTGGCCTCATGTCATGAACCTTTCTCAAGAATCTTTTCTGCATTTCATTAAATGCCTTCACATCATTCTTAAAGTGCCATGCCCAGAACTGGACACAATACTCCAACTGAAGCCAAACTAGTGACTTATGCAAATTCAACATAACCTCCTTGCTTTTGTACTCTATTCCCCTATTAATAAAACCCTGGATACTGTATGCTTTATTAACCACGTTCTCAACCTTTAGTGGGGAAGAGCTTAGCTCGAGGCCATCAATGCAAGATAGTCACTGTTTTTTTGCTTGAATACTCTGACACCACAGGTGGCAGCCATTTGACAGATCGAAAGATTCCACTGGAAGTCATGAACAGAACTATCAGTAAGTGTATTTTTAGTTGTTTAGTGATGCTGGCTAAGGGAGGAATAGTGACCAGAACATGCGAAGACTGCTGTCATCCTTTTCATATACTGCCATGGAAAAGCAGGGATGTACTTCTGAAGCTTTATAAAGCATTAGTTAGGCCCCATTTAGAATACTGTGAGCAATTTTGGGCCCCACACCTCAGGAAGGACATACTGGCACTGGAGCGAGTCCAGCGGAGATTCACATGGATGATCCCAGGAATGGTAGGCCTAACATACGATGAATGTCTGAGGATCCTGGGATTATATTCATTGGAGTTTAGGAGGTTGAGGGGAGATCTAATAGAAACTTACAAGATAATGAATGGCTTAGATAGGGTGGATGTAGGGAGGTTGTTTCCATTAGCAGGGGAGACTAGGACCCGGGGGCACAGCCTTAGAATAAAAGGGAGTCACTTTAGAACAG
Organism: Scyliorhinus torazame; assembly: GCF_047496885.1. NCBI lineage: Eukaryota > Metazoa > Chordata > Chondrichthyes > Carcharhiniformes > Scyliorhinidae > Scyliorhinus > Scyliorhinus torazame. The sequence goes on from NC_092725.1 coordinate 67,102,325, forward strand.
AGATGAGGAGAAATTTCTTCAGCCAGAGAGTGGTGGGTCTGTGGAATTCATTGCCACAGAGGGCGGTGGAGGCCGGGGCATTGAGTGTCTTTAAGACAGAAGTTGATAAATTCTTGATTTCTCGAGGAATTAAGGGTTATGGAGAGAGAGCGGGTAAATGGAGTTGAAATCAGCCATGATTGAATGGCGGAGTGGACTCGATGGGCCGAATGGCCTTACTTCCGCTCCTATGTCTTATGGTCTTATGGTCAACATCATTGTAATTCCTTTTTGAAATTACACAATGTTTTGGCCTCAACTACTTTCTGTGGTAGTGAATTCCACAGATTCACCACTCTCTGGGTGAGAAATCACTCCTCACCTCTGTCCTAAAAGGTTTACCCCTTATCCTCAAACAATGACCCCTAGTTCTGGACTTCTCCACCATCAGGAACATTCTTTCTGAATCTACCCTGTCTAATCCTGTTAGAGTTTTGTAAGTTTCTATGAGATCCCCTCTCCCTCTTCTAAACTCCAATGAATATAATCCGAACCGACTTAGTCTCTCCTCATATGACAGTCCCAGGAATCAGCCTGGTAAACCTTCGCTGCATTCCCTCCATTGGAAGAACATCCTTCCTCAGATAAGGACACCATTACTGCACACAATATTTCAGGAGTGGCCTCACCAATGCCCTACACAATTGCAGTAAAACATCTCTATTCCTATACTCATTTCCTCTCACTATGAAGGCCAACATGCCATATGCCTTCTTTACTGCCTGCTGTACCTTCACGCTTACTTTCATCAGTCTCCAGGTTTGTGACTTTAATATAAGTAACCTTTTATTGTGCACAGTATTATAATTAAGCAGCCAGAAAATGTCACTAACTATCTCATACCCCTTTCCCAACCCCTCCTTCCTAACTCACCCTGCTCTCTCTATATATACATATATACGGGAGAGGAGTGTTAGAGGGAAAAAAAATATTTAAAAAAATAAAAGGATAAGGATCTTCGATTCACTGGGATGATTTCCGGTTAGTGTTTTTCTGATGTTCAGCTTTTGTTTTGATACCTCTTCCTTCTAGGCTTCAGACGCTCTGGCATGGTTGTCTACCTTTTCTGCAGACTCTGCATCATACCAGGTTCACAGCAAAGGATTGCCAGGCACTCACTGCTTTCAGAACAATCAAGCAGTTCTTTCCCTTCCACAAGCACAAGAGAGAGAGAGTATGTGTTCCTTGCACTTCCAAGGTCTAAACACTTCTTCCCAGTTCTCTCAGAAAGCATCACTCAGGAACCAATCACTGTTCGTTGTCAGGCAGAACACTATCCCTGACTAACAAACAAATTTCAGAGGTGGCACAAAGGTATCAGGAGGAAATAATGACCCTCGATCCCAGCAGTTGGCAAATCGAAAACTCAGCCAGATGTGCAGCCAGACAACACAGTAGGTGGAAAAGGCGCACAGAGAAGTAGAAACCCTGAAGGACTTCTTGAAGAATCAATCTGTAGCCATGGAAAACCATGAGAAGCTAAAAAGGACAATGAATGTTACTTCAGAAAAAGCTGCATCAGTAGCAATGAAACCCAAAGTGAGTTGTCAAGAGGTCAACAAGAAAATAAGTGGTTGAAAGAACAACTGATTGTCCTCGTTCAAATGTAAAAGGAAGTGAAGCCAAAATGAAGGGCAGGGAATAAATTCTGCTGCTGGCAGAGAAAGAAGGGACAGAAATGAGATTGGAAAATGTAAACCCGACACTGAAGCTCAAGTAACTAGAAGGAGACAAAAAAAAGATGCTTAAGTTTCCAAAATAATTTGAAACTAGACAGCAAACAGATGTTTGGCTGAAATTGTGAGTCAACCAGAAATGAGGGTTCCATTTGTGAAATGTGTACGTCCAAGGATAACGTGACAGACACCATGCAGAAATAGAACTTGAATGCACTCTAGGAACAAATGGAGTGCACTTTCCCTTAGGAAGGAACGGGACAAAGAGAAACCCAACTCAAAAGAGTGAAAAAGTGAACCAAATGGAGATAATTATGTAGCACACTCATAGAGTACCACTCCCATTCCTCCAAATGTGACAGACTGCCATGTGCAAGAACCATCAAGCCCCAAGACAGACTGAAAGAGTAAAGTCATAGACTTGAGATGGGAAAAGGGATAGCAGGTAGAGATTGTATTGTAATACTCCATTGGAAGGAAGGACAGTTTTCTTTGCAGAAGAAAGGGGGATGTTGTATGTGCCTGCATGCTATTGTCATGGCTCCTGGGACACTACGTGGTGTGCACCACACACATGTAGCGGTGCACCAGGTGGAGGTAGGAACACCTGAGGACGCGGACAGTCAGAGGGCAGCCTGGCCTCAGGAACCAGCTGCCGTCCAGATAGGTCTCGGGCTTCTGGAAAGGGCAGTCCCATTGGGGGCGTAAGGCATGGGGGAGGGGTTACAAGTGTGTAGGACGGGATTTGGTGTAAGGGGCACGGTACTGGTTACTCACCCTGGCAGCCCTGAGGAGGTCATGTGACTTCTGTATGCGCTTCTGTCTGGTCCTGGCAGTGGGGCCCTCGGGGTTCCCGGTGGCCCCAGGCTACTCCTTAGGGCGGGGGTGCGACCGGAGCAAACTCCTGACGTTACCCTGCCATCTGCCGCTGCCAGTCCTGGAGGTCCGCTCTCATCTCGACCAGGATCTCCATGCTCGCAGCCATGGTGCAAAGGGACTTGGCCACCTCCCTCTGGGACTGTGCCACATCACTCAGTAACTGTGTACAGTTCTGGTCACTCTATTATAGAAAGGATAATATTAAACTGGAAAGAGTGCAGAAAAGATTTACTAGGATGCTACCGGGATTTGATGGTTTGAGTATAGGGAGAGGCTGGATAGACTGGGACTTTACTCCCTGGAGCGTAGGAGGCTTATGGGTGATGTAATAGAAGTCTATAAAATAATAAACGGCATAGATAAGGTAGATACTGAACATATCTTCCGAACGGTAGGGGAGTCTAAAACTAGAGGGCATAGGTTTAAGGTAAGGGGGAGAGATACAAAAGGGTCCAGAGGAGCAATTTGTTCACACAGAGGGTGGTGAGTGGCTGGAACGAGCTGCCAGAGGCAGTAGTAGAGACAGGTACAATTTTGTCTTTTAAAATGCATTTAATTGTTATAGGGTAAGATGGGTATAGAGGGATATGAGCCAAATGCGAGCAATTAGGACTAGCTTAGTGGTAAAAACTGGGTGACATGGACAAGTTGGGCCGAAGGGCCTGTTTTCATGCTGTAAACCTCTATGACTGTGCCACCTCCCTCTGGAACTGGCTCAGTTTAGCCCTCAGCCATAGCCCGTTGTGACTGGGCCAAGCTCTGGCGCGCCACTGCAATGTCCAGGTGGCCCTGGTATGTACAAAGCTGCCTGTGGCAGGGCAGCCCAGACCCATCTGGATGGCAGCTATTCCCTGGATCGGGCCGGACTCCGACCTTCGGGGAGGGGGTTGGGGGTTCTACCTCCACCTGATGTGCTGGTGCACGTGGGTGGTAGGCACCAGATAGTGTCCCTGGAGACACTTAAATAACATGCCCACCGAGGTGAGTGTTTCTGGGACGATGGGGGGTGTTGGAGAGACAGCTGTGATGGAAAATCAGTGTCGTCCCAGGACTGGTGCTCTGGGGTGCCTCGTGATGGCACTTGGAGGCTATCTTATCTGTCCATTTCCGTCTCGACATTGGAATCTGCTTGGGTTTGGGGTCGGAGGTGGAGACCCAGAAATGCCCTTTGCGTCACCAGGTGATCCTGCAAGACACAAGACATGACGCATGATTGGATCGGAGGTTTGGGTGGTGGGTCGTGTGGGGTTGGTGGGGTGGGATGGGGATGCTGAGGGGGAGGTGGTCTGGTGGCATGGGCGAGGTGGGGTGGGGCCGTGTCACATGTGCCATAGTGACACCGCAATTCAGCAGGCGTTCACTTGATTGCCCGATGCCGATCTCCGCCTCAGCGACTGCCCTCTCTCCAGGCCCATTGACTAGGTCCAGTGCCCGCTGCTCCACGACGTCGAGGGGGCACAGGTCCTGCACTCCCCCCTCCGGTCTTCTCTCTCTGCGGTTATACGCCTCCTTCTCCTGGAGGGAGGTTGGAGGCAGTCGGCGTACAGTGTTAGCCAGTCAGATGCCTGCAGCACGGGGGGTGGATAGCTGGTAGCCTTCGTGGCCAGGGCAGCCGGCCATGGTAGGTGGTACCGGTGCTGGCATGTGTTACAGGGTGGGGTGTACACATCCTGCCACGGTTGGGGTTCGGTCACCCTCCGGCTGGGAAGGGTTAGGGGTGTGTGTGACAGGGTTGGTGCCAGGGGCACGGTGCTGCCGACTCATCCTACCCGCCCTCAGGAGGTTGTGCAGCTTCTTCCTGCACTGCTGTCCACTGCTGGCAGTGGGGCCCAAGGTGCTCATGGCCTCTGCCACCTGCACCCAGGCCCAGTGTACGGTGGCGGGTGGCAGCCTCCTTCCCACCCCGTGTAGAGGGTGGACCGCCTCTCCTCCATGGCGTCCAGAAGGGTCGAGTGCTCTGCGTCCATGAACCGGGGGGTGCCGATCTTCGCGCTGCCATCCTGTTGGCTGGGTTGAGTGTGTGTGGGGAGTGGAGTGTGAATATGCAGCTGCAGCTTGTCAGCCTCTCAAGTGGCAATCCCCACCCTGTCGAATCGGACACCAATTCCCATGTCATTGGAATCGCTCGGGTTCCACGTGGCGCCAGTGTTGGCCCATTAACGGATCATGAATTGCTTCGGGACCTCTGCCAATTTTGTTGTACAAATCCACCAATTCAGTCCCGGTGTCTGAAATGGTCTGAATCCTCTGGTGTCCATTTTTGTCTATTTTTCCTTTCCTGTGAAGTTCTTTGGGGATGTTTTATTACGTATGAGGTGCTATTTAAATGCATGTTGTTCTTTTTGTGGTAACGATTTGGAACTGCGGCTGATATAAAATTACTTGTTATTAAGGAGTTTAGGTATAAAACCAAGGTCCATGGTAAAGAACTGCATGTTGGAAAAGGATTAGGAACAAGCTAAATGCCTGGTGATGCGAAGCTTGTGTTTTAAAAACCTGAAGGCCATGGGAGAGAGAACATACTGAGAGAAACAACAAACAGGAGCAATCCTGCATTTGTACGAGTAACTTGCAGAGCCTCAGGGAGTTCCAATTCTTTTTTAATTTAGAGTACCCAATTCGTTTTTTCCCTATCAAGGGGCAATTTAGCGTGGCCAATCCACCTACCCTGCACAGCTTTGAGTTGTGGGGGCGAGACCTACGCAGACACGGGGAGAATGTGCAAACTCCACACGGACAGTGACCCAGGGCCAGGATGGAACCGGCTCCAATGTGTTTCTCGAGCCAAAGAAGCACTTTTTGAAGTGTAGTCAATGTTGTCATGTAGACGGCAAGGATTCAACAGATCTCTCAATGCAGAGTGAAATAGCTGACAGCATGAAAACCAAACGGTATTCTTCATATAGGAATTCAACTAACCCTGGACGTGCAGCAAAAACTCAGGGATGAAGACAAAATACATATGTGGTAGTTGTCGACTGTCCCCTCGATTTGAGGGGAACATCTATTCAGGGCCGTGCGTTTCTTTCATGGGACTTCATGTGACTGAACGGGCCGATTCTCCAGCCGGAGATCTTTGAGCACATGAGGCAGGGGGCGGGATTCTGTGATCTTGAGGCTAAGTGTAGATGCCGTTGGAAACGCCGTCGCGTTTCTCGATGGCGTCAACACGGCCTCAGGATCAGCCATTCTAGCCCCTACAGGGGGCCAGCACTGTGGTTTCACACCACTCCAGCTGCTGACACTGGCGTCAACTGGGCGCTGCGGGATCCACGCATGCGCAGTGGCACCGGCGCCAACGCGCGCATGCGCAGTGGCTTCCTTCAACGCGCCGGCCCCGACGCAACATGGTGCAGGACGACAGGGACCGGCGCGGAAGAAAGGAGGCCCTCTGCCAGAGAGGCCGGCCCGCCGATCGGTGGGCCACGATTGCGGGGCAGGCCACATGGGAGGCCCCCCTCCGTGGTCGGACCACCACTCCCCCTACAGGCCGCCCTCCAACCCTTCCACATGGAGTTCCCGCCGGCTGAGAGCAGCTGTGGACGGCCCCGGCGCGACTCGCCGTTTGGCCCATCCCGGGCCGAGAATCAGCAGGCCGGCCGCGTAGAGCGGCCCCCGACTGGCGCCGCGCCGACCACGCCGGCGCCAATGGCAGCGATTCTCCACTCTGCGGAGAATCGCGTGCCAGCGTTGGTGCGGCATGGCGTGATTCGGGGCCGGTCGCGGGGATTCTCCAGCCCGGCCCCAGGCTGAGAGAATCCCACCCAGGATGTCCCATAATGGAGTGGGATCGGGAATGTAGGATTTGCTTCTTTTTGCTTCCATATCAGCCACCACTGCGCCTGATCATTAAGACATTGGTCAGAATTCTCCGACCGGCGGGATTCACTTTTCCCGTCGGCAGCGGAAGGCCACCCGTGGGTTTTCCGGCGGCGTGAGATGGTTACAATGGAAAATCCCATTGACAACAGCGGGAAGATAGAATCCTGCCGCCAGCGAAAGGCACTCCGCCGAGAAACACGCGACTGGGGGACCAGAGAACCTAGCCCGTTGTGAATCAAAGCACAATGTATTTTATTGCCATTTTAAATGATGGGTAGCAAGCTCCACTCAGTCATTCATGTCAGTGCTTCAAACAGCATTTCTTCCAACAACGCCACCTGGTGGTAATCTTCAATTAATGCAAAAACTAAACTGGACTCAGAATTGAAACAGAGTTAAGGTTTTGAGTCATGGACCCTTCGTCGGAACAAAAAGGAGGGAGAATGTTAGAGCAAAAGAAACTGCTACAAGAAGTTTTCGTTCCAACAAAGGGTCTATGACTCAGTACGTTAACTCTGTTACTCACCTGATAGATGCTGAGTTTTTCAAGCTCCCTCTGTTCTTGTTTGCTTGCTTTGGATTCAGAATTACCTAGTCAAAGTAATAATCAAAGAACGTTCGACATTGCTGACTATATATCAGCAGCTGGTGAAATTCAGAGCTTGTCACACGGAAAAAGTGATGAACAAGTTGGTACATATTTCTCATGGGTATAAGAGCACCTGGGAATGAGGCAAATCTCAATGCAAATAACGACTGTTATTGTATTCCAGAGTAAGAATAAATAAATAAGCCAAGCAGTGAGCAGCTGAGCGATTCAGGTCACAGTGATCTCAGTCCAGCGATGCCAGAATTGTGAAAAATGATTGGACAGAGAATTGCACATGAGGTGAAAATCGTGGCCAGTGCCGGGCGCCCGACAACGGTGTCAATGCATTCTACTCCGCACGCACAGTAAACGCCGTTGGCATATCATTAACGGGCAAGACCCGGTATTCTCCAGGGCCTCCACGCTGGTCCGCGTCCGCCATCAGGCATTACCGACGACGAGTATCACTTATGGTTTGAAGTTTTAAAAATTGGGAAACAGGCGCCGTAGCCGATGAGGGAAAGCGAGGAGGTAGGACATGCAGACGCGCAACCGTGGGATGCCGGTCCTGCCGTTGGTCTGACTTGGGGATGGGGGTGTCTGCCTGGGTGGGGGCGGGAGGGGAGCTGTGGGGGGTGACGGGGTGGGGGGGGGAGGGCGACCAGGGGATGGGCCATGGGGTCAGGGTCACCCCCCCACCCCGGGACCGATGTGACCAGGCATGGACCGCCATTGCCGTGGCCTGCAAGGCAGCCATCTTTCTACGCACCCCACTGACTGCCCACCGTGGTTGCGCAGAGCGACACCGGCCGTGTGAGTGCCAGAGTGTGCCTGCGTGTGATGCGGAGAGTAGAGTGCCTGGGGGACTGGCTTGTGGGGGGGGGGGGGGGGGGTGGACCTGGTTGGGCACGGGGGTACACACCATGCTAACATATCTCCCTTTAACCTCCTGCAGGCAATAGGGCTGGTTATCCAACCAGGAATGGTGGCTTTCAACCTGGCCACCACAGCCCTGGGTGATGGACTACAAGCAGGAACTGCTCGAAATGGACCCTGCAGTGGTGGAGCCAGCCAGTGGGGAAGGAGAGCCAGCTGCCAACAGGCCAAGGAGGAGGTGGGAAGCAGGTGCCGCATGAGGCATTGTGGTACAGGCAGTGCCTGTCTTCAAGGACCTGCTGGACATCGAAGGCTCCAGCTGAGCAGAGGGATCACACAGCATATCTGCAGGATCATGGCACACCTGGCACTGAGAGGGACACAAGCTCCCAGTGACCGTCAATTGATGGTCACCCTGAACCTTTATGCCACGGGGTCCATTCAGCCATTGAGTGAGGATCGGTCCGGAACCTCACAGACCTCGGAGATGGGTGCATCCACGCTATCACTGAGGCCTTACATGCCCGGTCGGCTCATTATATCAAATTCATGGGCGACATGTGGCGCAGTGGTTAGCACTGGAAATGCGACGCTGAGGACCCGGGTTCAAATCCTGGCCCTGGGTCACTGTCCATGTGGAGTTTGCAAATTATCCCGGTGTCTGCGAGGGTTTCACCCCCACAACCTAAACATGTGCAGGTTAGGTGGATTGGTCATGCTAAATTGCCTCTTAATTGAAAAAAAATAATTGGATCTAAATTTTTTTTTAAATATATCAAATTCAATGTGGACCGAGACCACCAGGGTGCCCGGGCAGCAGGGTTCGCAGTCATCGCTGGGATGCCCGAGGTCCAGCAATGATCGATGGGCTGCATTACCGGCCTGTGACAGGCCGATCTCCACAAACCAAAATGATAAACGTGCAGCTGGTATGTGACCATGAGCTGCACATCATGCACATCGGAGCCCTAATCCTGGGCAGTGTGCACGGCACCTTCATCCTGACACTCTCGACAGTTCCTGACACTCTCGAGGTGCATCCCCAGGTGAGGGATTCGCTCGTGGGTGAATGGGGCTATCAGCTGCGGTCGTAGCTGTTGATGCCTATCTGGAGGTCACATGCCGACGCGGAGACCCGCTACCAGAGCGCCCATGCTGCAACTAGGGGTACGATCAAGCGGTGCTTCAGCATCCTGAAGATGTAGTTCAGGTGCCTGGACAACTCTGAAGTGTCCCTCCAGTACAGCGCTAGAAGAGTCACCCACATTGTGGTGGCTGCTGTATTCTCCGCAACATTACGCAGCACAGGGGCGATGTGTTGGAGGAGTGGGACAAACGCCAGGCCTCGCCCAATGAGGAGGTTGCGGATGAGGGCGAGGCTGGGCAGGACATGGGGCCCGGGCAGGCACAGGAGGTCCCTGCATGCGAGCTGGTCCCATCGAACCCTTGGGGTTGCGGACGTGAGGACAGTGGAGGAAGGGGTTTGGAGTAGGGAGGGATGGAAGTGGGGCAAGGTACCATGGCGGTGAGTAGCGGCTGGACTGGTCCCTAGCCTGAGACCACCCCCAATGTCTGCCTATCTCCCCACCCGCTCCCCAGCCACCCTCTGCAGCCAGTCCCTCACATCCTTCTGACAGAGCACCAATATTGTGAAATTGTGAACATTTCTGTACTGGTTTGTGCCCCAGCCCCTAATGCTATGCTGTGTGCTGCACCTGTGCCAACCTTTCTGGCCTTATGGGCACTAACGCTACGTTTAGGTGGATCCCCAGGTGGTACAGTAGGAGTGGAGGATGCCAGCTGCAATTCCCGCCCTTTGACATGGGTCCCCTTTGGTGGCCATCCTCTGGGGTTACCGGGCCTGGATGGGCCCGGAAGTCGCTCAGGTATCCCATGTGGTGTGGTGCTACCCTGTTCTGCCTGCTGCCCATCAGCTGCACCAGGGACCGAAGGAAGGGATTCCGAGGCGCTGTGGTGTTTGGGCACCTTCCCTGCGGGAGTCACCAGCACAGGTCCCATCACCTCCTCCTCCCTCAGGGTGCCCAATGGCCCCTGGAATACTCCTTGAGACGGAGGTGTGATCGGAGCAAACTCCTGAAGTTCCCCCGCCACCTAGCACTGCCAGTCCTGGAGGCCCACTCCCATCTCGACCAGTGTCGCAATGCTCAAGGCGATGGAGCACAGGGACTGGGCCACCTCCATCTGGGAGTGTGCCACATCACTCTGTGACTATGCCACCTCCCTCTGTGACTGGCTCAGGTTGGCTAGTGCCTGGGCAATGCCGCCGGCACCCTCAGCCATGACCTGCTGTGATTGTGCCAAACTCTGGAGCGCCACTGCATTGTCCAGGTGGCAGTCGTACATTGCTGCCTGTGACAGGACAGCCTGTTCTGTGCCTCAGCCACTGCCCACACAGACTGACCCATGGCTGATACCTTTGCCACTAAGGCCTCCACCGCGGACACCGCCCATGCAGAGTTGGCCTGGGTAGCATGTATGGTCGGCACTGCCTCCTGCCCCTGCAGGTGGTTGGACTTCTCCAATTGCACCTGCAGGTGCTGGATGGTAAAATCCTCCATGTAGTACCTTGCTTAAATCCATGCTGGCTCTGCCCAATCCTACCATTATTTGTAAAGTGTTTTCTTCTCACATGTGTGTTTGTGTGTGTGTGCATATGTAGGTTTGTATTTGTTTGTATGTGTATTTCTGTGTATGTATGTGTATTGGTGTGTGCATGTATATGTGGGTTTGTAGTTGTGTGTATGTGAATTGGTATGTGTGTATATGTGTATTGATACGTGCATGTGTGTGTTGGTTTTTATTTGTATATTGGTGTGTGTGTATTGGTGTGTGTGTGTATTGATGTGTGTGTATGTATTTGTTTGTGCCTATTGGTATTGTTATCTGCGTATTGGTGTGTGTATTGGTGTGTGTTTGTGTATTGGTGTATGTATTGATGTGTATTTGTGTATTGGTGTGTGTATTGGTGTGTGTTTGTATATTGGTATGTTTGTGTGTATTGGTGTCTGTGTGAGTATTGGTGTGTGTATTGGTATGTGTGTGTGTGATGGTATCTGTATGAGTATCGGCGTGTGTGTGTGTGTGCATGTATCTGTGATGTATGTGTGTGAAATTAGAAGAAATGCTAAATTTTTGTAAACCTGCGAAAAAGGTACACATCTCATATCTTCTAGCTAAAAGCACATGAAATTGTTCTGAGTTAAGCATCACTCTAACATTGACAGAGTCAGGCTTTTTATTTCAAAAGAGGCAGCAAATTTTCCTTTCTCAGTCATCTAGGACATTCCCATCTCTCGTTACAAGAGGAGCAGTTGCACAATATAGAGAATATTGTATGCTAGCAAATGTGTTCAAGATGTATTAACACATCATTTCTTAAACATCATTTTGCAACCACAAGGCTATTGACTCTGTATGTGCAGAAGTCTGCAAAGACGTGCATGTGGGACAAACGCTCTGAAACTCCACATGCTTCATAGTTTGCGTACAATTGATTGGTATCGTTGGTGATGTCCACATTGTCAACATAGGGGTATGGAACACCTTAAAACATGGGAACAACAGGTCCTTTATGTGGATTACCAACTATCATAAATAACTGTATTACTATCCAGTTATTTGATTCTGAAAGATTAGATTTGTTTGCCACAAACCCTCTGCAGTGATTATTTATAATCTTTAATGTCACAAGTGGGCTTACATTAACAGTGCAATGAAGTTACAGTGGAAAGCCCCTAGTCGCCACATTCAGGCGCCTGTTCGGGTACACGGAGGGAGAATTCAGAATGTCCAAATTACCTAACAAGCACGTCTTTCAGGACTTGTGGGAGGAAACCGGAGCACCCGGAGGAAACCCAGGCAGATGCGGGAAGAACGTGCAGACTCCGCACAGACAGTGACCCAAGCTGGGAATCGAACCTGGGACCTAGAGCATTGAAGCATCAGTGCTAACCACTGTGCTACCATGCCGCCCACTTAGATTAGGGAGCACACTTGTACAAAGAACAAAGAACAAAGAAATGTACAGCACAGGAACAGGCCCTTCGGCCCTCCAAGCCCGTGCCGACCATGCTGCCCGACTAAACTACAATCTTCTACACTTCCTGGGTCCGTATCCCTCTATTCCCATCCTATTCATGTATTTGTCAAGAAAAGAACAAAGAAAAAAGGAACTTGTCCCATGTTTTTTTTAACAAATTTAGAGTACCCAATTTTTTTAATTTTTTTTTCAATTAAGGGCCAATTTAGCGTGGCCAATCCACCTAACCTGTACATATTTGGGTTGTGGGGGTGAAACCCATGCAGACATGGGGAGAATGTGCAAACTCCACACGGACAGTGACCCAGGGCTGGGCATTCGAACCCGGGTCCTCAGCACTGCAGTCCCAGTGCTAACCACTGCGCCACATGCCACCCCAAACTTGTCAATCTACATTGTTCTGTACACTCTCATCAGGAGAAGAATTGGATTTGAGAAGCTATCAAGTTTCACTCACTTCAGCTCTTGCATTACAAAATGTTAAAAGATAATCATCCAGCTAAAAGTATCGAACGACTGCTGTGTTTAGAAATAAGTCCTTCACCTTGAGGTATCACAATTCCTCACAATATTACTGAATAAACTATGATGTCTCAGAATTGATTAACTGACCTGTGCAGATTTATCGAATCACTCACTTTTTTAAAATTAAGAAAGTTTTGCCTTCAAATTTAACAAAATCCCCAAAGTTCCAGTTATTTAACATACCCAAATATTGAAAAGTTTTATGGAAATGAAGCATGTTGCAAAAATACTTTACATTAAAGCCCATGAAAATCGGTGCCGCTCTTGCAGAGATTCGATAAGGATTTAAAAGCCCAAACAGTCTCCTTCTGACCTGTAACCATTGGAATTTGTTCCAATGTAAATTGTATTTCAACTTCATTTACATGCTCTTCAATGTTAAAGATACTTGGCTCAGTTTTAACTTGATCTCCCTGGTGGAAACAGACTTCTAATATCCCTAAGATAGCTGCACTTGCCTCCTCATTCCCACTTGGATTCCGGCTGCTGCCTTATTTCCTGGGTGAGGTAAGTGCCTGTCTGAATCAGACAGGAACCTCATTACTACATACAAACAGTGTACACATAGCAGCCCTGCATATCTGAGAGCAGTTGAGCAAAAAATCTAAGTTGAAAAACATTTTATGAGGCCAGTTGAAGAAGGAGTTCTTGAAGTCACCATAATCAGTAGGTGTCTCATAAAGAGTTTCTGAGTCTTGCCTGGTCAACATTAAGTGTTTATTGATAACGTATTACCACAAACATATGTTTTTTAAAATAAATTTAGAGTACCCAATTATTTTTTCCAATTACAGGACAGTTTAGTGTGGCCAATCCAACTACACTGCACATCATTGGGTTGTGGGGGTGAGACCCATGCCAACAATGTGCAAGCTCCACATGGACAGTGACCCGGGGCCGGGATGGAACCCGGGTTCTCGATGCCGTGAAGCAGCAGTGCTAACAACTGCACTACTGTGCCACCCACCAGATAAATATATACAGGGCATGGTCCAAGCAAGGAGCTAACTCCATGTTTGCTGCTACATATGTCTCTGTCCACTCCATAATTCTCTCTTGTCTCAGGTCATGTGTCCCTTTTCATCACACAGTGGGTGATACTGTTTTCTAATCCTGCATTAACTCTTGCTATGCTAGATACACTTGTACGAGTATTTAATGCTCCTGCTCACAATAAATAAAAATGGTCTGCCCTTTTATGAATCTTTTCATGTCAAATTCATATAATATGCAGGACAACAGTGCAGAGAATTGAAGAAAAATGTGATGAGAGAGAGTGGGCCTATGAGTATCACTTTAAGAAAGGTTTTGTACTATCACATGGCTTGTAGCATAGCTTCAGTGATGTCATTTGTGAGTGGAGCTGGGCTTTGGCTGTCAGGTGACAGTGGGTTTAGTGTTTGGGTTTCAGTTTCAGTTTGTTTCTTTGGACTGCTGAAGGAAAAAGCAGTGTTTTCCTGTTTTCTCAGTTTTTATTTGAAAGCTGTTCCAGGGAACTGAAACCACGTTGGATGTGGCAAACTGCCTTGGTAACTTTAAAGATAGAGTTGCTTTCCGGATGGAGTTTTGAATCCGCTGGTTGGAACTGGATCAGAATCTCAGGGAAAAGACCAGTCTTATTCAAGTGAGATTACAGTGTGCTGGGCGACACCCTTGAAAGGGGTTTTGGTTTATTGGATTTTGTATTGAATTGGAACAGTTAATAAGGGGGATTCATTAAGAGTTATATACGTAGCTTACTGTAGCTGTTGTGTGTTTTTTCACAGTTATGGATAGCTGTTTCATATATGTTAACTACATTCTTATAATAAACTTTGTTTTGATAAAAGCGCCTAGGAAGTCTGTTGAATCACACCTGAAGTGAAGGCTTTTGTGCTCATCCTAGCCAAATTCAACATAAAAGTTATAGGTTAGGTGAGCTTTATAATACACTTTGGAGTTTCTAAGCCCTGGCCCATAACAGCAGGACAAATGTTTACTACAAATAGTTCCACTTTTCTAAACAGTGATCTTTAGCTATATCTCTACTTATGATTTAAGGAATATTAAAATGCCAGCCACCTGTAGCTCAGTGATAACACACTCATCTCTGAATCAAGATGTTATGGGTTGAAGTCTCTCTTTAGAAATTTCGGCCTAAAACTTCCCATCCCGTCCACCGCGGGAATTGTCGCGGGTGGAACTGCGAAGTTGACTGACAAGCAAAAGATCTTTTGACCTCGAGCAGGAATTTCCGGTCCCAGGGAGGGAAAGACTGGAAAATCTCATCCTTAAGCTCAAAGACCAGAATGTCACTACAGTGCAATAGTGGGGGATTTTCTGAAGAGTGCTGACCACACATTATTGGCTAGAAAGCAATTTGGCATGTCCTAAGATTTTGACAGTGAAATCCAAGTCCAACAGATATATTCAATGTCACAATTCCTTGGTGTCCTTTGGTTTAGTCCTTGGCTATTTCTACCTGTGTCATTTCATTTTTCTTCCTACCAGCAGAACATTACATCTGTGGCATTAAATTTAATTTGCCATCTTTGTGCCCATTATATATTTTATCCAACACATTTTGTAATGGAGGAGCTGGCTCCACGAGTTCCACTGTCCTCCCTAATTAAGTATCAACAAACGTGACCTCTTTACAGTGAGTTTTTGAATCATGTAAATGTAACTGGGAGTACTTTGCTTAAATAAAATGGGAGGGATTCATGAAGACTGACGACCCTTAATTCTCGTTCATCCCCTCTATTCAAAAGCACAGCCAGATTTGAGACCAGCAACCACTACTGAATCCTACACTCCTCCAGCCCATGATTGTCCCTTATTTCGCTGTCAATTCTAACTATGTGGCCCACTCCCCAACAGTTCCAAATCCTTGCACCCTTCAGTAATCCTAGGCTATCAGCCCAGTCTCGCATCCCACCACATCCTGTAAACAGGTTCAGACATAACCCTACCCTGGAATAGTCCCAGGCCCATATATTCCCTTTCTCAATGTTCCCAGAGATATACTTTGCTTGATGCTCCCATAGCTTACTATCTACCTTCCAGCACTCCCAAGCAGCCAAGATAATATCTCATATTGGAAGTCCATTTGAAAGTTCATCAGCAAAATACTTTTTTCCCACCGTTGCTGCATCTTGTACCTTGGAACTCTTTCCCATTACTTTGTGACCATCGGAACTCCCTTTTCAATATGTTCAGCGCTCAATATTCCTCTTTCCCTTTCACAATGTGTCACCATATCCATGCAATCCCGACAGTGCAGAAGGAGGCCATTCAGCCCATCAGATCTGCACCGGCCTTCTGAAAGAGCACTCTACCTAGGCCCACTCCCTCACCCTATCCCTGTAACCTTGATCAGGGCCAATCCACCTAACCTGCACATCTTTGGACACTAAGGGACGATTTTAACATGACCAATCCATGAACATTGTACATCTTTAGACGATGGGAGGAAACTGGACCATCTAGAGTAAGCCCACGCTAATAGGGGGAGAAAGTGCAAACTCCACTCAGACAGTCACCCGAGTCCAGAATTGAACTCAGATCCCTGGAGCTGTGAGGAGCTGTGGAGGTAGCAGTGCTACCCACTGTGCCACCGTGCCATCCCCTTGATGAGGAGGAGCCAGTGGATGTGGTTTATTTGGATTTTCAGAAGGCTTTTGACAAAGTCCGGCATAAGAGATTAACGTGTAAAATTAAAGCCCACGTAATTAGGGGTAGTGTATTGAGATGGATAGAAAACTGGCTGGAAGACAGGAAACAAAGAGTAGGAATAAACAGATCTTTTTCAAATTGGCAGGCAGTAATTAGTGAGGTAACGCAGTGATAGGTGCTGGGACCCCAGATATTCACAATATATATTAATGATTGAGATGAGGGAACAAAATGTAACATCTGCAGATTTGCAGATGACACAAATTTGGGTGGGAGGGTGAGCTGTGAGGAGAATGCAGAGATCATTCAGTGTGATTTCGACAAATTGAGTGGGGGAATGAATGGCAGATGCAGTAAAATTTGGTTAATGCGAGGTTATACACTTTGGTAGCAAAAAAGGGAAGGCAGACTATTATCTGAATGGCCATAAATTAGGAGAGGGGAATGTGCAATGAGACCTGGGTATCCTCGTACACCAGTCACTGCAGGTAAGCGTGCAGGTGCAGCAGGCGGTAAAGAAGGCAAATGGTATGTTGACCTTCTTTGCTAGTACAGGAGCAGGGATGTCTTTCTGCAATTATACAGGGCCTTGGTGAAGCCACACCTGGACTATTATGTGCAGGTTTGGTCTCCTTAACTGAGAAAAGATGTTCTTACTCTGGAGGGAGTGCAGCAAAGGTTTAACAAATGATTCCTGGGATGGCAGGACAGACGTATGAGGAGAGATTGAATGGGTTAGGGTTGTATTCGATGGAGTTCAGAAGAAAAAGGGGGGATCTCATAGAAACCTATAAAATTCAAAAAGGACTAGACAGGGTAGATGCAGGAAAGATGTTCCTGATGGTGGGGCTGTCCAGAACCTGGGGCCACAGTCGAGGATACAGGTAAACCATTGAGGACAGAGATGAGGAAACATTTCTTCACCCAGAAAGTGGTGAGCCGGTAGAATTCATTACCACAGGAAGCGGTTGAGGCCAAGACATTGTGGGGAGGACTCTCCATTGGCTGACAGTAGAATTGGGAAATGCGATTGGGTGGAGAATCGGTTTTGATGCTGAAATCGTGGCGGGCGCCGGTTTCACGCCAAATGGCAACTCTCCCGTGGCTTGACAGCAGCGTCAGTACGTCCCACTCCGCATGTACAGTATACGCTGTTGGCATATCACTAGCGGGCCTGACTCAGTATTCTCCACGGACTACCCTAGGAGTATCACCCACATTGTGGGAGCCTGCTGTGTCCTCCACAACATACTGTCCACCTGGGTGATCCCTGCATGCGAGCTGGCCATTCCGTCACACAGTCCCAGTGAATCCTTGGGGTGGTGGAGGTGGGGACGGTGGGTGGGTGGGTGGGGATGGTGGGTGGAGGATGGGAATGGGAGACTGGGGCAGTGAGCGCAGGCTGAACTGAGGTCCCTGAGCCAAGCTGACCCACAACGTTCATCAATTCCTCACACCCCCACCCACACCCCCTCTCTGGCCATCGCAGACCAACCCACCCCTCACACCCTTCTGACAGAGCACCGAGACAGGTTGTAACATTATGTTCAGGTTTAATGGGAATATATACAGATCCATGCCCTAGCCCCTATCGTAAATTGTGCCCTGCACCCATGCCAACTTAACTGACATCTGCGTTTCTGGCCTTATGGGTCCTAACACTACATCTAGGTGGATCTTCAGATGGTACATAAGGAGTGGAGGCGGCCTGCTGTGATTTCCCTGAAATGTTCCGGCACTACCCCTGCGGGAGTCACCAGCGCAGGCCCCATCATCTCCTCCTCCCTTGGGATGCCTGATGGCCCCCAGGCTACTCCATGGGATGAGGTGCGAGCGGAGCCATTTCCTGAGGCCCCTGCCACCTGGTACCGCCAGTCCTGGAGGACTGCTCTGGCCTCGGCCAGGGTCTGCATGCTCATGACCATGGAGCACAGTGAGTGGACCACCTCCACCTGGGACTGCGCCACATCATGCTGCGACTGTGCCACCACCTGCTGGGCTTGTACTACATCAGTGAGTGACTGCACCATCTCCCTCTGGGACTGGGCCACCTCCCGCTGGGTCTGTGCCACATCAGCCAGTGCCTAGACAATGCTACCGACGCTCTCAGCGATGGCCCACTCTGATTGGGCCATGCACAGGCGTGCAGCTGCAATGGCCAGGTGGCTCTGGCACATGGCTGCCTGTGAGAGGGCAGCCCAGTCCTGGGCCTCAGCCACCGCCTGCACAGATTACCTCAGGCATTGGGCATGCTGATCCTTGGCCTCTATCGCGGACACAACCCTTGGAGTGTTGGCCTGGGTGGCATGCATGGCCGGCATCACTCCTGCAGGTGCTGGATGCTTGCCGACAATCCCTCATGTAGTCCCTTATTCTGTGACTGTTCAATCAATGGGACTGTCCATTCCAGAAGCCCTAAACCCATCTGGACGTGGGAACCGAAAATGCAGTGTGAGACAGTCCCACGCATGCAGCCCAGGGGATGGGTCGCTGGTGGCTTCAGTGGCCAGGGCATCTGGCCATGGTGGCGGTAAGGGTGCCGGCATGTGGTGCAGGGCGGGGGTTCGGCCGCTCTCGTGGTGAGGGAGGATAGGGTTACGGATGTGCGGGACGGGTTAGTACCAGGGGCACAGAGCTGCCAACTCACCCTGCCCAACCTGAGGAGGTGGAGCAGTTTTTTCTGGCACTGCAGGCTAGTCCAGATGGAGTTGCTCACGGCACTTACTGCCTCTGTCACCTGCGCCCAGGCACTACGAATGGCGGCGGCTGGCAGCCTCCTTCCCGGGCCAGGGTACAAGGTCGCCCACCTCTCCTTCACGGCATCCAGGAGGGTCTCAAGCTCGGCATCTGCGATTCTCGGGGCCGCTCTCCTTACTGCCATCTTGTTGGCTGTGATTGTATGTGTGGGGAGTGGAGTGTGTATATGAGGTTGCAGCTTGTCAGCCTCCTGAGTGTCAATCGCAAATCCGGCCAATCCCGCACCGTTTTTCATTGGAATTGATTGTGTTCCACATGGCGCTGGTGCTCGCCCCTCAACAGTCGCCGAATCGGTCCAGGGCCACCATCAGTTTTGCTTTTGTGGAAGTCCACGAATCCTGCCCCGGCGATAACACTTAGTCTCAGGAATGGAGAATTCTTCCGTGTATGTTTTCAAGAAGCAGTTAGATAGAACATTTAGGGCGAAGGAGATCAAATGATATGGGGGGAAGGCGGGATTAAGCTATTGAGATAGATGATCATAA
The DNA here is from genome assembly GCF_047496885.1 of Scyliorhinus torazame. Lineage (NCBI taxonomy): Eukaryota > Metazoa > Chordata > Chondrichthyes > Carcharhiniformes > Scyliorhinidae > Scyliorhinus > Scyliorhinus torazame. The sequence goes on from NC_092725.1 coordinate 67,121,687, forward strand.
CGAATGGCGCAGCAGGGTTGAAAGGCCGAATGGTCTCTGACTATTTTTTATGTTTCGATGTAAGTCTGAGTTCTGCTGTCCAAAGCTAGCAGAGTGTGTTATGTTGTAACTTTTTGAATTGCTCATTCTCTTTGCTGCTTGACTTTAAGGTACACGTCCATTAATCACCCATTGATCAAAATGATAACAGCAAAAAATAAAGAGAGGGGAAATAAGGGAATCAACGCGAAGGACCCTTACAAAGTTCAGTCATTGAATATGTTTAAAGCAGAGATTGATAGATTTCTAAATACCAATGACATAAAGGGAGATGGGGAAGGTGTGGGAAAGACATTGAAATGGACGCGCGACAACGCAGAATCGCTGAGCAGAAGCTTATAGCCAAGTTCCGCACACATGAGTGCGGCCTCAACCGGGACCTGGGATTCATGTCGCATTACATTCATCCCCCACCATCTGGCCTGCGAAATCCTACCAACTGTCCTGGCTTGACACAATTCACACCTCTTTAACCTGGGGTTAACCTGGATCTGTAAAGATTTAATCACCTGCTAATGCTCGTATTCCAAGCACTGTCTGGCATCTTTGAATCTGTCTATATATATGTTTTCTGGAACATACCTCTTCATTCACCTGAGGAAGGAGCAGTGCTCTGAAAGCTAGTGACATCGAAACAAACCTGTTGGACTTTAACCTGGTGTTGTAAGACTTCGTACTGTGCTCACCCCAGTCCAACGCCGGCATCTCCACATCATGATATTGAATAGCAGAGTATGCTCAATAGACTGAATGCCCACATGTCTATGTGTTTTCCAACATATAGATACACTACTGAAGGTGTGCTTTAAGTAATATCTTTAATATCAAACTATGCTGGACAAATGTAAGATGTTCTTTAAAATTTTTGTAATTATTTTGTCACATTAATTCTTCAAAACTGCAATCCATGGAAAATAAGTGTAGCATACCAATTGAATTTTATTTCATTAATATTCCGATAACTGGGCATGTCAAATACTTAGCATGTTAGTACTGTTTGTGACCATCTTCCTGACAGTTTAGAGCACAAAACATAGTAACAGGATCTTAATAAAGTAAGGACCTCGTGTTTCCAGTGGGGGTAATAGAAGGCCTGAAGCAAACAGTCCAAAGAGCCAAATACCAGTCAACTAATGAGCCACTTTGTACTTATTTCCCTCTTCCAAAGGCCTCCTCCGATAATATTCCAGTCAGCTCCATCGATCAATCAAAGATCTTGTTTTATCCATTACTGCATAGTGAGAGGGGGAGAGTTAAAGGCAGTCAGTGTGATTATGGTAGCAGCTTAGTTCACTTAAGCTGTTGCTATAGTAATGGATAAGTCGGACTTGACCACAAGCACCAAACTTGTTGCATGAAGTCAGATTAAAGGCAGCAAAAGAGATTGTTGCAATTAATGCATTCTTGGGAAATTTATGTCAGGCATCAAATATTGAAAACCGACTATAGAACAGCAGTGTAACTTGATAGGTTTCAGATATATCGATGTTCTACATTATAAATGGATGGTTCTGCCAGTTTCATTTAGAATTCCTGATAGCGCTGTGTTTCAATATTTCCAGTCATTAAAAGCACAGCTCCAACACATCTTGATTCCACAACCGTTTCACAGAAATTGCCTTTCTAAGGATTTATTTTAAGAAGCTGGAAGAATTCCAGTGGAAAAGCTTTTCAGGATTTTGTTTTTGAATAGGGCGGGCAGGGTTAACATTCCTCATTGCTGTGACCCGGCCACATAAGCACCAGGCCTCAGTTCTTGCTTTTGTGTTTCTGATTTCTCAAGCTTGCCAGTAAGGACTCTTCCAGCTCATAATGGTCTTTTGCATTTACAGACTGTTCATTTCCAAGTACCAGAGCCTGCGGAATGTGAACCAACTCTTGCGTCACCTGACATTGATCGGGAATTGAATACACCGAGTGACAGTAGTCAGCAGGAAATATGCTTCCTCTTCAGGTCTTACAATGGATACTTTCTAAGTCCCTGGTTACTTAATCTCAGTGCTGTGAACCAGAAGATTATGAAGTAACATAGTCTTCTCACTGCAAGGTGTTTCTCCTAGCAACTAATTTTCTTTTGTTCGTATCTTGGTGGTGCGTAAAATACTGCAGAATATCCCAAAGTGTTTTTCAGCTAATCAAGTATTATTTCGAAAGTAGTCATTGAACCTGTGTAGGAAAGCTGACAATCAATTTGCACATTGCAATATCCCACAGATAGCTGTGTCGATGAGGGACAATTACTGGCCAGTTTAACGGCCAGAAGGCCCCTGTCCCTCACTGAAATGGGAGAGAAGGTAGACGGGGGCTTGATTTAATGTCACAGGCGGAGGATAGTGCCTGTGGTTTTCCAGCACATCCTGCCGGAGGATCTTCCAATCCCGCCAGAGGCGTTCCCCTGCGGTGGGTTCCCGGCGGCATGGGCCGCGAGCAACACAAGTGGCCATTGACTTCAGCGGGACAAGACCACCCCGCTGGCGGCCATTGGTGAGACACCGCTGCCACTGGAAACGCTGCCGTTTGGTGGGAGGCATAGAACATATAGACATAGAACATACAGTGCAGGAGGCCATTCGGCCCATCGAGTCTGCACCGACCCACTTAAGCCCTCACTTCCACCCTATCCCCGTAACCCAATAACCCCTCTGTTATAACCTGCCTACTTACCATTGGCTGGGGACTAATGACTATCCCACAATCCTGTGGGAGTATGAGCTTCCCCAATGAGGGGGGGCGGAGAAACCACTAGTAAACTCCTAGTATAAATAAGCTGGCCAGTTCAGGAACCAGGAGGATGGAGTATGTAGCAAGGGAAGTTACTGCTACTGTTATGTATATATGTTATAGTAAATAAATGTTATTACTTTGTATCCTTAAAACTCGTGCTGGATTCTTCGTGGCCCTTACAAAACTGGCGACGAAGGTAAAAGTGAATAGCTGTCTACACTGCTGAAGCCACCTTCCTGGATTTTTGTTGGATACAGGTTGGAAGTTGTTTTCCATTATACCATGCCTCTGTACGGACATTTGGATGTTTTTGATGCTGCGCTGGAAAGCTGGAACCAGTACACACAACGGATGCGTTACTATTTCCGGCCAAACAATATCACCGAAAACGAGCGCCAGGTGGTCATATTGCTCACCGCCTGCGGCCCGCATACGTTTGGGGTGATTAGGAGCCCTACGTACTCAGCTGCGCAGGACACCAAAACGTTTGATGAACTTGTGAATATAGTGGGGCAACATTTTAACCCAACACCGTCCACGATAGTCCAGCGTTACCGGTTTAATACCGCTGAGAGGACCCCTGGAGAATCCCTTGCCAATTTTCTATCCAGGCTACGCAGGATTGCGGAGTACTGTGACTATGGTGAGACCTTGTCAGAAATGTTACTCAACCGTTTGGTTTGCGATATTAACAATGCGGCCACCCAGAGAAAGTTGTTAGCGGAGCCAACATTGACTTTTCAACAGGCCATTCAAATAGTCTTGTCCCGAGAGAGCGCAGAACGTGGAGTACAGGAGCTACAGGGAATGGAAGTGCATGCCTTGGGGCGCAACCCCTTCCGTCCGAAAACGTCCCCCCGCACTCCTGCGGTACCTTGGGCGAGGCAACGACCGGACCGACGCCAGTGGCCATCGGACATTCCTCCCCGAAGGGAGCCTTCTCCAGAGCCAATGGATGAGGAACCATGTCCGTGTCAGACTTGTAGGCGCCGACCCCGTCACGGACGGCGGTCCTGGGGGTGCCAGAGGCGCCATCGTTCCGACCGAAACTGGGACCAGCCCAGGGGCCGTAACTGGGACCAGCCCAGAGACCGTAACTGGGACCAGCCCAGAGACCGTACCTTCCATGTGGATGAACCTGCGGCGACTACTCCTGAGGACATGGAGACGGAGGACGACTGCCTGCAGCTGCATTGTGTGGCAGCTCCCCGTGTGGCCCCCATCAAGGTGACAGTATGGGTCAATGGCCACCCGCTTGAGATGGAGTTGGATACTGGCGCAGCGGTCTCCGTGATCGCCCAGAGGACATTCGACCGCATCAAGCAGGGTATACAGACCTTTACATTAACCGACTCATAGGCCAGGTTGGCCACCTACACGGGGGAACCACTGGACATTGCAGGAACTACAATGACCCCTGTTGTCTATGGACGCCAGGAGGGGCGTTTCCCACTTATTGTGGTGCGTGGCCATGGGCCCAGCCTGTTGGGTCGGGACTGGTTGCGCCATTTGCGGTTGCAATGGCAGCACATCCTCCAAACAGTTTCTGAAGGGTTGACTGAGGTGTTAGGACGATACCCAGATGTACTCCAGCCTCATTTGAGGAAAGTTAAAGGGGCCATAGCCCGTATCCAGGTTGAACCAGGAGCCACGCCACGCTATTTCCGGGCGCAGCCAGTGCCTTATGCCTTGCTCGAGAAGGTAGAAGGGGAGCTCTCTCGTTTGGAGAGTTTGGATATTATCAGGCCCGACCGTTTTGCTGACTGGGCAGCACCAATTGTACCTGTAATGAAGCCAGATGCCACAGTTCGCTTGTGTGTCGACTATAAACTTACAGTGAATACGGTTTCCCGACTCGACCGATAGCCAATGCCTCGCATAGAGGATCTCTACGCGAAACTTGCAGGTGGACTCTCGTTCACAAAATTAGATATGAGTCACGCCTACCTGCAGTTGGAGCTGGACCCTGCCTCCCGACCATATGTAATGATTAATACACACCGGGGCCTGTATGAATATACACGGTTGCCCTTTGGAGTAACCTCTGCCTGCGCAATTTTTCAACGTGTTATGAAGGGCATTTTGAGAGGTTTACCACGTGTGGCTGTCTACCTAGATGACGTTTTGATTACAGGGACGTCGGAGCAGGAACATTTGGAAAATCTGGAGGCTGTCCTTAGACGCCTTTCGGAGGCTGGAGTCCGTTTACATCGCACAAAGTGCGTATTTCAGGCAAAGGAAGTAGTCTACCTAGGTTATCGGGTGGACCGCGAAGGTCTGCACCCCGTCGCAGAGAAGGTGCGTGCAATTCAACATGCCCCCGCCCCGACTGACACTTCGCATCTTTGTTCTTTTCTCGGTCTCGTAAACTATTACGGGAAGTTCCTCCCCAATCTGGCAACTACGCTGGCCCCTTTGCACCTTCTGCTAAAGGAAAATCACACCTGGGTTTGGGGTCAGCCGCAAGAAACCGCTTTCCGGAGAGTAAAGCAATAATTGTCGTCGTCTGGGTTACTAACACACTATGATCCTGAAAAGCCTTTGCTCGTCACATGTGATGCATCCCCGTATGGTATTGGGGCCGTCCTGTCCCACAAGATGGAGAACGGCGCCGAACGACCGATAGCTTTCGCCTCCCGCACATTGACTGCAGCGGAGAAAAAGTACGCGCAGATCGAGAAGGAGGGCCTGGCAGTGGTTTTTGCGGTGAAACGCTTCCACCAGTACGTGTACGGCCGCCATTTCACTATCGTGACTGATCATAAGCCCCTGCTGGGCCTTTTCAGAGAGGATAAGCCAATACCGCCCATTGCTTCTGCACGGATCCAGCGCTGGGCTTTGTTGCTTGCTGCATACGAGTATTCTCTGGAGCACAAACCAGGTACGCAGATAGCAAATGCTGATGCACTGAGCCGATTGACTTTATCGACCGGCCCCATGTCGACCCCCACAACTGGCGAGGTGGTTGCAACCCTAAATTTTATGGACACCTTGCCTGTCACGGCATCACAGATCCGTGAGTGGACCAAGACGGAGCCAGTCCTGTCAAAGGTTCGGCACATAGTCCTGTATGGCGGGCAGCATAGACAGCTCCCAGGCGAGTTGCGGGCATTTTCCTCCAAGCTGTCAGAATTCAGCGTGGAAGACGGCATCCTCTTGTGGGGGATGTGTGTGATTGTCCCGTAAGAAGGCCAGGAGCTGATACTATCAGACTTGCACAATGGGCATCCAGGCGTGACCAAAATGAAAATGTTGGCCCGGAGTTATGTCTGGTGGCCAGGCCTCGACACCGACATTGAGAAGGTGGCCCAAAACTGCTCCATTTGCCAGGAGCATCAGAAGCTTCTGCCGGCCGCGCCCCTACATCACTGGGAATGGCCAGGACGCCCTTGGGCACGCTTGCATGCAGATTTCGCAGGCCCTTTTCAAGGCTCCATGTTCCTTCTACTAATTGACGCCTAGTCCAAATGGCTAGAGGTGCATAAGATGCAGGGGACAACATCCTGCGCAACAATTGAAAAGATGCGTTTATCGTTCAGTACGCATGGCCTCCCCGAGGTGCTGGTCACGGATAATGGCACTCCATTAACGAGTGAGGAGTTTGCTAGGTTCACAAAGGTGAACGGCATCCGCCATATCCGCACTGCCCCTTACCACCCGGCTTCAAATGGGTTGGCAGAGCGCGCAGTGCAGACATTCAAAAGAGGCCTAAAGAAGCAGTCTTCCGGATCAATGGACACGAGACTGGCTCGCTTTTTGTTTACGTACAGGACCACCCCCCATGTGGTGACTGGGGTACCTCCCGCAGAACTCCTAATGGGCCGGAGACTTTGCACCCGCCTTAGTATGGTTTTCCCGGACATTGGCGCAAAAGTACGCCGCACACAAGAACGGCAGGGACAGGGATTTTCTCGGCATCGTCCGATTCGGCAGTTTGCGCCCGGTGACCCAGTATTCGTTCGGAATTTTGCTGGTGGTGCCCAATGGGTTCCTGGTGTAATCTTTCGCCAAACGGGCCCTATATCTTACCAAGTGGAAGCCCAGGGTCGTCTCCAGCGAAAACATGTAGACCACGTTCGGTCCAGAAGACCATCCCCTCAAAAGATTCCCCGCCCCCGGAGCTCATTTCAACAGCCGCAGAGACCAGAGACAAGGGAAGGTAGTCCTCACAATCTTCCACTGGTGCCTCACTCGAAGCCTGCGCAGGTCGTTACAGGACCGAATGGAGATAGAGACGCTGACATGACGGAGGCAGCAGACTCTGACTCCGAGATGGAGACACAGGATGCATCAGAGGGGGAATCCTCGGGTCCACGGGCCGTGGATGTACAACCGCGCCGTTCATCACGGAAGCGCCGGTCTCCGTCTCGTTACACGCCGCCTGATCCAGCGCCGCATGCAAATGGTGTCCGGCCTGCGGCCAAACGAGTCCGACGCCCTCCTTCGCCAGGGTCTTCGGTGGATTCCTTGGACTTTGGGGGGGGGGGGGGGATGTTATAACCTGCCTACTTACCATTGGCTGGCGACTAATGACTATCCCACAATCCTGTGGGAGTATGAGCTTCCCCAATGAGGGGGGGGGGGGGGGGGCGGAGAAACCATTAGTAAACTCCTAGTATAAATAAGCTGGCCAGTTCAGGAACCAGGAGGAAGGAGTATGTAGCAAGGGAAGTTACTGCTACTGTTATGTAGAAATGTTATAGTAAATAAATGTTATTACTTTGTATCCTTAAAACTCGTGCTGGATTCTTCGTGGCCCTTACAAAACCCTCCTAACCTTTTTGGACATTAAGGGCAATTTAGCATGGCCAATCCACCTAACCTGCACGTCTTTGGACCGTGGGAGGAAACCGGAGCACCCGGAGGAAACCCACGCAGACACGGGGAGCCATTAAATACCTCTGAGAGTGCGGCACATTCTCTGTTCCACGCTGGAGAGTTAATGAAGATTTAGTGCTCAAGTGTCTGGAGTGCATCCTCTGGTTCCAGAGGCAAGATTGTTATCGCTGAGCCTCAGCTGATAGCTATGCTTTTTATGAATGTTGACAGGTGAATCCATGCCAGGTCTCCCAGAGCTATTTCTTCATAGGGGACTCGAGAACAACTAGATTATCACAGCTGCTTGAAATGCATTATGGTAACAGCATAAAGAATCAGTGGCACAGAATACATTAGTTAAAATTTGTAAATGCATTCGATCTTTTACTGTAATTAGGGGGAAACTTACGAATTGCTTCAATATTGCTCATCAAGCAGGAATAGTGAAATGTAATATTTACATAGATGCCTTTGGGTCCAATTCTTGAGTAGAAGAAGAAGAAGAAATCGCTTATTGTCACAAGTAGGCTTCAAACGAAGTTACTGTGAAAAGCTCCTAGTCACCACATTCCGGCGCCTGTTCGGGGAGGCCAGTACGGGAATTGAACTGTGCTGCTGGCCTGCCTTGGTCTGCTTTCAAGGTCAGCGATTTAGCCCTGTGCTAAACCAGTCAGTTGTTATTATCCTGTGAAGAAAGGCTAGCTGGAATTCTCTGGCTGCTGGGATTCCCTTTTCCCGCTGTTGCTCTTCTTAGCCTTAGTTTTATTAGCTCTGATTATGTCACCTTTGCTCACGAGTCGCCGGGTATCTTTCGGATACCGCCACGTGGTTCAAGCTCGAGTTATGATTAATAAGTCAGCACACCGCTTAGTAAGATTGAAATCAACGGTCATTTATTATGTACAGCAATAAATATTTACACAATAATCCTACTTTCTATATCACTACCTACCACTACTGGCCAATACTTACCTTCTGGGGATGGCCCACCAGGTCAGGGAAACAAATTACTTATCGAATTGGGTCTGGCCTGCGGGATTCAAAAGGCTGATATGGGTCGATGGCTAGGAGTCTCTATCGGGTAGCGATCGCTGGAGTCAAACTTACGGTTTCTGGTCGATGTTCTTGCGAAGGTTGCGAGCAGGAGAAGAAGGGAGAGAGAGCGAGATCTGAACTTGGCCCCTCAATTTATAGGGCCCAGGGGCTTCCCGCCTCTCGGGGCGGCCCTTGACCCTGAGTCCCAAGTGATTGGACTTGTTCCCAATCACTGGGTTCGATATGCTCCAATAATGGGGCGATTCCTCGATCGGGGGGTGGTCGTTCACCTGTCTTTGTTTTGGCCACTGCTGGCGCCGAGAGGTCTGGCCCGGCATTCAATTGCTAATATGTTGCAATTGTTCCCGGGGATAGCCGATTAAACTGCAGATGTCTGTGTTGATGTGCTGCTAATGGTCGCAGGTATCGATCTGGGCCTACTTCCCCAGAGCCGAATATGCTATTCTGTCTGCAGCTGTCCGTTTGTGTCCTGTTGGTTGCTTTTCCCATCAGCCTTTTCGGTTAGCCATTTTAAATCGGGTTTTGGACAAATTAATCGGGAATCAGCCATTTTAGGTGGCTACACCGCTGGCAGTGCACCCCCGCCCGTGGGTTTCCCGGCGGCATGGGGTGGCTTCAATGGGAAATCCCATTGACGTGCGGTAGGAAGAGAGAATCCGCCACCAGCGAACGGCGTGGCGCCGAGAAACACGCGGCTGGGGTAACAGAGAATCCGTTCCATTGTTTCCAGTTTAGCAGTGAAGAATATGAACCTGAAAATTAAAAGGTTGATTTCTGCAAATGGGGACTAACATGGTTTCGCAGGGGAGAATTTTACAGCCCCTCCCACCGCCAGGAATTTTCTCCCCCACCAAGTTGAACAGCTTGCCCCTTTTATGCCCCCCTTACCCTGTTACGATGGGACTGAAAATTGCGCCACTGTTTATGGGCTAATGTAAAATGATTCCTTTAGTGATACCAGGGCTGAGAGTTTCAATCATGTGCGCTGGGCCACTGTGAAAACACTCCTGGGTGGCACGTCGATATCCCAATGCCTTTGAGACATGCTGGAATTTTTTTTAATGGGTGCGGCAGAGGGTGAGTCAGGTACTTGTTAGCTACCTGCCAATAAAGCTGCTTGAAGTGATTGATAACAGGCTGGGGAGGGCTCAAAGGTCATTTTCAATTTGCAAGTGGCCAAACCCAAACAGTCGGATGCGCGTTCGTGCACAGCGGTCAGGCTTCATGTGGGAAACAATTAAGTGTTTTTTTCTATGCCGTAAATCTTTTGCTACTGGGAGTTTTTTTGATCCAGAATGGGTGCAGTAGGCACAATTCTCAGGGCCTGTTTGCCATGGATGCAATTCCCATTATGGTGGCAAACTCTCACAAGTGGTCAAAAATGGGATTTTCACCGGCGAGAATTCCCATTGTGATGTTCTGGGCCGTCCCCACTGACGTAATAAGGTTCGCACCCGGTAGGACATGAACGTGATTTGAATAAATTTACAATAACAGGGCAGCATGGTGGCACAGTTGCTTCACAGCTCCAGGGTCCCAGGTTCGATTCCCGGCTTGGGTCAGTGTCTATGCGGAGTCTGCACGTTCTCCCCGTGTGTGCGTGGGTTTCCTCCGGGTGCTCCGGTTTCCTCCCACAGCCCAAGGATGTGCGGGTTAGGTGGATTGGCCATGATAAATTGCCCTTAGTGTCAAAAAAAGGCTAAGTTACTGGGTTACGGGGATAGGGTGGAGGCGCGGGCTTGAGTAGTGTGCTCTTTCCAAGGACCGGTGCAGACTCGATGGGCTGAATGGCCTCCTTCTGCAGTGCAAATTCTATGAATTCTATGAATCAATTTTAATATAATTAGCGAGGTTAAGTCAGATGTTCCCAAATACCGGCATGATATCACTCCTTCTTAAAAACGGGAAGAAGGCCTCCGAGGGGGGGGGAGGTGGGAGAGGTGAGTACCCCGGGGTGGGAGAGGTGAGTACCCCTCTCCATGTTGTACTATGGTGCACAACGGGACTGTATCCATTGGCCAGCTGCAGAAGGGTTGGTGGTTCAAGGGTGCTGTGGGGGGGGGGGGGGGGGGGGGGTGAGGGAGGCAGTTCGAGGTTCTCCCCTGGGATGGGGTAATGGGTGGTTGGTGTTGCCATGAAGCCTTCAGCCTGTCTTAAAAGTCATTCAGACCCCAGAGCTGTTCCACAGCCCGTTTGCCTTAAAAGCCTTTCAGAGTCCATAATGAATGTAAAGGCTTTCAGTTTTAACAGCTGCTGACTGCTCTGAGTGATTCTAGAGGACGGGTTTCTGTTTTAAAACCTTTTCACTGTCTGGCAAAGAAGTGAGAATGAGCACACAATTCAAATCTGTTAGTGGCTTGAGGAGTCGAACTGAAGGTGCGGGCTGAATGAAACCCCGAAAGAGGTTAACATAGACATAGAATTTTCAGTGCAGAAGGAGGCCATTCGGCCCATCGAGACTGCAGCGGCTCTTGGAAAGAGCACCCTACCCAAGGTCAACACCTTCACCCGATTCCCATAACCCAGTAACCCCACCCAACACTAAGGGCAATTTTGGACATTAAGGGCAATTTATCATTGGCCAATCCACATCTTTGGACTGTGGGAGGAAACCGGAGCACCCGGAGGAAACCCACGCACACACGGGGAGGATGTGCAGACTCCATACAGACAGTGACACAAGCCGGAATCGAACCTGGGACCCTGGAGCTGTGAAGCAATTGTGCTATCCACAATGCTACCGTGCTGCCCAGAGAAGGCAGAACTGTAATGAGGCAGTGGTGGGGAGGGGGGCCGTCATTGAGAAATTATGCAGTGGCTGCCCAGGAGTCTTAAGCATAAAGGCTTGACAGCAATGAGATCGCGGGATGACAATGCCTGAGAATGGCCGGGGCTTAGGTATATATTGTGCCCTCTAACTTTCCTGATGGTCCTGCTCGTCTAACCAGTTGGCCATCATGATTTGAGTCTTACCAATGTTAGCTGCCCACAGTCTCAAAGTCAATGAGAGCGATAGAACCCCATGTATCAAGGGTGAAAGGTTGGGTGCAAGGCATCAAGAAGGAATGTGTTGAGCCATGTAGCTGCTACCCACCAGCTGCTTCAGAGGATGCAAAAGCCCTCGATGTTCAAACAGATGCTCAGTTGACCCTGCACATGTGCACATGTTCTGATGTTCTGATGCAGAACATGAGGGACAGGCGTCCATTGAAGCAGGCTGCCAGAACCACTATGATGTTGAGATTTAGCGGGAAACAGCCAGAAGTGAGCACATAGGTGACTCTAAAGGGACAAAGCCATTGGCCGGGGCTGGTCACGTGATGAAGTTGGAAGGGCCATAGACATTTTTTTAAAAAAAATTTAGAGTGCCCAATTCTTTTTTTCCAATTAAGGGTCAATTTAGGCCAATTTACCTACATGAACATATTTGTCACATGCAGACACGGGAGAATATACAAACTCCAAACAGACAGAGACCTGGGGCCGGGATCGAACCCGGGTCCTCAGCGCCATGAGGAAGCAGTGCTAAGCACAGCGCCACCATGCTGCCCCGGAACGGCCACAGACATGTGAGTGCTCGGGCCGCAGGACAAGATGCCAGGGTTGAGGATCAGCTTCTAGGACAAGGAGGACAATGGGTGTCGGGAGGGTCTGATGGTTACGGGGTGAAACACCAACCTGACTGTCTTTCTCTCTGTCTCTCATCCCTCGCAGAGTTCCGAGATATATCGGGATGGAGCCAGTGGAACTGGTGATTATACTGATCATTGCATTGGAAGAGCCCAGACTCCAGCAGTTAAGGCAGTCCAGGGAGGACCCAGCATCAGGAGGACTGGGGGCCGCAGGGCTGGCTCTAGGGCTAGCCGCCCATTAGGCCAAGGACTGGGCTCAAAGGCAAAGAAGAAAGAGACCAAGGGTGTACAGGAGCCCAGGAGCAGTCGGACAACATGTGCCACAGGAGACTCCACCTCACAAAGGAGACAGTGAGGCATCTTAGCCACCTACAATCGAACCTTGTGTCGCGTGGAGGAGGAGGGCACCAACTCCCTGTGGCTGTGAAGACCATGAGGGTCACGGCAAACCTGAACCTTCATGCCACCGGATGGTAACAGTGCTCAACGGGTGACCTTTGCGGGATCTCACAGTCATCCGCACACAAATGCATCCGCGAGCTGATGGATGCACTGTATGCCCGGGCCTCGGGCTACATTAAGTTCAACCTTGACCAGCCCCATCAAGAGGGGAGGGCTGCGGGTTTTGTGTCCATCGCTGACAGGTCGAGGGGGCCATCAATGTCACTCATGGCTATTCACGCACAGTGGCATCAGGGAGTCCCTTATATCAACAGGAAGGGGCTCTACTTAATGTGCAGGTGGTATGTGAACACCGCATGAACATCATGCACGTCTGTGCATGCTTCTCTGGGAGCATTTTGTCCTGGGGAAAATTCCTGGGATTTTCAAAGGTCACCCCAGGCTGCTGGGATGGCTCACATGGAACAAGGGATACCCGCCGAGGTCTTGGCTGATAACACCATTGTGGATGCCAGAGACCGAGTCCCATTACAATGAGGCCCACAGTGCCAGCCGGACTGTGATTGAGTGATCAACCAGCCTACTAAAGATGTGTTTCTGCTGTCTTGAAAGGTCCTGTGGGGCCCTTCAATACAGTCAACAGTGAGTCTCCTATATCATTGTCATGTACTGCACCCTCTACAACTTAGCGCAGCGGTGGGGTGACATGCTCGATGAAGACCAGGAGGGATGCTTCCCCTGATGAGGAGCATGTCCAGGAGGGAGAGCCTGAGAGAGACCAGAAGGATGGAGGAGATGCGGTGGTGAGTGTTTGCATGGACAAGAGTACGAGGGGTGCCCTCATCAGTTCCCAGTTCTCACATTAAGGGCATCTTATTGTTTGGCAGCTCTACAACAACCCCGCTGACCGACCTCCATGACCATGGGAGGCTTAGCCATGGTGTCCAATACCTCAGCAATGGTCCTCTGGGTCTGCACCATGGTGCCCAATACCTCAGCAATGGTCCTCTGGGTCGTCACCAGGCTCTCGAGTCCCGCAGCGATGATCCTCAGAAATTGAGCCATGCCTTGGAATTCGCCAAACGTGACTCTGATATCTTGACCCAAGCTTCCCATTGCGGTCGTCACCCTTGCAGTGCTGTCATGGGTGTCACGCAATATCGACAACCTCTCCTCCGACTCCTCCAATCGGCTTTGCAGTTGCAGGAATATCGCTGACAACCCTTCCTGGTGTTCCTGGTTCTGCTTTGCATCTCTAGCAGTTGAGGGAGGAACAGCTCTGCCCTGGGTTCCAGCAGAGTTCTGCCTCCACATGTTCCTGTCTCCACAAGATGTCCATTAGAAGCAGTGTGGTGCTCACCAGTTAGTGACCTAGAAGCCTGTCTGCTAAGTTTGCTCACCGAGATGATAGTCTCTGCGATGGTGGAGGGTGCGGTTGATAGATGTGACAGATCCTCAGAGATCTCCCCCAAGGTTCTGTCGAGGGTTGAAGGGCATCTCTGATGGTGGATGGCCTGGGCTCATTGGTTGATCTTGCTGCGAGGCAAGATAATTCGTTTTAGTAAATGGAAAGGTCAAGGCTTTGGACACAAAGACTCACTTGAGACAGATCACCTGGCTGAAGGTGCAGTAGCTCCTCACTTCTCTGTCACAGGCCAACCTCACCGTCAGTGCAGGCGCACTCCTGGTTCTCCATCGCCCTTCCTCCAAATGGAGTCAAAATCCTCCATTTAGGCATACCCCTGCCCACCTTCTCCCTCTCGTTCCTGTTGTGAGCTATCCTCTCCTGCAGGTACTCAAAAGGAGTCAGCCTGGTAGGTCGGAGGTTGAGGACAATTGGCATGTGTGGGGCAAGAAGGGGTTTTGATGAGAAGTGCCTGGGAGGAGAGGGGGGGTTGAGGACGATGCTGGGATGTCAGGAGCTGGGGAGCTGTGAGGGTTTCAGTGAGTGGGTTCAAGGTGATATTCCAGGGTGAGACTGAATGGTCTAATGTCAAGGGGAGACAGGGGACACTTACGCTTACAAATCATTGGAGGTCATTCATATTTGTACGCCATCGAACCCCTATCCTCTCCATCATGCTGCTCGCACTAGCCACTGCAGGATTTGTTACATTGCTGTGTAGGGAGGCCAACCCGTGGGTAGACCATTGCCCAACTCTCCTCCACCACTTCAAGAAGTCTTGATGTGGAGATGCCGGCGTTGGACTGGGGTGAGCACAGTAAGAAGTCTTACAACACCAGGTTAAAGTCCAACAGGTTTGTTTTGAATCACTAGCTTTCGGAGCGCTGCTCCTTCCTCAGGTGAATGAAGAGGTATGTTCCAGAAACATACATATAGACAGATTCAAAGATGCCAGACAATGCTTGGAATGCGACCATTAGCAGGTGATTAAATCTTTACAGATCCAGAGATGGGGTAACCCCAGGTTAAAGAGGTGTGAATTGTGTCAAGCCAGGACAGTTGGTAGGATTTTGCAGGCCAGGTGGTGGGGGATGAATGTAATGCGACATGAATCCCAGGTCCCGGTTGAGGCCGCACTCATGTGTGCGGAACTTGGCTATAAGTTTCTGCTCGGCGATTCTGCCTTGTCGCGCGTCCTGAAGGCCGCCTTGGAGAACGCTTACCCGGAGATCAGAGACTGAATGCCCTTGACTGCTGAAGTATGCCCCCGACTGGAAGGGAACATTCCTGCCTGGTGATTGTCGTGCGGTCTCTGGATCTATAAAGATTTCATCACTGGCTAATGCTCACATTCCAAGCATTGTCTGGCATCTTTGAATTTGTCTATCTCTTTGTTTCTGGAACATCCCTCTTCATTCACCTGAGGAAGGAGCAGCGATCCGAAAGCTAGTGACATCGAAACAAACCTGTTGGACTTTAACCTGGTGTTGTAAGACTTCTTACTGTGCTCAAGAAGTCTTGTTAGCGCCTCCTCAATAAATGCTGTGAGGCCGTTTATATGTCGCGCCCCCTTGATTGAAGTGTTCGAATGACCCCCCCCCCCCCCCCCCGCTGATGCAGGTGAATCAGACAAGGCACCTCAGGTGCGCCATTTTTCACATGGCAAAAATAATTCTTTATAAATGGCTCAGATCGCATTCCGAATCATGCTGCCAGCAGAAGTCTCACCAATTTCTCGCCAAAAATGACACTTTGCCATTTTTTTCCAGAACATTCGGCCCAGTATCTTTCATTCGACTGTTTGTCTACTTTTGTGCCTGGTGTCGCTGCTGGTCATCTGATGTGCTGTTTCCTCTATGTTCCAAGGCAGCTACGGATACCTTATTGGCTGCAGTCCTTCCTTTGATGCTTGTGAGCTGCTGGCAGCTCCCACCTCCTGGCACAGCCCATGCCACCGATTGGGTGTCAAACTTGCCACCTACCCCAATTAGGGCGTTTCATCTGAAGATGCCTCATCCAACAGAGATGCAGCACTGGGTCAGGGTTCCGGAGATTATCTGGTCATCGGGTTCCTGGCCCTGGATTGAAAACCGTGCCTAAACGAGGAGCATTAGATGACTCCCTCATTAATCACGGCTGTAAATATTGGTCACCCATATAATTTATACTACGTAAGCATCTTTCACTCACTGCACATTGCTGGAGAAATGACCCTGCTGTATAGTATTCGTGAGATTCTGGTTACAGCCATGGACTGATAGATTAAAAGCACCAGTCCAGCCCATCTCCAACTCATTAGCTCACACAGAGGTGTCAATATCCCTCCATCATTTTAATGTTTTTTTTAAAGTGTATCTTCACACACACACACTTGCCTCCCCTTTGATGAATTGCGGGGAAAGAGTCCTGAGCTGATTATTAGCCATTGAACCGTGT
Source organism: Scyliorhinus torazame (assembly GCF_047496885.1). NCBI lineage: Eukaryota > Metazoa > Chordata > Chondrichthyes > Carcharhiniformes > Scyliorhinidae > Scyliorhinus > Scyliorhinus torazame. The sequence continues at coordinate 67,138,199 of NC_092725.1, forward strand.
TATAAACGCTCCTTCTGTGACCAACAAGTGCTGGTGTTGGTCTTGAATCCTGAGCTTCTGGTTCAGAGGTAGAGACACTACCACAATGCCACAAGACCTCCTAGAGATTCTAATGGTGATACCCCCTAATGATTAGAATGTGGGATTTGGCAATGGTGGGAGGCAGAAAATTAATGCAACTCATAGCATGAGGAAGAAGTCTTTTTTTTCCATTTAGAATATTATATAGAGATGAAACACTCCAGTGTACATGGATATTCCTATCCTACTTTGAGTATCCTTTTTTAGTTCCTCATGAAACATGGTAGGTAGGTGGTTGCCATGCATTGCTGGAGCTATGGCAACAGAGGTATGCAATTAAAATAATAAAATAAAATCTTAGACTCACTTTCCGAATACTGTAGAGGAGTTATCCAGCCGTGATTCAGCTGCTGATATCGTGAAGAAGTTCATTTCTGCATCTTTTATAAGTAGACTTGGAGCTCATCAGCTCTGTGTTGTCAATTTTTACCGTCCTGGCTTTGATCAAAATAAAAATCAGTCTGTGGAGCTACTTTTCAGCTAATTAAAGTGAGGCTCCAGATTGGCTGACATTAAATTCATGGCTTTAACCAAAACAGACTAGGCCGATTAAGTTGTAAATCAAAGAAAATTAAAAGAACCATATAGCATATACTAATTATAGCATATTATTATGAGTCAAGAAACATCCCAAGAAGGGCAGCACGGTGGCGCAGTGGGTTAGCCCTGTTGCCTCACGGCGCCAAGGTCCCAGGTTCAATCCCGGCTCTGGGTCACTGTCCATGTGCACATTCTCCCTGTGTTTGCGTGGGTTTCACCCCCACAACCCAGAGATGTGCAGGCTAGGAGGATTGGCCACGCTAAATTGGCCCTTAATTGGAAAAAATGAATTGGGTACTCTAAATTTATTTTTAAAAAAGAAACATTCCAAGTTTCTTTACATGCAATTATTTGTTTGAAGTGCATTTAACATTGAATGTGGTAACCATTTTTCACACAGCAAAGTCTTGGGCTGTGGTTGTTGGAAGTCAATCATTTTAGTTCCATGATATAGCTGCAGGAGTTCCTCACGGTAGTGTCCTTGGTCCAATCAGCTTCAACTGCTTCATCAACCACCTTCCCTCCACCATAAGGTCAGGAGTGGGGATGTCCGCTGATGATTATTCAGTGCTCAGTACTGTTTGTTACTTCTCACATACTCAAACAGTCCATGCCCATATACAGCAAAATCCAACACCATTCCGTCAGACAAATGCCAGGCAATGGCCATCTTCAACAAAAGAGAATCTAACCATCTCCCCTTGACATTCAACAGCATTACCATTGTCCACCATCAACATAAGGCAGTTTGCCATTGATCAGAAACTTAATTGGACCATCTGCATAAATACTGTGGCTACAAGAGCAGGCCAGAGGCTAGGATTTCTGCGGTGGGCAACTTATCTCCTGACTCTGCAAAGCCTGTCTACTATCTACAAGGCACAAGTCAGGACTGTGATGGAATACTCTCCATTTGCCTGGATGAATGCAGCTCCACCAACACTCAAGAAGCTCGACACCATCCAGAACAAGACAGCCCGTTTGATTGTCACCCATTCCACCATCTTTAAACCTTCACTCTCTCTAGCACTGACAGACAGTGGCAGCCGTGTGTGTAATCTACAGGATGCACTTGCAGGGACTCACCGTGACTCCTTCAATGGCACTTTCCAAACCTGTGACCTCGACCACCTAGAAAGACAAGGGCAGTAGATACATGGGAACATCACCACCTGCACGTTCCCTTTCAAGTTACACTGCAACTACATTACATTCCCTCCCTAACAGCACAGTACTACACCATTTGGACTGCAGGGGTTTAAGAGAGCGGCTCATCACACCTTGTCAAGGACAATTAGCAATGGGTAATAAATGTTGACCTATCCAGCGATCCTCATGTCCTGAGAACCTATACTATGAGATGATTATCTGTTTGTGGTGATGCTGGTTTAGAGAAGAATGCTAGCCAGGACCGTGGATTCTGCACTTCTTCAATACTGAACTAAAACTGTCTCATTGACATTTTTTATTCAATACATTTATTCTTATGGTCAGAAATATACTTCTGAAACTTGAGTAAATTTATAATTGTCTGCTTCAATGTCACAATTTATGAGTCTGGAATTCCCTGAATCTGCTGGAGTGTTGTGGGTTAGATTAGCTGTCCAATTGCTAGCTTATTAGGTCAATGGAGAAGTCTCCCTGCTGTAAATAGGGGTAAGCAGCACCCATTCCCCTGGCTGGGCATTATAATGATTGGCGATCTGCACTCATTAGCCCGGCTGTCATATCTCGTCGCCCTAGTAATGTTGGCATGCCAGAGCTTTGAGAAATATTTGTATCCATTCTTGGCATTGCATGGTGACAACTTGCCTACTCTTTTTAGATGAATCCAGATAAAACATCTGAAATCAAAAGAGAAAACAAGTCAGGCAGCATCTATAGAGAGGGAAACAGTGCTACCATTCCGAGTTGGTGAACTTTCATCAGAATCAACATGATGTTATGGGCAAGGCGTTTTCAGAACCCCAACATGTATCATGGAGTTCAACCAGCCTCTCCCTTTAATGTATTTGTTGCTTTTCCTCGCACACGGCTTTTTCCCCAGGTGTGGGATTACAATTATGGACACGTGGGTTTTTAAACACAAAACACTGTTTATTCCATGAACATCTTAAATAAACATTGGATCTCTTAACACCCCTTACTTCAAAGATAACTCAGAAAATATTGCAACAGTAAATAATTCCTTATAATGTTCCTTCAAACTTCCAAGAGACTTAACACCTTTAAACAGAATCACATCAGGTTAAAGGCTTCACTATTATAAGTTTAAATCACCCAAATGATCCAGGGATAGTCTTTCATGACAGAGACAAAACACAGACACACACCCAGCTCTTTTCCTCCATACTGCAAAACTAAACTGCAAAATGGCTGACCTGACCTCAGCTCCACCCACTCTCTGACATCACTGTATTCTTAAAGGTGCATTGCTTAAACATCCATGTCTTAAAGGTGCTCTCACATGACAATGAACATTGCAGGGACTCTGGACACGCAATTTTTAAAAAAAAATCATGGGATGTGGGTGTCAATGATTAGGCCAGCATTTTTATGCCCCAATCCTAGCTGCCCTTGAGAAGGTGGTGGTGAGATGCCTTCCTGGACCGCCACAGTCTATGTGGTGTAGATACACCCACACTGCTGTTAGGGAGGGTGTTCCAGGATTCTGACCCAGTGACAGTGAAGGAACAACTATATAACTGCAAGTCAGGATGGTATGTGACTTTGAGGCAAAATGTTACCCAGGTGTCTATTGCCCTTGTCCTAGGGATTAGAGATTGCGGCTTGGAAGGTGCTGTTGAAGGAGAAACAACACCTGATTTCTAAATCCCCATGATGACCCCCAAATAACTCTCTCATTGTAGCATACAGGTTTTATCCCCACAAACTCACGCTTGGGTAGCCACTCTTCATGAATGGGTTTAGACAGCAAGTTTCAGCAGGCTGGTTAACCACGGAGGCCTAGCCAGCTGGCCTACATCTGCCCACTCACACTTCCGAGAGCCAACTAAGTAACCAAACAGTAATTCCTTTATAAAACAAAAACATTTTGCAGCACAATTATGGTGCAATTTTTTTAAAGGAGCAATTCTGCACACACAGGATATTGGCAAAATTATCTGAGTAAAGCCATTTTGTTGATACGTACTGTCCAATCAGAACCCAGTTTTCTACAACCTTTTGCACAGTTAATTGTTTCTTGAAAGGAGTTGTCACGTTTCATGGGGTTTTGTGTGTGTGTGCTTCAATTCCACAGAATCCCTACAGTGCAGAAGGAAGCCATTCGGCCGATCGAGTCTGCACCGACCCTCCAATTCTACAGATTGTGCCAAGATTCTTAAAATGCTGGAAACTCACAAGTAGGCGATTAATATGTTTGAACAAGGCTATTTTAACAAGGGTGGCCAGCCTTTTACAATAAACAGCTCCCGCACGATGAGTAGGTGTGAACATTAGGACAAGCTGTCAACCACTCAATGGCTAATGTCACCAGCAATCATTTCTGGCCTGACTACCTCCATCCTCAGAATATATCAATAAAAATCGATTTTAATCGCTTTCTTCCTCGGATGGCTTGCTTTGTGACTTTGTTTATCGCTCCCCGGAATGGAAAATTTGTGGGAAACACAAAAAAAGCAAGATTGTTTAAAAGGTGGATTTAAACAGCTGCATTCCCCGAGGATCACCCCCCCCCCCCCTCCTCCACGCCATTACCATCCTCAGGATGTATGTCCCCAGTCGGATTCTTGCACAAAATCTGCCGCCTGGCATGTGATAGTCCCTCTTGGGTGTGTGTTGAGAGGGGTGGGGGTGTTAAATGTAAACTTGTGCTGTTGATGTAGCGATGGGATTAACGTGGGAGAAAGGGGGGGAGTGGGGGTTAGTTTTGTGCAAGTGGTTTGCCCGTCTGAAATGTGTGTGTGTGGGGGGGGGGAGGTTATCGAATCCTACAAAAAACTGGGGAATATAGTGCAGGTTGTAGATCTTACTGGGGTAGGGGGTGGGGGCGAGGGACATTTAGGGGAGGAGGGAGGATGGCTGCGTCTGAGGTGGGACGTATTGGCTTGCTGAGTGCAGACGTTTACGTCGACATTTGCTGGGTCTGCTGCAGGCAGTGAGGTTGCTGCTGCTGCCGCTGCCGCCAGGTAACCGAGGGCTGGATGTCTAACCGAAGCTCCTAACCTTTGCAAAGGACAGGCAGAGATGAGGGGGTGGGAGATAAACATGAGCTAGTTGCTGGTTGTTTATGCATGTTGTTTATTTTTTTAAATGTGTGCATTGTTTTGCAAACAGCGGGCCTGACTGTATTGGTTGGTTGGTTGCTGGAGGTGGGTTTTGCTCAGGAGGTTTGCAGAGAGAGCGAGAGGATTTGCAACAGCAAGCCGGGGTCATGAACAGCAAACGGCGCGACGCTCAGCGACTTCTGCCGGCGGAGCGCCCCGGCCAGAGCAGCAAGAGGAGCCGCCTGCCTGCAGCCTGCTGCCCTTCCCGGCTCAAGGATCTGTCCGGTGCTGAAAGCTGCGGCCGCTCCAGCCCCGCTCTGCCCACATGGATGCGCCTGTACTTCTACGGGATGCACGGCATCACCCTGGACGTTCTGCTCTCCTCCGCCCAGCGCTTCGTCCAGACCAGCGAGCCCAAGATGCTGGGCTTCTCCTCGCCTTACCGGGGCGTCGTCCACTCGCTCTCCCACTTCGCCCTGGAGAAGCTCTACCTTCACAGGAGGAACTTGCCCGGCCGCCCGCTGGTCTTCCACCTGCTGCTCTACCCCTCGGTGTATGTGAGCCTGCACACCCTGGTGGGGATGGTGGCCCCGGGCTGGGAGCCGGGCTCCCCCTTGCTCGCCCTGCTGCTGCACTACCTGCTGGCCCTGTACCACTCGCAGCTCTTCCTCAAGCGCTTCCTGCGACTGCAGTGCGAGTGCAGCGGCCGGGCCAGCCTGCACCCCCATCGCCTCTGCTCCCCGCAGCAGGGGCTGCCCGACTCCCTGCGCTTCCTCTTCTACGGCATGCACGGCTTCCTGGACGAGATCTTCTTTACCTCCATCTTCAACCTGGTGGAGAAGTGGGACCGCACGCTGCTGGGACACACCTCGCTCTGGTCCTTCCTCATGTACGGCAGCTGCAGCTTCGTGGTGGAGAAGCTGTATTTCCACCTGCACTACCGCTGGGGCTGGGACACCTGGCGGAGGCTCCCCGTCTACATTCTCTTCATCTACACCTGGGAGCTCACCTGGGGCCTGGGGCTCCGGCACTACGGCGCCTGCTCCTGGGACTATTCTCACTACCCCCTCAATTTCATGGGCCTGGTCACCTTAATGTACTTGCCGGGCTGGATCCTCCTCAGCTACTACCAGGACGTGTTGTCCAACGTGTTACTACGCGTGCATTATGCCAAGAGCAAAAACTCCAAGACAATCTGCACTAATGGCAAAAACAGAACGTCGTGACTGCAAGATCAAGCTCACTTTCAAATATATGAGAATAAAACCTCTTCATGCACCGCGGGGAGGATTTTGTTTTTAAATTTTACCAAACAGTTATGTTTTAACTTCGATGAAAGCTGCGGGGTGATGATAAACAAGGATGACTGGGCAAACCGTACTGGAGCCCGGTTTCTAGTGAATTGCATGTTTATTTTAATTCCCCCCCCCCTCCTCCTCCCCATCCCCATCTTTCATTCATAACCATCATCTGATTGCAACCGTTAGCTGCTCTTTCACCCATTTCACTCTCTGATGATATTTATGAATTTTGCAAAAGCACACTGGGGCTCAAGTGTGACCCAGAAGATTCAAAATGCAACCACGATCGAGGTTGCTAAATGCTGTCATTCCAGAGAGCATTTTCCTGCTCTCGATTCTCATGTTTGTAGTTCAAAACACCATTAGATTCCCACACTGCTTCCGCGCGGTGGGTGTTGCAAAACTCCAGCTGAGCTGGGCGGGTCGGTTTTAAGAATGGTCCATCACTTTGGGGGGGGCGGGGGGGTCGCTCTACAGGAATATCACCACCAACCCAGCGGCTGCGATGCAAACCCAGCCTGGAAGTCACTTAGCGGCTGAGCGTCGACATTAAAGAGTTCGGACGATTTTTAAACAATAAAATAAATAAAATCAAATTCTATTTTTTAAATTTACCGACCAGTATCTAGTCAATGAGAAAGGGCGATGCATGAGACTTTTTCTTTTTTTTAAAAATATGTCATTAATTTAGGATGATTTGAAGCCGCCTCCCAGAAGGGTCTAAATGACTGGTGGTGTAGAAACTTGGCATTTGCACCTTTATCCGAATTTGAGATTGTCTCAAAGTGAATAATGGAATTGCAGTTTCCTACTGTACTGTAGCGTGTGTTGTAAATACTTCGCAGTATTCGTAGTTAATGAGCCATAGTTAGTGGCTAACGGAATGGGCACGTGTTTCTTCCTAACTCAAGGAAAGATCTTTTCGTATTCATTTTAATATATTGAATGTTAAGATTTGTAATTCTAGAGTTATATGCAAGAGGTATATGTAAAATACTTTTTTAATGTTCAATTGTTCTCATTAACTATACCCTAAATTAACTTTATTAAACAAATCAGACGTGGATTACCAGCTGTATACCTCCTCAAACACATCTGAACTCTGCCCTGGCACTGGTTTAAAATCATTAACAACGTTCCTGCTCCTGACAGGTTAACCACACAAGTTCAACTTTATTACTGTACTATTGTGATTTTATTTGAAGCATTTAATATTATGTTCACATTGTTTGATAACAGCCGTATGTCACCAAAGTATTGAGTTACTACAATACTTTGTTAAAAATCTCTACAATTTTGGCTTCACCTTTGCATTCAATACAGTGCAGATAATAAAACAAGTACTTACTGGGAAAGACTGTAAACATGCTAAGCTAAGGCCACAGTTTAAATCTGTACACTTGTGTGTCAGCCAGCATAAGCAAAAATTAATAATCCATACATTTATTTCATATTAAAAACATTGTTGTACATAACTGTAGTGTGAAGACAGCATTGTCCTGGTGCTGCTATGCTTCTCACTGCTGGAGTCTCAGGACATTCATATTCTGCTGATTTGGGAATTCAAATGGATTGAATGGAGATTTATGCATTGCAAGTGGCAACACTGCTTTGGTATTGAGGCTTGCAATCTTATATCCCCCCCCTCTCCTTTCCTCCGTCCACATTTACACAAGAGATCAGGAGGGGCAGACATCTTGACACTGAGCACACAAGGTGAAAAAATAATTCATGTGCCTCAGAAAAATGTTTTTATTTTAATTCTAAAGTAAAATTTAACGGAGAATATCTTAAACCAGATTTCTGAAATGTGTGGATGATTCCTAAAAGACACACACTGCAAATTGAGATTGCCAGTTGTTTTGGATTAATGCAACATTTTATAGGAATTGCTTCACATTAATAATGGACGCAAAACAAATGTAATGTTTGTGACGAATTATACATTCACCAGAAAGTTTCAAGGTGCAAACTAGAAATGTAATTTTGCTGACCACTGCCGATATATTTCCAGGATCCCTATTCTTACATTACAAGAAAGGGTTCAGATGACATAAACAACAGTAAGTGTGATTTATGTCATCTGAGCTCTGAGATAGTATCACTGCATAGTAAATGGACAACCAACTTGGGTTTACAGTGACTGGATAGCAAATATATGATGTTAAACAACAATCATAGCAGCAGGTTCACTCAATGGCACATAGCGTATCAGATCATTTTGCTCATTAATTCTTAGTCTAATGTACAGTCTACGTTTTGTGTCAAAACCCAAGTTTTTGGATTGAAGAATTAAATTACAAGAATCCCACTTGAATTACAGGTTTGTACAGTAACAAAAGTGAGATTTATCCCAATTTTCAATGCATTACACTTCATTAAGATACAGGATTTTTAAGTTTAGTTTGCAGGCATACAAACACCACCAAGTATCTACCTCCAGAATAAAAATGTACTTACAAAGATCAAATTGTTCTAGTTAGCACCATTAATCCAGAATGCCTACATGTATTACTGCTGTTCATGCACTTAAAAAAAGTAGGTGGAATACTGATCACAAGACCAAAATATTCTTTCAAAATAAAAGCTGATCTAGAAAAGGTGCTTACCGATTTTTAAAATATGTTGTACTATTGTTTGGAATATATCAGCATAGAAGGAGGCCATTCAGCCCATTGTGCCTATGCTTGTTCTTTAAAGGGACTTTTCAATTAGTACCGACCCCCAGCTCTGGGCAAGTTACATGGAATTGCAGCACAGAAACAGGCCATTGTGCCCGACTGGTTGATGTCAGTATTTATACTCCACATGAGCCTCCTTAAACTCTATCTGCATTATCCTTCTATTCCTTCCTCGTTCATCAGATGCTCATTTTTGTTGAGAAATATTGTGATACTTTGGATGACAAACAGAGCTATTGTGTGCAAGCTTATTATTTAGATCTCCAGAAAATTGTATTGCACATTAAAATTGTTTGTGAAAAGTCTTAATAGTCTTTGGAAATTTGATATTGTATATGTTCCATTCCATGCAGTAGAACGTGAACTACCACACCAATATGGCAGACTGGTTTGAATGCTTGTGATTCCATTGACTAAAGCTGCTTTAATATATTATTAAAAATCTACATTTCTAAATTGAATACAATGGTGACAGTACAACAGCTGCAATGCAAATTACCAACAGCAAGTTTGTTAATATGCTGGACAAGAGATCAGTGCTTTCGAGCTACCTTTATACAGTTAATATACATGTCTCATGGACAAGGCAATCTAAAATATGTTCTGCAGAAGTAACACAAAGAGAAAAAGGGTGATGCGCAGTTCTCCTGCTCAAGCAACATGCAAATATCAGAGTCCATGACTGATGAGTAATAAATCCAGCATCCTACTAATATATTTAGTTTAAATATTGTGTTACATCACAAAGTTGTATTAAAGTTAAATTTCAAATACAGCAGGTTCAGTTACATTGGAGACATGGTGATGTTTCAGGCATCATGATGTTGCTGTTATGCTAAGTATTACCAAGTGTTATTTCATTGCCATGGAAACAGAAAAGTAATTGACCTATTGTATAAAATATGTTACACGGTAAATGCAGAAAGCATTCTCTCCTCCGCACCTTATAAAATGGCACTTGCCCCCCAATTCTGCTTCTATCATAGGAATTGGCTTCTGACTCAAAAAAATGAATGCATGTTCTTAACTTTGGTCTATAGACTTAACTATAAGTCTATAAATCAATCTCTGATCTTGTAATTTTTTTCGCCAAGAGATCCTATCGTTTATAATAAAGCCTAACTTACTATCCACTATTTAGGGCACCTCAAATAAATGAAACCATTGCAAAATCAGGCCATGCTTTCAAAGTTGATATTGCTTAATCATTGTCAAGTTACAGGGTTGATGTTGTATTTTACTCTTGGAAAAGGAGAACGGAAAAGGTTTGTTCCGTTACATATTTTGAATTGATTAGATATTTCACAATTGAGCTTTTAGCATTGGAAAAACTGCTATGAGAAAACTCATATATGTTTTCTGTAATGGTTTGCATTTCTCATTTTAAAATCAAAAACATCGGCAACTCACATGGTAGCTTGGCCTCGGAGTAAGATGGTGTACGTTCATAGTCCACTCCATTTGAGCACATAATCTAGGCTGACACTTCACTGCGAAACTGAAGGAGTGCTGCATTGTCAGAGGTACTATCTTTTGGTTCAAACATTAAACCAAGGGCCCGCTTGTTCAGATGGGCATAAAAGGTGGAGGGTGTCCTCCTGATGTCCAGTGCCAATATTTATCTCTTAATTAACACCACCAAAATAAATGTAATTTTTAAAAAACAATAATACTTTTGTTAAAAGACACCTTCTAGAAGATAGGTTGAACAGAAACAATTAAAGGTTTGCAATGTATTCAATTCATTTTTAGTACTGTTGAACAGGAGCGCACAAATGAATTTCTCAATGACAATTAAGCTCTTATTTTTGGGTCAGTTTACCTATGCTTCTTTGTATAATACCTTAACAAAAAAAACCCAATTATAGGATTAAGATGAAGTAGCAAGCAGTTCATGCATTCACAAATTAAATGTTCTTCAAGACTTCACAAAGGAAGAAATATTAAAGGCGACTAACGTAAAGTGGATGGCAATGTCTCTGTTACAGTAAAAGAACACACTATTTTGCATAGATCTTGACTACATTTCATTTGAGTGCTGTAGTAAAATCTCATCGAAAGACAATTGTGACATCAAACTACTAAAATTTGCTTCTCACCAAGTAATGTATCAATTTGGAACATGCTTATGACCATCAAACTGCACTAGTTTTCAAGCAGTTGTTGGATGCATTTCAAGTTAGCTCTTATTCCGATACAACTCGGAAGCGACTGTGCTACTCTTGGTGGTGTCCGATGTTATTAAGTGTTCCGTATCTACTAAAATATTAATAGTAGGTCTACGCAGTGCTCACATTGAGGTCCATGGATAAAAGATGAAACTTGGAACGGTACACATCACTGGCACAAAGTAAAATCAATCTCCAGTCTTCCTCCAAACCAATATAAATACGTTAGGTTATCTTTGTGGCTCATGTCTTTTTGAATGCAAATAATTTAAAAGAGCAAATACATTTAAATTAAGCTATGAAGAAAAGGTTGGTTGAATTTCTTTACCACACTGTGGATGTAGATGGTCCATGTGGGGGAAGAAACCATTTGAAATAACTATCTTAATGCTTGTATTAAAGTGCAATCCATGACAGTGTCAAAATTGGGAAGTGAAAACATCCCCAACAATTAACAAGATCTTGCTATCCTGCTCCTGTCTCCATATGGCTACTTTTAATATCGCAGGTACAGGTCTTCACTGGTGCTCAAGCAAACCATAATTATTATAAATAGGGCAGAGCTCTCTTGATCAGTTATCATACATGGAAATACCGCCTTACCTGAATACATCACATGCAAAATGAAAAACACACAAACAGTAAAGCAGCCTATTAAAATGGGCATAGGCAGGTTTTTTTTGTAGTTTTTGTTTACAGAGGCATCATTCAAATAATGAAGCCATGTGCCTGAGGCCTACAGAAATTGTTTATGATTACTCTGCATTACTGTTGAATGGCACAGATTTTCTTTAAACGTAGAAAATGACCAAAAGTCAAAGGAACGCAAAGAAGAGGTCCATATTAACAAGAACTGGGGTTGATGGACTCAGGCCCAGCTGAGTTAGGCTTTGCTCTTCCACACTTCTTTCCAAGATACATAGGATGGACAGGCTGTTTACAATCTTCTATAACAGGAGACCAACCTCAGCAGTGCCTTGATTTGGAGTGCTGAATAAGCCACTGTAGTGTAATGTCTGGAAGGACACAATTTAAGATGTGGATTACAGCATTTTGTTACTATTCATATTTCATAAATAGAAGGTTAAGATAATTGTACAAACACACTGGAAAGCTCCTTAAATGTCTTAAACTTAAGTACAATGTTATGAGTGTTTTATTTGCTCAAAGACAAATTTAATGAAAGTAGAAGTGTTTATTAAATTGCTGATGGTGCCTTTCTTTCCAGAAGCTTGTTTTTTTTTAAACAATTGTTATAACCATTTTAAAATGTATGTATAAGGTTAGGTTGGTAGAACCATGGTTGGTATTGTGAGTCTCTATTCAAAGCAGTATGTGCACTGAAATTCACACAGATGTAAAGCAGTTCCTCCAAGTTCTAATTTGGAAGCATCATACACGTTGTTCACTTCTACTATTAAATATGCAAGCACTTGTGAGCACTCCTGAGTAAATGAATGGTTTCACACATTAACATTTTAATTTTCCAATGTTACACATTGGCTGTGGAAGACTAAAACAAACAAATTTCATTTATAATTTACATGTGGGAAAACAGAACAAAGGCCTGCTCTTGGAGCTTATTTCAGCTCAGCTCAGTATGCACGTTAAAACCAAAGAGTTTTGTCCCAAACAGTTCAGTGGTAGTATCGCTTAAATGAAAAGTATTTCAAGTAAATTATCCTGGTATAAATATATATTTCATAATATTATTTTTAACAAACAGGCAAATTAAATAAATGTTCCAAACTAATTTTTAAAATCCTAATGCACAAAACCTTAATTGTCCGGCTTGAACAACAACAAAAAAGACACGACTGCAACAAATGAGAAGGGAGAAAAAGTCATCTGAAGGATACCTGCACAAGAATAGTTGGAAATGTTTCCTTATTAGCATTCGGGCAATTTCAAATATTTGCCAGAGACTTTCTATAATCTATATCAGGATTTTCCAAAATGCGGGTCGCGGGCAGGATCTCAGGAGGATTGCAGAGCGATCAGTCGTGGGGTTCCCACATTGGCCCTGATCCCGAGAGAAGCATCCAATGGCCGCTACTGACACTTTATTGAGAATGGCAGCTGCTGCCGCCTTATAAGTGAGAGGAAATTGGGCTGTTTGCAATCTACTGGCCAGAAGTGGCAGCAGCGAACAGATCACATGCCCTGCACATAAAGTTGATGTCAAACCCCCTCTAGCATGTGCTTTTGGTGCCAAATCATGGAAGAGAGCTCCTTCCATTTTCCAGCTGCTGGCAAGCAAGGCAAGAGAGCTGGGAAGATGATTATTTTCTTACAAGAAACAGCTAGAAACACAAAGGCAGTGTTTCTACTGGACAGGATCTCACAACTAAATCTGTTGGAGAGAGCTACTCAGAAGAGTCCAGGGCAAGACAGAGCAGTGCTAACGTTAGCTCTGTACAGAGCGGGGCAACACGGTGGTGTAGTGGGTTACCCCTGCAGCCTCACAGAGTCGAGGTCCCAGGTTCAATCCCAGCTCTGGGTCACTGTCCGTGTGGAGTTTGCACATTCTACCCCTGTTTGCGTGGGTTTCGCCCCCACAACCCAAAAGATGTGCAGGGTAGGTGGATTGGTCACGCTAAATTGCCCCTTAATTGGAAAAAATGAATTGGGTACTCTAAATTTAAAAAAGAAAAAAAAGCACTGTACAGAGCTCCCGGGCCTCTGGTTAACAGCGTACAAAGAAGAAAGTTAACTTGGTAACAAAGCAGTATAAAGATGATTTCTTGTGTTATGGCTTTGTCAGTTGTACCAGTGCAAATAATGAGTCCATGTGTGTTATATGCAAGGAAGTACCGGCAAATGAGAGAAGTTTCAGATTTTGAAAGGGAAGTGATGGGTGAAAAAATCCTTTTTGGGGTTGAGACCCCAGAGTCAGTTATTAACTTACAGCTGACTCCAAGTTGACGCTGCTGTAGCTGAACTGTGATAATACATTAATAATATGTCAAAAGCCCATGAGGCTGTCAGCATTCTAGAGTCGCATCTCCCAAGAACATCCAGTGCAGAGTAAAACAAACATTTTGTTGCTGTTGTCCTTCACGTCGACCGACATGTGCAAGGTTGGATTTTCAGTTATCACAAAGATGAAGATGGCACAAAGCAACTGGCTGTGGTCTTCTCCTGTGAGTCCAATTGGAGTGAGATTGTGTGGACCAAGCAGGCTCCCCATTCACATTTAAGGTAAACGAAGGTCGGCCGGCGTGGTCACAAAGGTCGGCCGGCGTGGGTCGCAAAGGTCAGCCGGCGTGGGTCACAAAGGTCGGCCGGCGTGGGTCGCAAAGGTCAGCCGGCGTGGGTCGCAAAGGTCGGCCGGCGTGGGTCGCAAAGGTCGGCCGGCGTGGGTCGCAAAGGTCGGCCGGCGTGGGTCGCAAAGGTCGGCCGGCGTGGGTCGCAAAGGTCGGCCGGCGTGGGTCGCAAAGGTCGGCCGGCGTGGGTCGCAAAGGTCGGCCGGCGTGGGCCGCAAAGGTCAGCCGACGTGGGTCGCAAAGGTCAGCCGGCGTGGGTCGCAAAGGTCAGCCGGCGTGGGCCGCAAAGGTCAGCCGGCGTGGGTCGCAAAGGTCAACCGGCGTGGGTCGCAAAGGTCAGTCGGCGTGGGCCGCAAAGGTCAGCCGGCGTGGGTCGCAAAGGTCAGCCAGCGTGGGTCGCAAAGGTCAGCCGGCGTGGGTCGCAAAGGTCAGCCGGCGTGGGCCGCAATGGTCAGCCGGCGTGGGCCGCAAAGGTCAGCCGGCGTGGGCCGCAAAGGTCAGCCGACGTGGGCCGCGAAGGTCAGCCGGCGTGGGCCGCAAAGGTCAGCCGACGTGGGTCGCAAAGGTCAGCCGGCGTGGGTCGCAAAGGTCAGCCGGCGTGGGTCGCAAAGGTCAACCGGCGTGGGCCGCAAAGGTCAGCCGGCGTGGGTCGCAAAGGTCAACCGGCGTGGGTCGCAAAGGTCAACCGGAGTGGGTCGCAAAGGTCAGTCGGCGTGGGCCGCAAAGGTCAGCCGGCGTGGGTCGCAAAGGTCAGCCAGCGTGGGTCGCAAAGGTCAGCCAGCGTGGGTTGCAAAGGTCAGCCGGCATGGGTCACAAAGGTCAGCCGGCGTGGGTCGCAAAGGTCAGCCGGCGTGGGTCGCAAAAGTCAGCCGGCGTGGGTCGCAAAGGTCAGCCGGCGTGGGTTCCTGGATAAAAGTTTGAAAAACACTGATCCATATAAATTATTTGGATGTGGGAACCACTTATATTATTTCTAAATTTGCTGATGACACAAAACTAGGTGGGATTACAGGTTGCAAGAAGATGCATGGAGGCTTCAAGGGAACTTGGACAGGCTAAATGAATGGACAAAAATATGGCAGATGGAATAGAAAGTGAATAAATGTAAAGTCATCCACTTTGGGAGAAACAATAGGAAGTCAAATATTTCTTAAATGGGGAGTGTTGGAAAGTATCAGTGTCTAAAGAAACCTGGGTGTCCTTGCTCATGAGTCACTAGAAGCTAGCATGCAGGTGCAACAATCAAACAGGGAAGCAAGTGGTATGTTGGCCACCATCACAGATGATTTGAGTACAGGAGTAAAGGTGTCTTGCTGCAATTGCATAGAGCCTTGGGAAGACTACACCTGGAGCATGGTGTACAGTTTTGGTCTCCTTATCAAAGGAAGGATATACTTGCCATTGAGAGAGTGAAACAGAGGTTCACCAGACTAATACCAGGGAAGGCAGCATTGTCTCGTGATGACAGATCGAGGAACTGCGCCTATATTCTCTGGAGTTTTGAACAATGAGAGCAATCTCATTGGGGCTGGTTTAGCACACTGGGCTAAATCGCTGGCTTTGAAAGCAGACCAAGGCAGGCCAGCAGCACGGTTCGATTCCTGTACCAGCCTCCCCGAACAGGTGTCGGAATGTGGCGACTAGGGGCTTTTCACAGTAACTTCATTTGAAGCCTACTTGTGACAATAAGCGATTTTCATTTCATTTCATTTTTCATTTCATCTCATTGAAACTTACAAAATTCTTCCAGGTTTTGACAGGGTACATGTCGATGAGATGTTTCCACTGGCTTGCGGGTCTACTATCAGGGGACACAGTCTTAGATTAAGGGGCAGCCTTGGGATATTTTACAATGCCAGACAAGCTATATTGATGCAAGCTGTTGTTGTAGAAAGGAAACAATATCAGGTGACCTTGTCAAATCTGAAAACTCAATTAAGAACAGCCGATGGGACATGATGGGGAAAATGTACAGGAAGTTTCAGTAGATTTTCTACAGGACAAACAAAAGTATATTCTCTGAGTGATACACGTCAAAAATGAATTCGGTAGAATTTCAGTTTTCACACAATTCACTCTTAAGTTTAAAACAGCAAAGAAAGAACACAATACAATATGGAAGGAGGCCATTCCTCCCATCTTGTCTGAGCCAGCTCTTCGTAAGACCTATCCAAATAGTCTCACTCCTTTGCTCTTTTCCCCATAGCCCTGCAAATTATTCCCCTTCAGGTATTTATCTAATTCCCTTTTGAGACTTATCACTGAATCCACTTGCTGCACTTACTCAGGCTGTGTATTTCAAATCGTAACAACTTGCTACACTATTATTTTTCGTTGTGTGCCCTCTGAATCTTTGCCAACTACTTTAAGTCTGTGTCCTATGATTGCCACCCCTTGTG
This sequence comes from Scyliorhinus torazame, assembly GCF_047496885.1. Lineage (NCBI taxonomy): Eukaryota > Metazoa > Chordata > Chondrichthyes > Carcharhiniformes > Scyliorhinidae > Scyliorhinus > Scyliorhinus torazame. Next base: position 67,154,864 of record NC_092725.1, read on the forward strand.
CCATTGGAAACAGTTCCTTTTTACTTAATCTATAAAAACATATCAAGATTTTTAATGCCTCCTTATCAATTCCGCTCCAAGGAGAACGACCCCCAGGTTCTCCAGTCTTCCCATGAAACTGAAGTTCCTCATTCCTGGTGCCATTCTTGCAAATCACCTCTGCATCCACTCCAACGCCTGGATTGTCCTTTTTAACGTGTTATTGAATACAGTATTCCTGTTAGGTTCTAATCTGGGTGGCACGGTACCACAGTGGTTAGCACTGTTGCTTCACAGTGCCAGGGACCAGGTTAGAACCCCAGCTTTGGTCACTGTCTGTGCGGAGTCTGCATGTGTCTGCGTGGGTTTTCTCCGGGTGCTCCGGTCTCCTCTCACAAGTCCCAAAAGACGTGCTTGTTAGGTGAATTGGGCATTTGGAATTCTCCCTCAGTGAATTCTACCTGAACAGGCACCTGAGTGTGGTGACTAGGGGATTTTCACAGTAAATGCATTGCAGTATTAAGATTATTATTATCAATCAACGTTTTAAAGAGATTTTGTATATCTTGCTTGCTTTTGAATTCTATGCTTCTATTTATAAAGCGAAGGATCAAATATGACTTTTAACAGACTCCTAAACTTGCCTTGCCACCTTCAAAGACTTGAGTACATACACCCACAGGTCGTTCTGACTCATTTGTCTTCACAAAAGAGAATTTTAAATTGTACAATTTATTTTATATTGCTTCTCTTCATTCTCCCTGCCAAAATGAATCATTTCACACTTCTCTGTATTTAATTCATTTCAATTGAATCTGTCATGTGTCTGCCCATTTCACCAATCTATGTCCTTCTGGTCTATTACTATCCTCCCCACTGCTTACTGCATCTCTGAAGTTTCATGTCATCTGCAAACTTTGAAGTATTGCCCTGTATATCCGAGTACGAGCCATGTACTATGCAAACAAAACTAGCAGTGGTCGCAACACCAACCATTGAGGGACACCAGTGGAAAAATCCCTCCAGTCTGAAAAAAACAACCCACAGAGCTATTTTCCCTGGCTAGCTTCATTAATTCTCTTTGTTGCTTTATCAAATAATTCAATCAAGTTATTCAAACATGATTTGCCTTTAACAATTCTGATTGGATTTTCATTTAGCAACCAATATTTTTCCAGTGCCAATTAATTTTCTTATGGATCACTGTCTCCAAAATAGTCATTCCACCACCGACATTCAGCTGGCCAGCCTGTAGTTACTGGGTTCATTCCACCCCCCCCCCCCCCCCCCACTTCATTTTTATGATCAAGGATGTAACATTTGTAATCCTCTGGCACCACTCATATCAAAGGAAGATTGGAAGGTTGCGGCCAGAGCCTCTGCAGTTTCCCCCCTTACTTCCCCCAGCAACCTTGGATGCATTCCACATGGCGTGATTATCTTTTCTATTTTGAATGCTGCCAAGCTTTTAAGCACCTCCTCTTTATTATTACCCCTATCCAATTTCTCTGTTATCAACAATATCCTATTCGCTAGTGAAGGCAGATGCAAAGTATTTGTTTAGGACCCGAGTCATATTCTCCGTTTCCACAAGAAGGTCTTTTGGGACCCTAATTGCCTCTACCTTGTGGCTACCTTATTATTATTTATATGCTTATAAGAGACTTTAGGAAAAATGAATTGGGTACTCTAAATTTTTTTTTTAAATAAGAGACTTTAGGGATCTCTAACTTACACACTGAACTATTCTCAAAAACTCTCTTTGCCCTTTGTAATTCCTTTTTTAATTCTCCTCGGTACTTAATTTTTTTTAGCTTGGTTTGTTACTGTATAATGAAATTGGAGTTTATTATAAGCTTCTTTTCTTTTTTTTTTTAAATCAGCTCTTCAGCCACCCAGGGGCTCTAGCTTTGAATGCCCTTCCTTTCTTTCAAGTGGGAATAGATTCTCCTACAACCCAGATGAATACTTCCAAATGTAATTGTTCCTTAACCTTTCCATAATTATGATCTATCATTTCATTAGGTTTAATGTTCCCTCTGACCAGCGTAATCGCCCAGCAATACAAAAAACCCCAAGCATCTCACACAGACCTCAGTTCCTTTAAATTACTGAACGTGTGTGGCTGTTCAAAAAAAAAATTAAAATGTTTGTGCACTTCTACAAATTGCCCACATATTCCACAAAGAATTTGGGGGGGAAGTTTGACGGCGACAGTGGCACAGTGGTTTGTGTTGCTGCCTCACAGCACCAGAGACCCAGGTTCAATCCTGAACTTGGGTGACTGTCTGTGGAGTTTGCACATTCCCCCGTGTCTGTATGGGTTTCCTCCGGGTGCTCCGGTTTCCTTCCACAATCCAAAGATGTGCAGGTTAGGTGGATTGGCCATGCTAAATTGCCAAAAAGTTAGGTGGGATTAATGGGTTACGGAGATCGGGTGGGTACGTGGCCTAGGTAGGGTGTCCTTTTGTAGGGTCGTTGCAGCATTGATGGATAAATGGCCACTTTTTTTTCACTCATTTACGAGATCTGGGTGTTGCTGGTTAGGCCAACATTTATTGCTTCGAACGTCTTGAGTGATGTTGTAGTTGCACTCATCCAGGCAAGTGGAGAGTGTTCCATTACACTCCTAACTTGTCTTGTAGATGGTGGACAGGCTTTGGGGGGGTCAGGAGATGAGTTACTCCACGTAGGATTCCTAGCCTTTGACCTGCGCTGGTAGCCACAGTATTAATATGGCTAGTCCAGTTCAGTTTCTGATCAATGGTAACCCCCAGGATGTTGATTGTGGGGGAGTGAGCGATGGTGATGCCATTGAATGTCAAGGGGCGATGGTTAGATTATCTCTTATAGTAGATGGCAATTGCCTGCCACTTGTGTGGCGTGAATGTAACTTGCCACTTGTCAGCCCAAGCCTGGATGAACTGTTTCATTATCTGAGGAGTCCTGAATGGTGATGAACATTATGCAGTCATCTGCAAACATCCCCACTTCTGACCTTATGATGGAAGGGAGGTCATTGATGAAGCAGCTGAAGATGGTTGGGCATGGGACACTACCCTGAGGAACTCCTGCAGTATGTCCTAGAGCTAAGAATATTGACCACAAACCACCACAACCATCTTCTTTTGTGCCAGGTATGATTTCTGCACTGTAGTGATTCTCTGATGGTCATCACTGTTAACAAAATGCTCCCCCTATTGAAAGACGGTCCACTTACCCCACCTTATTTCTCAGAACTAGATCCAGTACTGTTCCATTCCTCTTTGGGTTGGAAACATACTGATCAAAAATAATTTTCTTGTACACATTTCAGGAACTCCTTGCCCAACTGTTATTTCCCAGTTCATTTTAGGAAAACTGAAGTCTCACATTGTCGCTGCTCTTTAGTGCTTGCATTGTTCTGTAATTTGCCTGCAAACGTGTTCTTAAAACTGTACAATGTACAGCCAGTAGTGTAATAGTTTTCCTATTGCTCCATAATTCCGACTAAATGCATTCTGACTTTGAAGCTTCAAGTATATCATGCCTTTCTAGCACTGCAACAGTATCTGTGATCAATGCTACTAAAATAGTTCAAAACCTCCCAGCAGCAGTAGTTAACCTACCCTGAGGGCATTTTTGTTTCTCACAGAATTTGAACACGGTTGTCTAGGCCAGCATTTATTTACTTTCCTTCCTTAATTGTCCTTCAGAAGGTGGTGGTGAACTGCCTACTTGAAATGCCGCAGTCCCTGTGATGTAAGTGCACCCACAATGCTGTTAGGAAGGGAGTTCCAGGATTTTGGTTCAGTAATAGTGAACAAAAAGTGATATAGTTCCACGTCAGGTTGCTGTGTAGCTCGGAGGGAATTTTGATGATGGTGTTCCCCTGCATTTGCTGCCTTTGTCCTTCTAGGTGGTAGTGGTTGTGGATTTGGAAGTTGCTATTGAAGGAGCCTTGGTGAGTTGCTGCAGTGCTTCTTGCAGATGGTATACACTGCTGCTACTATGTATCAGTGGCTAAGGGAGTAAATGCTTAAAGTGTTGGATGGAGTGTCAATCAAGCAGTCTGCTTTGTCCTGGGTGGTGTCAAGCTTATTGAGTGTTGTTGCAGTTCCACTCAACCAGGCAACTAGATAGTATTCGATTTCACTGTTGACTCATGCCTTTTGGATGGTAGAGTCAGGAGGTGAGTTACTCGCCTAGAATTCCCAACTGCTGATTTGCCCTTGTAGCCACAGTATTTATATGGCTAGTCCAGTTCAGTTTCTGGTCAATTGTAACTCCAAGGATATTGATATCGGGGGGATTCAGCAATGCCATTGAATATCAAGGTGAGATGGTTGGAGCCTGTCATTGTCTGGCACTTGTTTGACACATATGTTACTTGAATATTACATTCTGTGCCCTTGCTACCCTCAGTGCTTCTTCCAAGTGATGTTCAACATAGAGGAATACTGATTTACCAGCTGAGAAGGGCTGGTAATCAGCTGGAGATTACCATGCCCACATTTAAGACGTCAAAAATTTTTCTTTCAATTGTTACAGGGTGGATTCACCGCCACCCACCCGCAGTGACGGGGCTCCAAATCCGGCTGAGAACGGAACGTCAAACCCCTCCTATCTATCTCAGAGAACCACTCTCATCTCAGAGAACCACTCCCATCTCAGAGAACTCCCCCATAACAAGGACCCTCTCCCCATAGTCGGGACCCTTCCCTCATAGCAGGAACCCCCCCCCCCCCCATAGTAGGGATGCCCTCCCCAGCCTACAGCAGGAACACTGCCCATAGCAAGAACACCCCTCATATTACAGACGCCTATATCAAAGACCCCCTGCCTCATTAGAATTCCCCCGTCCTCATCTTTTTTTAATAATCTTAATTGTCACAAGTAGCTTACATTAACACTGCAATGAAGTTATTGTGAAAAGCCCCTAGTCGCCACATTCCAGCGCCTGTTCGAGGCAGGGAGGGAAAATTCAGAATGACCAAATTACCTAACAGCACGTCTTTCGGGCCTTGTGAGAGGAAATCGGAGCACCAAGAGGAAACCCACGCAGACATAGGGAGAATGTGCATACTCCACACAGGCAGTAACCCAAGCCGGGAATCGAACCTGGGACCCTGGAACAATAAAGCAACAGTGCTACCTACTGTGCTACCATGCTGTCCATCTCAGAGACCCCCATTAGTCACCCCTGGCCTAGAAGCTAAAGAGCAGTCCAGGCAGAAACAGTGAAAAATCACTCATTGTTTTTTCGCTTACCAGCACCTTACACCTGCTGCCTCAGACAGAATCCTGAAAGCAGAAACTGTTACTTCATAGAAAGCCAGAACACATCGCAAGGTTTTGAACCCCCTCAGATACTTTGGGTTTTGCGGCTTCTATTCACTTTCAAAGATAAATAGCTTTTAATAGGCTGTAACTTACAGGGTAATAGCTTCCGAACAGCCAGTTGTCTGGATTATTTCTTTTCATTTCCCTACATGCTTGAATGCATTTCAAGTACCCTACCTTGAAGCTAACCACAATGTTTATAAATATCTAGGAGATAAGTGCTTTCACTTCTTATTTTTCTCAGCAGAAAGCACTTACTTCACATGGTAAGGACCTATCAATCATAGTTATTTCTGCCTGGACTGCTCTTTAGCTTCCAGATAGGGGTGACTAATGGATGGGGTCTCGGATATGAGGGTTGTCTCCGATATAAGGGGGGGTCTCTGATTTATGGTGGGGTTTCTAATATATTGAGGGTGTCTGATATATTGGGGGGTCTCTGACATATGGGGGTTCGCTGTTAGGGGTCTGATGGGGGGGGGGTCTATGTTGGATGTCTGATGGGGAGGGGTCGAGTCACCTTCATGTGTGCATGCTTTGAGGCGTGACCGACAATTCCCGTGGTGTTGAGCAGTAGTATGCCCTACTTGTCAGTGGGGTTGGGGGAGAAAAGTGGGCCAGCTGTTGGACCCCTGCACCGAGCCGCTCTCAACAAAATGACGGCCTGATAGCAGGATTCTGAAAGGAATCCGCAAGCTCCCTGCCATGCATACATTTGCATGGCAAGGGAGAGTGAATCATTCCTGGGCACCACTCCTAATGCCAACACAGACCAGGAACAAGTCTGCTCTAGCGAAAAAACATGGAGCATGATTCTCCGATTGCTGACGCCGAAATCGCGTTAGGCAATCGGCCAGAGAATCCATTTTAACGCTGGAATCGGGGGCAGTGCCATTTTTCTGATGCTTCGCCCCCTCAAAAACACCGTTCTCAAGGAGTACACCGCAGGTCGTCGGGACGGCCTCAGGATGTCACCTGAGACCCTCCCACAATGCTCCGCGCACGATGGGCTGAGTCCCCGACAGTGTGGGACACGTGTCCTCACAACATTCGGGGACCTTGTATGGCGGTTGCGGACTGTCCAGCGCCGCCACAGTCGGGGGGGGGGGGGGGGGAGCCATTCCGCTGGCAGCGGGGGGGCTTTGGCTGGGGGACTGGTGGTGTGTGGTCCGGGGGTGGTGAGGAGGATTACAGGGGGGCAGTTTTTGTCAGACCGGGTCCGCACGCGGCACGGCTTCTAGCCCCCCACCGGGGGGGGAGGATCGGTGCCGACATTCTGGTCTTAAGACCAGACGGATCCTGCGGACATAGCCGCAGAATTGGAGAATCCAGCCCATAGTCCCCCAAACGGAAAATCCTACCCTACATTCCTATCTTTCCTCAGTTCTGTTGACGAGTCATTGGCCTGTGTTTCTCATCGTTGATGCTTCCCGACCTGCTGAGGATTGCCAGCATTATCCTTGTTTGTTTCAGATTTCCAGCATTGCAGCATTTTGCTTTTATCTCAGCATACTTCACTTTGCGTGGTCTTCAGTCCCAGCTCTAAATGTTCCACCCTATTCTTCAGTGACATTTTAGAATATGCAGAATCTACGTATTACAGATCTAGATATAAAACCATAAGCCTGTTTGTGCATTCATTTGGCTCTGTCTGTAGTTTGGTCTTTAAACTCTTGCAGTTCACTAACTTGGAGTTCTGTTCTTGGACGCCATTCACCACTGCTGTCATACTTTACGTTTTCCCTCTTTCAGCTGAAACGCGATGACTCGGCAAAACATTTTCAGCCGGTTATGAATATGCTCATTGAAATCCAACTTCTTGTTCACTGCTCTTTCCTGTGTATTGTCACTGGTCGCCTAGAGGGATTTCATTGTTGCTACAAAGGGAAAATGAAGCTTGGGGAGGGGGGGTGGGGGAAGTATCGCTGAACTGAAGAGGCCTTTTCATTTTGCTAACGCTGCACAAACGTGCTTCAGCCCATGTGAATTAAAATAATCCAAGGGCTGTACAAAGGCTCCATTTAATTAGTTTACTACGATAATGAATGTGTGTCTCCAGGCACTGCACATAGAAAGCTTTAATGTTCTGTTCAATTTTGGACAGGATTTTTTTTTGGTAGAGAGTCTTTAAACAGGGAAAGCCAGTGGCACAGTGGTTAGCACTGCTGCCTCACAGTGCCAAGGACTGGGGTTCTATTCTGGCCTTGGGTGATTGTGTGGAATTTGCACGTCCTCCCCTTGTCTGTGTGGGTTTCCTCCGGGTGCTACGGTTTCCTCCCACAGTCCAAGGATGTGCAAGTTAGGTGGATTGGCCAGGCTAAATTGCCCATCAGTTTCAAAAGATGCGCAGGTTAGTTGGATTAGCCATGCTAAATTTCTCCTTGGTGTCCAGAGGTTAGGCGGGGTTATGGGGAAAAGGTGGGGCATGGGCCGAGGTAGGGTTCTTTTTTCAGAGGGTTGGTGCATTCGATGGGCTGAATGGCCTCCTTCTGCACTGTAGGGATTCCATGATTCTATGAAATGGAAGGACATGAAAATAGCAAATTTGCAGGATTATGTGGAGCCATTTCTCGTCACAAAAATACCAAAATGTAAGCATGAGATTTAAACATTTATAAGGTTCAATAATTTTCCAATTCACAACAAGGAATGCCATCTCAGTCTGTTGTGCAAGAGATCCTGATTGTTGCAATTAACTTAAACATTGGCATAAATCTTACTCCAAATCTTACTCCTAACACACTAGTTGCTAAAAGTGAGATAGTAGGAAGACAGAGGAGGAAATATTAATATAATCATTCCAGGGGTGTATAACAGCAATTTTGCACAGGAAATAAAAATATACTGCGGACCCTGGAAATCTGAAATAAAAACAGAAAATGCTAGATAAACTCAACAGGTCTGGCAGAATCTGCGGAGAGAGGAACAGAGTTAACGTTCTTTTTCTCCGCGGATTCTGTTCAATCCTTCCTCAGATACCACAGCTAAAGCAGAGATGTATGGGTACAAGCCTGGATCACATGGCTGAGGCACCATAAACACTTGAAGCATTCTATAAATTTTAATGATCATTTGTCAAAGTTTTAATTTGTGTGCATTCACTTGTGGTAACCTATTAATTGATCACTGCCTGTTGCAACATTTGTGAAATGATCAAGCCAAAAGGGAGTTTTTACACACATCATAATAAATTGTCCTTGTTGGTACGAACTCAGGAAGGATGCCAGTTTTTCCCATTTACTTTTGCCCATCAAAATGTAGCATTGAGAGGCAAACATAAGCACAATATTGTATTTCATTTTTACTATTGTCGAATCCAATGGAAGAGACACAGGAATGCCCGGTGGGATAGGAACTGACAACGATTTATTATGTTATACACAATTATTACAAAAGCAACAATCCTCTCCCTTATGGGCCACCCTCCCCAACTTGCACCCAGATGGGGATATTTATACTGAGAGGTTCCCCCCTTGTTAAGGGGAAACGCCACCCCAATTACTGGGGAAGTTCAGGGGAATCGTATTGAGCATAGTCCTTGGCCCCTCCAAGGGTTCGTAACACCTATGATCAGCAGAACATCTGAAAATTAAGATAGTAAACAAAATAAGAATAAAATGCAATGGCACCACAGTGGCACAGTGGTTAGCACTGCTGCCTCACAGCGCCAGAGACCCGGGTTCAATTCCAGCCTTGACCATGTGGAGTTTGTATGTTCTCCCCATGTCTGTGTGGGTTTCCTCCGGGTTCTCCAGTTTTCTCTCACAGTCCAAAGATGTGCAGGTTAGGTGGGTTGACCATGCTAAATTGCCCCTTTGTGTCCAAAGATGTGCAGGTTAGGTTAAAGGGTTATTGGGATAGGGTGGTGGAATGAGCATGGGTGGAGTGCTCTTTCAGAGGGTCGGTGCAGTCTCAAAGGGCCAAAAGGCCTCCTTTTGCACTGTAGGGATTCTATGATTGATAAAGTAACAGTCCTATTTCATTGTAATATCTACCATTTCCATCAGTTGGCACTTAATGTGAAAATGCAATGTTACTGAGCAGCAATAACTTGTATTAATATATATCTAGTAAATATATATAAAAGCAAATTACTGTGGATGCTGGAATCTGAAAGGGAAAATGCTGGAAAATCTCAGCAGGTCTGGCAGCATCTGTCGGGAGAGAAAAGAGCTAATGTTTTGAGTCCAGATGACCTTTTGTCAAAGCTCATGGTGCCTCAGCTTTGACAAAGGGTCATCTGGACTCGAAACGTTCGCTCTTTTCTCTCCTTACAGATGCTGCCAGACCTGCTGAGATTTCCCAGCATTTTCTCTTTAGTTATGGAGGAAAAACTTCCCAAAGGAGTTCACAGGCACATAATCAGCCAAAGGTGATACTGCGCCAAAGGAGGAGATATTACCTATGGTGACCAAAAGCTTGGCGATAGCGATGGTGCTAAGGAGAGTCTTAAGAGGAGTAGGTTAGAGAGCTTTAGAGAAGGAACTACAGAGCCTCGGGCATAGACGACTGATAACATAGCTGTCAATGGATAGATGGGGAAGGGGGAGGGGCGAGTATAGGGATCAGAGAAACCAAGACTTATTGACAGAATTGGAGATTGGCAAGTTTTTAAAGTATGCTAATGAGAATTATAAATGCGATATTGGGGCCAAGACCTAATGGAAGTCAGCGAGAATGACGGTGCTAAGCTCATAGCACCTGCTGCAGACTAGGATGTGGGCAGGAAAGTTTTGGATAAGCTGACAATACAGAGTCTGGATAATAGGAAGATGGCGTGGGGAGCATCGGTATATTGGGACCTGGAGGTGACCAAGGCCTGGGTTACGGTTTCATTAGCAGATGGGTTCTTGAGTCATCGGAAGCAGGCAATGTTACAAACATGGAAGTAAGGCGTATTTGTGCCAGGGTACATGGAAACAGAAGCTCATTAAATAGGATGCCAAGTTTGCAAACCAGGAAGCAGCAATGGGCTGAATGAAAAGGACATGGAGTTTGGTGTGAGGACCAAAAACAATGGTTCAAATTTCCCAATGTTGGACGAGAAGAAACAGAAATAGAAGAGAAAGTAGTGAAGAGTGTGGTTTCAGGGCAAGGGTGAGGGCATGCAGAGGTGAACGAAGATAAAGCAGTAGAGACTGTTGAACAAATGGCCACAATGTTCATGACACAGAAGGCAATAAGCTCCTTACTCTTGTAGATGAGCATAGAGGGAGTAGAGAATGGGAGTTGGAGGCGGGGTGGTGATTTTCAGCCCTTCCCTCCACCGGGAATATTCACATGCCCCCCTCACCTCCCTCCCTGGAGTCAGTACTTAGCTTTGCACCCCCGGGAGATCCCCTTGACTGATTGACATTTTTCCAAACCTGTTGTAAACCTCGCTGTCATGCTGGCAATGTGCCCCCCCCCCCCCCCCACCTCACACATCCCCGTGGGGGCTTTATTTCTGTGATGATTTGGGCCCCCTTCCAGTCTCTGTGGCGCCGGTTCTATCGGGGCCCCGCCGCACCACAGAGCTGCTCAAATTCTGGACTAAACATTTTTTACCCCCCCCAGAGGCTCAAATTCTGGACTAAATACTTGGACAGCTACACGCCAGGTTTCATTTCAATCAGAGCCTGGCACTATGTAAAATATGGTAAAACCCCCCCGCAGGGACGTAGTTTTGATTTTTAAAATGTCAAAAAGTTCCAGAAGCAGTACAAAAGTTGAACAGAGCAAAGCGAATGTTTCTTTCAGTATAATTAGTAATATTGTATCTGAGTGAGAATATTACTAGATGGAGCTGTCTATGGTGCTGAAGTTTCAATTCAAATACAGAACCAGATGCACTTACCAATGTTATCCTTCTCTTTGCAGGACACTGAATAACAACAGATTTCTCGATCCTGGATAGCAGATAGGTTCCTACAAGAGTAAAGATATGCAGATCACAGTATTTCAATATTAACTACAATGGCTTCTACTTCACACCACAGTTACAGAATCCAGCAATACAAAATAAAACACTGCAGATGCTGGAAATCAAAAAGAACAGAATAGGCTGTAGAAGCTCAGCAGATCAGACAGCATCTGTGGAGAGAAACAGGGTTAATGTCTCAGGTCGATGGGAAGAACTCGTGCAAGCTGCTGGAATGGATACTATTGTCTAGATCTTCCATGGGAGATATGCTCTCAGAATGCCTAGTTCCTCAATTGTCTATTTTGTTTTTAAGAAACCTTCTGTGGCCAGACCTGCAAGGATGGTACCCTAGACTTGCCTCAACCAACCTCTGATAATGGCCTGCTGTGCTTCAAAGAAGGGCACTTATTATAACGCCACTATTCCCAGTCAGAATGGATAACATTTGGCAATTCACCCATCAATTTAGCCTGGAAACAACAGTGCAATAAATGACTGGGACTGACTTTGCGCACATTATTTGTATTATGTAATTATTCTCCATTTACTGCATTTCATTGTAGAAATGACCCTGCCTTTATTGAGAGATGTTGGTGCAGTTTGAGTCATTTATTTGCAATAGCTCAATAAGGTTTTTTCAATTACCCTGTAGACTTGTTTGCTGTGGCGTGCTGTTTAAATAGACTTGGTTTGCTGCACAAATAGATTTTGTTTGCTTTAAAATGGACTATGTACAACTCATTGGGTGACACAGAGTTGTCGACAGACTCTCTACTTGACAGAGGCCAGGGAGCCTGCTTAAAACATGCAATATAGCTTTATCTCAGAAATGTCAACAGGGATTTGGGATGGGTGAAACCCAGCTCTGACCAAGAGTTCAGACAAAATGAAAATATTTCAATCTCTTGTGTAAAGAAGGTGTGAGATTATGTTAAGCAAATCCAGAACATTTACAAATATGCATACTCCATACCTTAATATAGCAAAGAAAAAAAATAATGCCTTACATTTTTTCAATCAGTTGTTTCTCATCCAAGGCATTAGGAAGGTCTCTCTTATTTCCCAAGACTAACACCTATATTAAAAAAACACACAAGTTGATTAATTTAAATGAAGAACTTCAGTCTTCAAAGTTTCATTGATTTTCCTTTTCAAAGAGGTTTTGCTAATTTTGATAACCAAACTCATCTTTACACAGAAACCATTTTGCAATTTTAATAATTCCTGTCTAATTCAGGTAAATGTGCAGTATCGTAAAAGCCGGTATAAAAGCTTGTGTTTGAGAAGGAGATGACGACGCTTACAATAAAAAAAACTGGAAGCAGTTGGGATCACTTCCACCACCCAAAATAAAATCCTTTGATCATTTTGCTGAATCGGAAACTAGGAGCTTGTTCAGTACCTTGCCCAATAGCTCAGTAATGTTAATCTATCTGCAAAAATCTCTATTGATACTAAACTACTGATACTCTACTAAATGTAGCAGAGAGAGGAGAAAGTGCACTGGTCTCAGCAAGAATGATGGGATATAAATCACTTTGCTTTGCCAATGGCAAGTGTCCTTTATGAGGTCAGCAGTCCCAGGTCGAATGGACCACTGCACAATTCCAGAGATACGTTTTGACAATGGTTGGAGTCTCTCTTAGTTCACCCTTAAAATTAGTTAGAAAAATTCGCATTGACATATTTGGTGTTCTGTTTCTCATCTGTGCTTCCCCACAAAATCCTCTGTAGGCTCTGGATTAGTTTCCATGGGTAGAATTTTAAGGATGGAAGGCGCTCAGTAATCCTTGAGTCATCAGGTAATGTGGTACCTCTCACACTTGGAAGCCAACTGCCATTTAACGCTCACTTGAGCATTGATTGTCAGTGGGCGGGAAGGAAGTTCTGCCCTGGAGAGCTGTCAGCCAATTAATCAGATTGGTCGCTAGCTCTCCAGCCCTGCCAGGTGCAGCACTGCAGTGGCCAGAAAAGATACTGAAGCGCTCTGCCTGGAACTAAGTCTTGGGGTCCTTGAAAAAGTAAATTCCGGGGTTCCTGTGGGTGAGAGGGTAGAGGATTCCCTGAGGGTGGGGTGGGGAACAGTGATCGTGGTGTTGGGGTAATACCAGGGGTGGCATGGAGAGCCACAGGAGAGGGGGCCCCAAACCTGAAGGGGCCTACAGATTAAGACGCCAACCCCCTTCCTTCCCACCTGAGGTGGAGAAAACTTTACTACCTTGTTTCCACCCTACTCGCATCCGTTTCCACCAAACTAGAATGATGGCCACTTAAGGGCCTGAATAGGTTAAAGGGTGGGTTTCCTACTCGAGGCCCTGCCCACCAAAGCATGATATTGCATGTGGGTTGGGGCAGGCAAGGTCCCAGGAGGAATACGTGCCTATTCAATATTTCACTTCCCTCACCCCCCACCTCAGAACCCGCCTTAGGAGGTGTAAAATTCTGCCCCATATTTATGCGAGAAATACAAAGTTGTGAGCCAGGCTTGGTATGGTCAAAACCATCCAGTTTGTTTCTTAGTAATAGAGCTTCTAGCAATGTCATCCAGCCACGGCCACCGTGATTAGCTGAATCTGAGCTTCCCTCTTTGTACGGTGGTGGATGGAATTTTGCCAATTCATCAGTCAATGAGGGCTACGGTTGTAAGTCTACACACCACAAGTACATGGGATGCGGCATTCCAACTTTAATATTCTGTGCCAGAATTTGGAAATGACATTATGTTGGTATTGAAATTTAGCAGTAACTGAACCAATTTCTTTCTCAATTCAGAGTAAAGAGATGAATGAACACCATAGAAAATGCAATTCGATCAGGTAAACATGCAATCATAGTGCTCACGTTGCAACAATTCCATCTCTTGCAGAATATTAACAAAGGTATAACCATGTAGACTCCTCAGTGCCATTTGAAGCTATTGACCAGGATGAGATGTACGTCAGCGTTCTGCAGTCCTCCAGTAAGAGTATCCCTGCAACTCAGCCCATAATAAAGTCACCTTGAATTATTTAGTTGTAATAACAGATGTCCGGTACAGCAGGTATGAGCTCAAGGTTCGTGAACAATTACTAAGGGATTAGCCCAGCACCTGTTTATTAAGCAATTCCTGCAATTATATCCTTTTGCAAATATTGATACTTTTAATTCATGTAGACTTTAGCATTTGTGTTTGGTGTGGAAACAGGGGCAGGTATGCAAGTCACACTAGTGTGTGGGGAGGGGTGTCTTTATTTCACATAGACTTTAGTATTTGTGTTTGGCACGGAAACAGAAAGATATGCAAGTCACAACGGTGTGTGTGTGTGTGTGTGTGTGCGCGTGTGTGCATGTATGTGTGGAGGGGAGGGGGGGGTGGTCAACATTTTAAAACTTTGGCCCAATATGGATACCAAGTCAATGTTGCACTCATTACACCCAACAGAAGAGAGTTGGGAGGCGCAAATTATTCTCAGATTTCGGCCCCCTTCAAACGTTACCATTACTAAGCACCATTCCGTGGGTTCACCCATTCCAGCTGGTGCTCCTTCAGCTGGCTGCTGCCTCCTTGCCTCGCAAATCAGCTTTTCTTTTAAAAAAAAAAAATGGAAATACTCTACGGCGAATCCGGGTTCGAATCCCGGCCCTGGGTCACTGTCCGTGTGGAGTTTGCATATTCTCCCCGTGTCTGTGTGGGTTTCACCCCCACATCCCAAAAAATGGGCAGGTTAGGTGGTTTGGCCACACTAAATTACCCCTCATTTGAAAAAAAAATAATTGGGTACTCCAAATTAAAATAAAAGGAAACACTTGCCTTTTCATGAATGGTTTCCAGCAGTCCCTTTAAACACCAAGAATAAAGTCAATCAACACTGAGCACAACAGGGACTTATGACTCTACCCACTTGCATGTTACAAACATCTGCTTCTACCAGAGGTGCTTTTCTCAGATTTAAATAAGATTCTGGATGGTTTGGGGCAAGATTTTATTTCCTTCCTCCGGAGTATGTTTTTGAGATTGAGACAAGCCGGATAGATAAGATCAGCTCAGAGAACAACTGCATTATAATAATTGTTCCAAAACCTCCACTTTAACAGAAACAAAAGCTGACAGCAACTTGAAACAGATCCTACAAAAGGTTGTGCAGTGGCAAGTAATCAATTTTCTGAGGTTCTCTCATGTCTACTTGCTATTTCCACTGCTCAATGTCAGAAATAATTGAATAATAATTATCTCTCAAAACTGAACCATTTGTCAGTGACTGAATTTAAACGATGGGACACGAGAGAATCTTTTTCTCTCAGAGGGTTGAGAGTCTCTGGAAGTCTCTTGCCTCAAATGGCAGTGGACACAGAACTAGATAGATTCTTGACTAACAACAGGGTAAGGTTATTGGGGGCAGGCAGGAATAGGGGGGCTGAGGTTACAATCAGACCCTCCATGATCTTATTGAATGGCGGAGCAGGCTTTAGTGGCAGAGTGACCTACTCCTGTACCTAATCTATATCCTCATATACAAATTTTGCTTGCTCATTTCTAACCACAGCAATGGCACAATAAGGTACCAGAAAATGCATCAAAGAATGGAAAATATCACTATTACCAATACAAGAAGAATTTATTTATAGTGAATTCAAGTAATAAAGAGAATCGCTTCACTATGGAATTTTCTAATCTTATTCTCACTCTGCTGCATCGGCATCAATAATGTCTCACTGGATTATTTAGGAGCTTGCCATTGACCTTGCACCAAATTCTAAGTAATCCAGACAGACTTTCATAATTAATCCCGAATACAAGTTGAAAGGGGTGACACAATATATACTTGAGTGCACTTTGAGTGGGCTGACTATGCTTGTAAAAAGAACAAAGGATGGAATAAGGATTGAATTCAGCAGAAATAAATTCTTCTTGTATTGGTAGTACTGATATTTTCCATTCCTTGATGCATTTTCTGGTACCTTTTGTGCCATTGCTGTGTTAGAAATGAGCAAGCAAGATTTGTATGAGGATATGAATTAGGTACAGCAGTAGGCCACTCTGCCCGTAAAGCCTGCTCCACCATTCAATAAAATTCTGCAATGATGGATCTACAAAGACTCATTAGCTTGCAAAATCAGACAAGCTAACATAAAACAAATTACATATCTCACTACCCCCTCACTAACCCCCAAAATAGGGTAAGGCAAACATCAAGGACTACCCATTTGTGGAAGCTAAACCATACTGTGGAGTTTGCGGGTGTCAGTTTGGTTCAATGGCAACATTTTTGCCTCCAAGTCAGAGGCGATGGTTTCAAGCAGAATTGAGCAATCTAATACAACCTCTTACAAATTTAAATTCATTCATGGGATGTGGGCGTCACTGGCTGGTCCACAATTTACTGGCCATCACTTGGTCAAGTGTCCTCCATGAATTCTACATCACCTTTAATGCAGCATCGCAAAAAGCTTCACAAATAAAGCAAAACAAATGCAGCAGTAGGAGAGTTACGAGAGAAGATCAAAATCACAATGAGAAAAATAGTGGATGGGTTCAAGAAACGGGTGTTAGAAAGTAGGGCCCTGATGATTGACATCTCTACCCTTGAAAGTAGTGTAGAGGGTGAGAGGAAGCTGACAGTTAGAGAACCAAATGGCAATGGAAATGGGCTGAAGCAGGCTCCACGGTGGTGAGGCAGAAACTTTAACATCGCTTCTGTAGGTCGGAAACACTGCATTAAAAAATTATCTTAAGCTTTAATATTCTTGCCCTTTAGAATTCAATTTTTTTTTTAAACGAGGCTATCAGTACTAGGTTCTTCCAAAACAAAGGCAAGCAATTAAACCTGAATTTAGCATGGCATTTTGGTGAGTTGCATTTGAAGCGGGAATATGTTTCAAGCATAATCACATTAAATGAGTGATTTAAAAAGGAATTGTTTCCTTTTTTAAACAAATAGTTTATCAACATCGGTGCTCCTGATCACAAACAACCACTGTGACCAGAAGAGTGAAGCCCTTCTGCTTACAAATAAGGATGCTGATGGTTCTGCATACATAATCTGGAAGGAAGTAAATCACCACACTGAACACAAATACACTTAATACAACAGTTACTTGCTAAGTATGTTTAATGCATGATAAGCAGTTCACATCATAGTCTGGATCTATCATACCCAGGAAGTTCCTATATATCCTGTTGTTATTAATTCATACATAGTACGCTTATCACCAAAATACAGGCTTCCTCGACACCACAGAACCAGAGCGCTACCGATGAGGCACAGCCAATGCTGATCATCATGTAACAGAATATGACAGGGAACAATAGAGGGGACCTGGGGGGGGAGGGGGCAGAGGTGAATGGGCATCAACAACGGCAGCGAAATCCGTCCGGAAGAAGCAAGTAACAACACCAACACCAGATCCATTCTCGTATTGCCCTCTCTGTATTGGACGTAACTATTGTAATTGGGTCTCCAGCACCCAATTTTATATATACTTCCCCAGTTTCCCCCACCTCCCCCTCCCGCAAACTTATTTGTCTACTTATTTGTTAAACGTAACATTGCTAACTATACAGAGTTGCTGTTTTTGAACTGGTGTACAATATCCGATGTAACAATGGGGGGGGACTTACCAGGGGTAAGCCATTGGGTACGGGCCTCTGGCACGGAGTCTGTCCCTGTTGCTCAGAAGGGAAGGGGGGAGAGGAGCAGAGCATTAGTAATTGGGGACTCGATAGTCAGGGGCACAAATAGGAGATTTTGTGGGAGCGTGAGAGACTCACGTTTGGTATGTTGCCTCCCAGGTGCAAGGGTACGTGATGTCTCGGATCGTGTTTTCCGGGTCCTTAGGGGGAGGGGGAGCAGCCCCAAGTCGTGGTCCACATTGGCACTAACGACATAGGTAGGAAAGGGGACAAGGATGTCAGGCAGGCTTTCAGGGAGCTAGGATGGAAGCTCAGAACTAGAACAAACAGAGTTGTTATCTCTGGGTTGTTGCCCGTGCCACGTGATAGTGAGATGAGGAATAGGGAGAGAGAGCAATTAAACACGTGGCTACAGGGATGGTGCAGGCGGGAGGGATTCAGATTTCTGGATAACTGGGGATCTTTCTGGGGAAGGTGGAACCTCTACAGACAGTATGGTCTACATCTGAACCTGAGGGGCACAAATATCCTGGGGGGGAGATTTGTTAGTGCTCTTTGGGGGGGTTTAAACTAATGCAGCAGGGGCATGGGAACCTGGATTGTAGTTTTAGGGTACGGGAGAATGAGAGTATAGAGGTCAGGAGCACAGATTTGACGTCGCAGGAGGGGGCCAGTGTTCAGGTAGGTGGTTTGAAGTGTGTCTACTTCAATGCCAGGAGTATACGAAATAAGGTAGGGGAACTGGCAGCATGGGTTGGTACCTGGGACTTCGATGTTGTGGCCATTTCAGAGACATGGATAGAGCAGGGACAGGAATGGATGTTGCAGGTTCCGGGGTTTAGGTGTTTTAGTAAGCTCAGAGAAGGAGGCAAAAGAGGGGGAGGTGTGGCGCTGCTAGTCAAGAGCAGTATTACGGTGGCGGAGAGGATGCTAGATCGAGAGGTCACACTGTTGGGAGTCTTCTATAGGCCTCCAAATAGTTCTAGGGATGTAGAGGAAAGGATGGCGAGGATGATCCTGGATAAGAGCGAAAGTAACAGGGTAGTTATTATGGGAGACTTTAACTTTCCAAATATTGACTGGAAAAGATACAGTTCGAGTACATTAGATGGGTTGTTTTTTGTACAGTGTGTGCAGGAGGGTTTCCTGACACAATATGTTGACAGGCCAACAAGAGGCGAGGCCACGTTGGATTTGGTTTTGGGTAATGAACCAGGCCAGGTGTTGGATTTGGAGGTAGGAGAGCACTTTGGGGACAGTGACCACAATTCGGTGACGTTTACATTAATGATGGAAAGGGATAAGTATACACCGCAGGGCAAGAGTTATAGCTGGGGGAAGGGCAATTATGATGCCATTAGACGTGACTTGGGGGGGGATAAGGTGGAGAAGTAGGCTGCAAGTGTTGGGCACACTGGATAAGTGGAGATTGTTCAAGGATCAGCTACTGCGTGTTCTTGATAAGTATGTACCGGTCAGGCAGGGAGGAAGGCGTCGAGCGAGGGAACCGTGGTTTACCAAAGAAGTGGAATCTCCTTGTTAAGAGGAAGAAGGAGGCCTATGTGAAGATGAGGTGTGAAGTTTCAGTTGGGGCGATGGATAGTTACAAGGTAGCGAGGAAGGATCTAAAGAGAGAGCTAAGATGAGCAAGGAGGGGACATGAGAAGTATTTGGCAGGTAGGATCAAGGAAAACCCAAAAGCTTTCTATAGGTATGTCAGGAATAAGCGAATGACTAGGGAAAGAGTAGGACCAGTCAAGGACAGGGATGGGAAGTTGTGTGTGGAGTCTGAAGAGATAGGCGAGATACTAAATGAATATTTTTCGTCAGTATTCACTCAGGAAAAAGATAATGTTGTGGAGGAGAATGCTGAGCCCCAGGCTAATAGAATAGATGGCATTGAGGTACGTAGGGAAGAGGTGTTGGCAATTCTGGACAGGCTGAAAATAGATAAGTCCCCGGGACCTGATGGGATTTATCCTAGGATTCTCTGGGAGGCCAGGGAAGAGATTGCTGGACCTTTGGCTTTGATTTTTATGTCATCATTGGCTACAGGAATAGTGCAAGAGGACTGGAGGACAGCAAATGTGGTCCCTTTGTTCAAAAAGGGGAGCAGAGACAACCCCGGCAACTATAGACCGGTGAGCCTCACGTCTGTTGTGGGTAAAGTCTTGGAGGGGATTATAAGACACAAGATTTATAATCATCTAGATAGGAATAATATGATCAGGGATAGTCAGCATGGCTTTGTGAAGGGTAGGTCATACCTCACAAACCTTATCGAGTTCTTTGAGAAGGTGACTGAACAGGTAGATGAGGGTAGAGCAGTTGATGTGGTGTATATGGATTTCTGCAAAGCGTTTGATAAGGTTCCCCACGGTAGGTTATTGCAGAAAATACGGAGGCTGGGGATTGAGGGTGAATTAGAGATGTGGATCAGAAATTGGCTAGCTGAAAGAAGACAGAGGGTGGTGGTTGATGGGAAATGTTCAGAATGGAGTTCAGTTACAAGTGGAGTACCACAAGGATCTGTTCTGGGGCCGTTGCTGTTTGTCATTTTTATCAATGACCTAGAGGAAGGCGCAGAAGGGTGGGTGAGTAAATTTGCAGACGATACTAAAGTCGGTGGTGTTGTCGATAGTGTGGAAGGATGTAGCAGGTTACAGAGGGATATAGATAAGCTGCAGAGCTGGGCTGAGAGGTGGCAAATGGAGTTTAATGTAGAGAAGTGTGAGGTGATTCACTTTGGAAGGAATAACAGGAATGCGGAATATTTGGCTAATGGAAAAGTTCTTGAAAGTGTGGATGAGCAGAGGGATCTAGGTGTCCATGTACATAGATCCCTGAAAGTTGCCACCCAGGTTGATAGGGTTGTGAAGAAGGCCTATGGAGTGTTGGCCTTTATTGGTAGAGGGATTGAGTTCCAGAGTCAGGAGGTCATGTTGCAGCTGCACAGAACTCTGGTACGGCCGCATTTGGAGTATTGCGTACAGTTCTGGTCACCGCATTATAGGAAGGACGTGGAGGCTTTGGAGCGGGTGCAGAGGAGATTTACCAGGATGTTGCCTGGTATGGAGGGAAAATCTTATGAGGAAAGGCTGATGGACTTGAGGTTGTTTTCATTGGAGAGAAGAAGGTTAAGAGGAGACTTAATAGAGGCATACAAAATGATCAGGGGGTTGGATAGGGTGGACAGTGAGAGCCTTCTCCCGCGGATGGAAATGGCTGGCACGAGGGGACATAGCTTTAAACTGAGGGGTAATAGATATAGGACAGAGGTCAGAGGTAGGTTCTTTATGCAAAGAGTAGTGAGGCCGTGGAATGCCCTACCTGCTACAGTAGTGAACTCGCCAACATTGAGGGCATTTAAAAGTTTATTGGATAAACATATGGATGATAATGGCATAGTGTAGGTTAGATGGCTTTTGTTTCGGTGCAACATTGTGGGCTGAAGGGCCTGTACTGCGCTGTATTGTTCTATGTTCTATGTTCTATCCCACCAGTTTGTTTTTTATATTTCATTCTGTGTACATAACTGTAAATATACTATGGTCAAAAACCCAACAAAAAAACATTAAGTAACAGAATCGTTCTTCTCTGCTCTCTTTCCAGCCTATTTGTGATCACTTTAGCATGGTTATTGCAGTCGATATGACTGAAAAATAGGAAAGCACCGAATGAAGGTATCCTCTGCTTCTGAGGGCAGAGACTGTAACTTCACAGGGTCTGCATGCAGAGGAAGGATGCTACCCGAGCACCAACTCAACATTTAAGAATGAGGAAGGCTGACTGAAAGTCTAGCAGTGCCAATCGAGACATTCACTAACCGGGTGTGCACAATGCTAAATGTCTGCTGGATAAACGTGCTGGGTATGTGGAATGCATGGTAGCTTCTCAGTTACCTGCAGTGAAGCCCCAAATGATTTATGTCTTAAGTTCAGTCACAATGTACACTTGAATGTTCTGTCGGGGGCTATTGAAGCTATGGGTTATATATAAATTCAAGTGCTTTCCTGGATTAACAAATTACAGAAACCTCCTTTGGACTGAATAAACACACAGAATGCTCAGATTAATGAAATGAAATTAATAGACCCCTTATGCAAGTATTCACTCATTTCAGAGTAGGTTGTTGCCTGGTCCATGAAGATCATTGGACATTTATTTGTCCTTTCCTGCCACATGCAGCTTATCTTTATACTGCTCTTTGGCTTTGACATTTCTCCTTAAATTTACATATTTCTCCACATTTGAGCTCCCCCCCCATCCTCCTTAGTTCAAAGCCCTAGCTATATATTTGCCAGGATACTGGTCACAGACCGATTAAAGGGGAGTTTGTGCCAGAAGATCAGTTCCCTCTTTTTCTGGTACTGGTGTCAGTTCTGCATGAATCCAAATTCATGTTATCTTATACTACTTTGAAGTACACATTTAACTCTGATCTGTTTGACCCAACGTTAGCTGGTGAGTGGCTCAGGTGGTAGTCTTGAAATTACTCCTGTTGAGGCTCCACTTTGTAATTCTGACTCTAAACTCCCTCGTCAGGATCTCATTCCATTGATGGTGCTGGTTTTTACATAGACTATGACAACTGGGCTGCCCCCCTCCCATTCTGTTTCAAGGAGATGTATTTACATTCTGTTGCAAGGAGATGTATTTACATTCTGTTGCAAGGAGATGTATTTACATTCTGTTGCAAGGAGATGTATTTACATTCTGTTGCAAGGAGATGTATTTACATTCTGTTGCAAGGAGATGGCACCAGGTGGGTAATAACATTTTCAAAATCCCAGCCAAAGCAGCAGAGAAAAGTCTATTTACAAAAATCAAAGACTGGGGTGAAAAACTCTAGAAAGGTCACCCCTGCAGATAATGCAGAGTTTAACTGGAGGAGCAGATTGGGAGCCGCAGAATCTGTGTGGATTTGCTTCTTGAGTCACAGATTCTGTCTGTGCCACGCTTGCTGCTCCAGATCCTCCGATCACAGGTTCCCTCCATCCGGCTCTTGCTGGTCCTCCAGAGACAGGACCTGTGATTGGAGGAGGCTTTGGTTGGAGGTTCCGGAGCAGTGCGCAAGTTAGTGCACTTTTTCAATCCAGCCCAAATACATCTTGCAATTACATCCATGACATTTTAAGGAAGTTCCCTAGCTTGGATGGTAACTAAAATAAAAAGATATTATTCCAAAAAATGTCTTCACACTCGAACAATCAAATCCTGTGTCACAAACACGGTAGCACAGTGGTTAGCACAGTTCAATTCCCAGCTTGGGTCACTGTCTGTGTCTCCCCATGTCTGCGTGGGTTTCCTCCGGGTGCTCCTGTTTCCTCCCACAGTCCAAACATGTGCAGGTTAGGTGGATTGGCCATGCTAAATTGCCCTTCGTGTCCAATAAGGTTAAGTGGGGTTATTGGGTTACGGGGTGGAGGTGTGGGGCTTAAGTGGGGTGCTCTTTCCAAGGGCCGGTGCAGAATCGATGGGCAGAATGGCCTCCTTCTGCACTGTAAATTCTATGAAATGTAAAACCCAGGGATAAGAGTGGCCGAAGGCTAAAAGGTCGGAATATTTTGGTGGCAAGGAATCATGTACACATTGTAGTGCCAAAGCGGGAATGTCACTGTAGCATGAGAGGCTGGAAAATTGTAGCACTTCTCATCAACGATGGTGAAATATAAATGCTTATAGGACAGGTCAATTCAGAGGAATTGTAAAAGTACAGTGAGATGAATGGAGCTGGCACATTTTTGGACTCTACATCGAATAGCCACCTGATCTGGCCGGTATGCCAGGTAACTTTCCAGTTACCTCATTATAAAGGAATGGAATCCAAACCCAACTGAATTATCGGTGATAACCGAGAATGAGGGAGGAGGAGGGGCGGGGGAGCGGGGGATGCTGTGAAGGAGTCTCCTGTGGTTGCCATGTGTTAACCGCAATGAGAGCACCACATCACGCCTCCTGGTGAATGACGTGTCTGGCCCAATAAGGAAAGCCAGGTTAGCGATGTTGGGAGTAGGTACGAAGCAGAGGTGGGAACAGCTCCCCTCTGCCCCGCTCATCTTCCCTACAAAAGGGCACTCCCCTCTCCCCACCCAACCCCCAACTACATCCCCCCCCCCCCCGGACCCAACTCCTGGCTCCCCCCACTCTCAACCCCACGCAACCCCAGTAAGATGTTCCAATAGACACCCTTGTCATGGGACGTCACAAATCTTAAGAATTACCAGAAAGTCAGTCAATTCAATCTCACCGACAGAGTATCCGTGTTGATGAAATGGGTTGGATATATTGAAGATAAGAAGGAGCTTCATGGAGTGATACAGCTCAAAAGGACACCACTTACCCAATAAACGTGTTCTAGCTCTTTAAAAGATCCAACGAGTTAGTCTAATGCACATACCTCTTCCCTTTAGCCCTGCAGTTTTTACCGTTTGAGGGCACGATTTAGCGAACCTCAGACTAAGTTCACTGTCAGACGCGATTAGCGGGGTGTTTCCTGGTGGCTGCAGTGCCTATAAT
Source organism: Scyliorhinus torazame (assembly GCF_047496885.1). Taxonomy (NCBI): domain Eukaryota; kingdom Metazoa; phylum Chordata; class Chondrichthyes; order Carcharhiniformes; family Scyliorhinidae; genus Scyliorhinus; species Scyliorhinus torazame. The sequence continues at coordinate 67,179,196 of NC_092725.1, forward strand.
CACCCAGCTATTCAGCGGCACTCTGCTGTTTTTTTTGGTCGCACTTGGAAAAGATTTCCTGCTCGTGAGCTGATCACACAGCAAGAAAGGCTGTCTGCAGATCGGGATGCCATTTTGACCGCTGCCCCAATCTTCCCCCCTGCCCCTTTCAGGTTCCCCCCCCCACTTGCTTTATTGCCCCCCCTTCGCCCCCAACCTTGGGGAGACACTTGGGAAACCCCCCCCCCCTCCAAATGGGAAGGCCCCCTTCCCAGGGCCTGACCCCGGCAGTTCCAACCTGGGCACACTGGCAGTGCCAACCTAGCGCTGACAGCCTGGCACTCTGGCAGTGCCCCTTGCACCTGGTACCACCCTGGCTTGACCCAATCACTCAGAGGTCTCTAATGGCCCCATGTGCTGTTACGACCAGTTCATGTTTGAGTGAACCAGTACTAAAAGGCACCCTGGCGAGTTCTCGCGGGTGCAGACGTTATGTCCCAGGTGAATCTGGTGTCCGGGTATTTAAATGAGATCCAGATTGCATCAAGTAAAGCGACTCCGCTGACTCGCAACCAGCCCGGCACCGGCATGGAGCCCAATTTGGGGTTCCCATACGATTCACCGGTGCCAGGCGCAACGGGGTAGCTGAATGACACCCTGAATATTTGTCAAACGTCCTTTTGAAAGTAACTGTTCTGCTTCCACATTTCCAGATCATAATTTGCTGTCTAGTTTGTTTTTCTTCAGGCAGTCCCTCATTGTTTTTTCTAATGATCTGAAATCTGTGCCTTCTGGTGACAGACCCTTCTGCCACTGAAAACATTTTCTCCTTATTTAGTCTTATCAATCTTTAACACTTCTGTGTAGATATTAAAGAATGTAAATGCACACTACAGCTAGGAAGCTGCTGAAGGTACACAAACATGGGACAAGTTTGGGGCGGCATGTGGCGCAGTGGTTAGCACTGGGACTGCAGTACTGAGGACCTGGGTTCGAATCCCGGCCCTGGGTCACTGTCTGTGTGGAGTTTGCACATTCTCCCCGTGTCTTCATGGGTTTCACCCCACAACCCAAAGATGTACAGGTTAGGTGGATTGGCCACACTAAATTGGCCCTTAATTGAAAAAAAAAAAATTGGGTACTCTAAATTTGTTTAAAAAAACATGGGACAAGTTCCTATTCGAAGAGCCACTGACGCTGTAATAAACTTATATATTCATTCAATCAAAGGGCAAGCTACTGAACAGTGAACCTATCCCAGTTGTGACCGACTCCATGCATACCAGTTGTGCTTATTATTTCTTCTGCATATTCCATTTCACAAATTCCATATTCTGTAGCTTCCCATTCAATACCACTGTCAGATTCATTCATTCATAAATAATGTAAAATTGCATCAGCCACACTAGTACCTTCAGAGATTTTGGGCGAGATTTACCCACCTGTTGTGCCCGACTTGGTGACGTGCCGAGCCATTGAATCACTCGCGAGGCACCTCGCGACACGCACGATGCTTGAAACATCTTGCACGATTAAACAAAATCTTGTGAGACATCGCGATCTGGATCTCGCCCTCGCTGGGCGTGATCCAGATTAGCATATTTAAATGAGCCATTACGCTTATTTAAACATGCCTGCACCGGATTCTCCAGCAACCGGGACCTAATGGCCGAGCCTGGGAGTCCTCAACAGGGCATCGATTAGTACTGGCCCAGGCCACGAACGTGGACCAGGCATAACGGGGGTGGGGGGGGGGGGGAGGTGGGGAAGAAGATGAGGGTCTTCCAGACCATTAGAGAACCCCGGGTGGTCGGGGACAGGCAGGGTGGTAGCCTGGCTCTCCTGTTGGCACTGCCAGCCTCCCACAGTCCAAAGATGTGCAGGTAAGGTAGATTGGTCATGATAAATTGCCCTTAGTGTCCAAAATTGCCCTTAGTCTTGGGTGGGGTTACTGGGTTATGGGGACAGGGTAGAGATGTTGACCTTGGGTAGGGTGCTCTTTCCAGGAGCCGGTGCATACTCGATGGGCTGAATGGCCTCCTTCTGCACTGTAAATTCTATGATAAAATTCTATGACATATACATTCATCCTCACTCCACCCGCTAGAATGACCTCCCGTACCATGGTATGATGGCTGGTGTGCAGATTTTGTCATCATCCACACTGCCAATAAGAACATATGAGTTGGATAAGAGCAAAACCAAGGTTCCTCCACCTTGGCACCTAGGGTCCATTTAGCTGCATGGCGTGCAGTCACACTTTCCTGTCCATGAGAATTACCCAGGCCTGTTGAATTTCCTAACCTAAGTGGTGTGACTGTCTCCTGAACCAAAGTGTCCACCAGATGACACTCACCCTGCCTGACGAACTGCAACTCTGGGCTGAAGTTGCAGAGTCTTCCAGAGTTCTCCACAAACTCCCACATGTTGCAGTTGCAGCACATCCCCAACACTGCCATCCATGTATAAGCTGTTTTTATTTATTTCATTAATTAGTCTACGTGTGGAATCTTCCACTTCCGCCAGCAGCGGAAATTGTGGCGAGCTTAATTTGGAGTGAATTTTAAAAATCTTTTTCCCGCCAGCAGAAATGTTTTTTTTGGAAATTTTATTCTCCCAACATTCAAGGCAGGTCGAGTTTCCTGACGAGCAATGTCAGGAACCCCACTTGCATTCAATAGCAACTCATGAACGTTCATTAAAAGGTCAACTCGCCAGAATCACGTTCCCCCTAAACATTAGGTGCCTGCCAGTGGCTAAAAAGAATGTTCCGTTTTATGACTATATATAAATGGTGCACACCTCGTGAGCTTCATTTCATTCATGATGTGGAGGTCAGCAGACGTCGCTTCGCCTTCCTTTCACACAGTCACTGAAGTATATCCGAAGGTGCCTGTAGCACAAGCTGCACTTAGGCTGGGTGGGGGAGGCAAATCCTGAGGGGCAGGGTGAGACATAGGCAGGTCTGGGAGAAGGAGGGAGGTGGAGGGGGTTTGGGGTGTCAAGGAACAGAGGAGAAAGTGAAAGATTGCCTGGGGCTAAAATTTAAAAGACCACCCAGGAAATGTTGTACATATGTCCGAGGAGCATTTTTAATCCTGTTCTGCGGAAGAGGCCACTCTGTCAGAGGCATGTGAAAGAGACTGCCCTGGGGAGTGAGACCACGCTATCAAGACTGTTCTGGCACTATATAGGCCATATTAGAGGGTTCTACATGGCATAGTGGGCGAGATTCTCCACTCCCGCGCCGGTTGGGAGAATCGCCTGGGCCGCCAAAATTTCCCGGGACGCCGGTCCCACGCCCCCCCGCGATTCTCCCAAGTGGCGGGAACGGCCACGTCAAGTTCCGCGGGCCGCAGGCCGGAGAATCACCGGAGACACCCAAAATGGCGATTCTCTGGCACCCCCGCTATTCTCAGGCCTGGATGGGCCGAGCGGCCAGGCCAAAACGGCGGGTTCGCCCCGGCGCCGTCCACACCTGGTCGCTGCCATCGGGAACAGCGCGGGAATGCTGGGGGGGGGGGCGGCCTGCAAGGAGGAGGGGGGGGGGGGGAGGGGACCCTGCACCGGGGGGTACCTCAAATGTGGGATGGCCCACGATCGGTGCCCACTGATCGTCGGGCCATCCTCTCTGAAGTAGGACCTCCTTCCTTCCGCGGCCCCGCAAGATCCGTCCGCCATCTTCTTGCGGGGCGGACTCGGAGTGGACGGCAGCCACGCATGCGTGGGTGATGCCAGTTATGCGGCACCGTCCGCGTCATGTATGCGGCGCCGCCTTTACGCGGCGACAAGGCCTGGCGCATGTAGATGACACGGCCCCGATCCTAGCCCATTATCGGGCCCTGAATCGGTCGGGATAGGGGCCGTTTCGCGCCGTCGTGAACCTCAACGACGTTCACGACGGCGTGGGCACTTCTGCGCGGGAGTGGAGAATCCCGCCCCATGTGTTAGCCCTGGTCTTGCATGGGGGCAAGGCCTCCCTGGGTAATTACAGAATGGTGTGTAGGGCGTGGTCAGTCAACTAAGGCCTTTGGACCTGGGGGTTGTAGTCATAGTATTGCGAAGCAGAAGGCACAGTTACTTTCAGGGGAGGCATTTGGATTCGGTCAGTCGGTGACTGAAAACTCACAGGGTGTTCTGGATGGATTCATGGGACAGTCAATAAAAGCAAAGGTGCATGAGGCCTTGATAAGGAGGGGGGTCAGATCGACAATGGGCACGGAGGCATCAACATTGAAGGGGAAATATCAATGTGGACAATAATGAGGGGAGTCTAGATAGCAACAGGAAGGATGGGAATTTTGAGCCAGTGACTAATAATAATAATCTTTTTGGTCACAAGTAGTCTTACTTTAAAACTGTAATGAAGTTACTGTGAAAAGCCCCCTAATCGCCACATTTCTGTTTGGGTACACGGAGGGAGAATTTAGAATGTCCAAATTACCGAACAAGCATGGGCGTCATTCTCCGACCCCCCGCCGGGTCGGAGAATGGCCGTAGGCCGCCGTGAATCCCGCCCCCGCCGAAGTCTCCGGTACCGGAGATTGGGCGGGGGCAGGAATTGGGACGCGCCGGTTGGCGGGACCCCCCGCTGGATTCTCCGGCCCGGATGGGCCGAAGTCCCGCCCAGAAATTGCCTGTCCCGCCGGCGTAAATCAAACCTGGTATTTACCGGCGGGACCAGGCGGCGTGGGCGGGCTCCGGGGCGGGGGGGGCGCGGGGCGATCTGACCCCGGGGGTGCCCCCACGGTGGCCTGGCCCACGATCGGGGCCCACCGATTCGTGGCCGGGCCTGTGCCGTGGGGGCACTCTTTCCCTTCCGCCTCCGCTACGGCCTCCACCATGGCGGAGGCGGAAGAGACTCTCCCCACTGCGCATGCACGGGAAACTGACAGCGGCCGCTGACGCTCCCGCGCATGCGCCGGGAAACTGTCAGCGGCCGCTGACGCTCCCGCGCCAGCTGGCGGGGCAACAAACGCCATTTCCACCAGCTGGCGGGGCGGAAATCCCTCCGGCGTCGGCCTAGCCCCTCAATGTTGGGGCTAGGCCGCCAAAGATGCGGAGCATTCCGCACCTTTGGGCCGGCGCGATGCCCGTCTGATTGGCGCCGTGTTTGGCGCCAGTCGGCGGACATCGCGCCGTTGGGGGAGAATTTCGCCCCATGTCTTTCAGGACTTGTGGGAGAAAACCGGATGAAACCCACGCAGACACAGAGAGAACGTGCAGACTCCGCACAGAGAGTCACCCAAGCCGGGAATCGAACCTGGGACCCTGGCGCTGTGAAGCAACAATGCTGACCACTGTGCTGCGGTGCCACCCTAGATTTGTTCCTATGTACTCTAAGCATGATGCCATGACCAGTACATTAGGAATATGGCGGTTTGTAGTGCGCATGAAGCTACTGTCCAGCAACTGTGGCCCTTGATTGCTTGATCTTTTTTCCCTTTTTACATTCATTCATAGGAAAGGATTTCGCTCTTTGAACGTCAATGTTAATTTGTGGTTACAGAAAGCAGATCCTGCATGTTTGTACTCGGTACCCAGGGAGCTCTCATGACTCTGACATCTTGAGGCATGCTCAGGCGCTATGAATATTTGAAGAGTTAATGCTTACGGGGTTGTTCTCGGGGACAAAGGATAACCCCCAGATGACCTGGCTAATGACCTGGCTATGCCATCGATATAATGCAACTGAAGAGAGATAGAAGTGGCACATTCCACCACAAGGTCTACAGAGCAAATGATTAGCCTCCTGAAGAAGTATTTCCAGTGTTGGAGCGGTCAGGCAGGGCTCGCCAATACTCACTACAGAGAGTGTCCTGCATCATCAATTGTTACTGCATCCTGCACAACCTTACGCTGCAACGGGAGATTTTGAAGCCTGAGGCAAAATTGAGGAGCGAGACATCTCCTCAGACAAGGATGACGTTGAAGGGATGGCTCTGAGGAGGGCAAGGAATTAGATGAACCGACTGAAGATGCCATTGCACTGGCACAACACAGCAGATGTGCCAGTGACAACCTGATAGCTACAAGGTTCCAGAACAAGTATGGTGATGACAAATTCTCACAATTGTGTCTTCCTTCAGCCTTTACTACACCCACCACCATCATCCTGAGCTAGAAAATCTCAAAGGTTCAAACATTTCACAATGAGTACTGAAATATCACGACTCGCCGATTGGTCTAAGGATGCAGCATCTCTTACCCTGGCAGAGTGCAGCTGCTCATTCATCCATTTCCTACACTGCAGGGCGCTCCTTTTCTGGACTCCATGGGTGCTAACCTCCCAGCAACCTACTTCCAGGCCAGCATGGTCAAGTGCCCTGCTCTCATTCTCAGAAAGAGGTCCTCCCTCCTTTTCTGGACAGTCTGGGGGAGAATCCCCAGGGAAGATACTCCGAACCATGGCACAGAGGATGTCTTACTTTTGAGTGTCATAGATTTTGTCTTTTCCTGAGCTTCTGGCCTGCAGTGACTGAATACCTGTTTGGATGCCATTTAGAATGGAAACCAGGACATTCAACCCCATGAGGTAACGGAGGGGAGGGGGGAGCAGACTCTGCCTGATTCGCAGACCTCCTCATTGACGTAAAATTAATTTGCTTCAAAGCAGAAAATAGCTCGTGTTCAGCACCCCATCCCTGCTGCCACCATCAGTCAGGTGGGAATATTAAATATTACTGACTTTTTTGCTTGCCACCAGCCTAAGTCTCCAGAAAGGAAAATTCCAACCCATGTATTTAATTATCTTGGCTTCTGGTCTGTAGTCTTTCAATTAATTACCCCATTTAGCTTAGGTTATAGGTCAATATTTACACAACAGGAACCAGCAAAAAGTATTGGATGTAGAAAGCAGCACCTTCATTCTCCCTCTGCAACAAATTCTGACAAACTTTCACATTCGGCTCTGTGACCAGTCTGTGGGGACACACTACCAGTAGCACAGTATCAACCCTTAGCGGAGGGCTTCTTCTTTTGCGTGTCATACATATCCAGCATAGCCACAACATATTAAGTTAGCAGCATTGGATTAGTGAGATTGCTGCTTTCCGTTAAGACCATTTGACCTGCAAACAGAAAAGCTGGGATAATGTAAAGTTCAGCAGCATACATTCAGTGATGCTGAAGTGGCTGTCATTCATCCCAGCGTGCGTCAGTAAATGAGCATAATGCAGCTGGGTTGTGATGTTGTGAATGCCTTTTGCAAAGTTGGTGCGACAACATGAAGCATGGAAATTGTAGTCTGAAGGCGCAGCCAGCTCTTGAATTGGTATTTATTCTTTTGTGGGGTGTCAGCATCACTGGCAAGGCTGCATTTATTGCCCATCCCTAATTCCCCTCCAGAAGGTGGTGTTGAGCCACCATTTTAAATTGCTTCAATCTATGTGATGGAGGTACATCCAGGGTAATTTCTCTTGCATCATCTGTGCTCTATAAGCTGCTTCTCAAAAATGAAGCCATAGACATAGAAATTAAAAATTCTACCCAACATATAAGTTTTGCCCCTCCCAATTAATGGCCACTTAAAGGTCTTATCTGGTATTTTAGCAGCAGCAGGGGTGGCCCAGGCACCTGATGGCTTTATTCTGTGGTGGAGGGTGTATTCGATGTGGGTACCCTGTACCCAATGGTGCCCGCTGCTCAGCTGGAAGTTCTCGGACTTTGACTCAGCAATGTTGAAGAATGGCGATATAGTTACAAGTCAAAATGATGTGCAACTTGGAGGGTGGTGGTGTTCCCATTCCTGCTGCCCTTTTTCTAGGCAAGAGAGCTCATGAGTTTGGCGGTGCTCTCGAAGGAGACTTGCTGTAATGCATCTTGTAAATGGTGCGCACCGCAGCCAGCGTATACGAGTGATGGAGGCAGTGCATGTCTAAGTAGGTGGAAGGTATGGCCATTCAAGCAGCTGCTTTGTTTGGAAGATGTCGAGCCTTTGGAGTGTTATTGGAACTGCACTCATCCAGGCAAGGGGAGCGTGTTTCCTCAAACTCCTGTAGCTGGTGGATGGGCTTTGGGGAGACAGAAGCTGAGCTACTTATCGCAGAATTCTCCATTTCTGACCTATTCATCCTTTCCAATACTATCCTTCGTCTTTTTCATTCAGCTAGCTTCTCCCGAGTTCTTTATTCTCTTTCCCACCACTGTCTCCTACAGCAATCCGGCTAACAGGTGGGTGGCCACAGGACAAGAGGCCAAAGCTGCTGAACTGACTATTTACATTTATTCATTCACCTCCCTCCACTTTTAATATTACCGATTGTTGTGCCGCTTGCAAGAGTCACAAATACCTGGCTCTGTGTAAATTAGGCACAAAGAGAGACGTGGGCCATCAATATTCCTGTGTTGCGAGATTAAAGAAAGGAAATCGACACGACTACTAAAATACCAACTCAATTCCATCAATCAGTCCTGCAGGCCCAATAACTGAGTGTAAAGTTCAAAAAGTGGCCTAAGTACAGCCATGATCTGATTGAATGGCGGGTCAGGCTCGAAGGGCTGAATTGTCTACTTTTGCTGCTAATTCCTATGTCCCTATGATGGCTTCAGCTTTGAGACTACTAGTGGAGGAATTCCATTCTAGTCACCAGGGGCGAAATTCTCCGGAAACGGCGCGATGTCCGCCGACTGGCGCCCAAAACGGCGCAAGTCAGACCGGCATCGCGCCACCCCAAAGGTGCGGAATGCTCCGCATCTTTGGGGGCCGAGCCCCAACGTTGAGGGGCTAGGTCGGCGCCGGACGAATTTCCGCCCCGCCAGCTGGCGGAAAAGGCCTTTGGTGCCCCGCGAGCTGGCGCAGAAATGACATCTCCTGGGGCGCATGCGCGGGAGCGTCAGCAGCCGCTGACGGCATTCCCGCGCATGTGCAGTGGAGGGAGTCTCTTCTGCCTCCGACATGGTGGAGACCGTGGCGGAGGCGGAAGGGAAAGAGTGCCCCCACGGCACAGGCCCGCCCGCGGATCGGTGGGCCCCAATCACGGACCAGGCCACCATGGGGGCACCCCCCGGGCCAGATCGCCCCGCGCCCCCCCCAGGACCCCGGAGCCCGCCGGTAAGGTAGGTGGTTTAATTTACGCCGGCGGGACAGGCATTTTAGCGGCGGGACTTCGGCCCATCCGGGCCGGAGAATCGAGCATGGGGGGGCCCGCCAACCGGTGCTGGAGACTTCTGCAACCGGCAGGGGCAGGATTCACGCCAGCCCCCGGCGATTCTCCGACCCGGTCGGAGAATTTCGCCCCTTATGTCTGTTGGAGGCTGGTTTAGCTCACTTGGCTAGACCGCTGGTTCATGATGCAGAGCGAGGTCAACAGCGTAGGTTCAATTCCCGTACTGGCTAAGGTTATTCAAGAAGGCTTCGCCTTCTCAACCTTGCCCCTCGCCTGAGGTGTGGTGATCCTCATATTAAACCTCTCCCCCTCAGAAGGGGAAAGCAGCCTATGGTAATCTGGGGCTACGGTGATTTTACCTCACCATATGGTTTAATTCACTGTTGTTGAAGATAAATCACTCACCAGCCACAGGAGTGGCTGCCTGTGGTGATACTGCTTTAGCAACATCCACTAATGTTGGTGAAAACCATCTTCTGTTCAATAGACAAGTGTACTTCATTTGTATGTATATTTATTTAACAAACATCTATAGTTCAATATCAAACTTTGCAGTTTTTCTCTTCATCCAAATTTTGGATTTCTGATATCGATCTGTCAAGTGCTAACGGTAGCACACTGGTTAGCACTGCTGCTTCACAGCACTAGGGAATCGAGTTCGATTCGCGGCTTGGGTCATTGTCTGTGCGGTGTCTGCATGTTCTCCCTGTGTCTGCGTGGGTTTCCTCCCGCAAGCCCCGAAAGACGTGCTGTTGGCTAAATTGGACATTCTGAATTCTCCCTCCGTGTACCTGAACAGGTGCCGGAATGTGGCAACTAGGGGATTTTCACAGTAACTTCATTGCAGTGTTAATGTAAGCCTACTTGTGGCACTAATAAAGATTATTATTATATGTAAAAAAAAATACAATGGAGATATTTTACACCATATACATTTACCATAGCGCCAGCAGGTAAAATTCAGGTGATACAAATTAGCCAGCACACTGCCCATGTGCAGTCAAGAGATTCCTGGTGCTGCTGGGGTCTGGATTAGAGTTAAAAGCCTGACAAGTGGGAGCAGCTTTTAAATGCTCCATATACAATTCAGCCAAGAAGATGACTGCACAAAGACCAGCCCCCAAATTCCGTGAGTCAGAGATCGACTGAATGCTGGATGTCATTGAGGACAGGAGGGACAAACTCTTCCCCAGGGTGAGGCAGAGACTCAAGCCTGCCTTTCTCAACAGCAGAGATCAGGTGGCAGAGATGGTCAGTGTACCATCACCAGGTGGACCTGCACGCAATGCCGTAAGAAGATAAAAGATCTCCTTAGGCAGCTTGTGAGTCACCATCTCGGTGCTCCTGGCATCACTCTCACTCCTCACATCACACCTCCAAACCCCTGGAGGCCAACAACATCCTACCTGCCTCCATCTCCCTTAGAACCCACCCTCCATCAAACCCAACACATGTATTGCCCTCTTTGTCCAGGAGCCTTTCACACACATGCCACCTGCTACAGACCCCCCAGAGAACCCGCCTGCCAGCATCTCACTGTCCTTTCTGTGTCCCCAAGGATAAGGTGGGAATTGGCAAGAGCACCAGAAGATGGGAGAGGGCATCTCAGATTTTCGGTTCAACACCCTGTCAAAAGAGGACCTGCATCTCGCTGGGAAGCCGAGGAGAAGGCAGTGGCTGCGATGGGAGTCACATGCGCCAAACTAGTGAAAGACCAAAGCAACGCTGATGCCCTATAGCCAATAAGTCACCCCTCTACCAGAAACTAGTTTTTCCCCCAAGGTCTCACCCCAATTCTTTTGTCTTGCATGATCACCAGCAGACGAGGCTGGCAGTCCGGGGTCGCTGCATTTCTGGAAAACATGATCCCATCACTAGTGCAGATGCAGAAGCACAGCCAGAATCTACAGGAGGTTGTGTCAGCAGCTTTCAAGCATCTGTAAGTCCAGCTGGAGGAACTCAGCGCCTTCAGGCGCAGGAGATGCTGTCGACAATACGTTACAGTTGCACATGGTCATTGCTGCGGCGCCCCAGAGCTTGGCCCATTTACAAAGGTCGTAGCTGTGGGCATCTAAAGCATTAGCCAGGTGCTGACTAACCATAGCCAGTCATGTCTCAGGCAGTGAGGAACATGATTGAGGGAGTGAGGGACATGGCTCGCTCCCTGAAGACCATGTCCCAGTGCGCCATGGCTGAGGGCATTGACACCACAGAATCATAGAATCTCTACAGTGCAGAAGGAGGCTATTCAGCCCATTGAGTCTGTACCGACCCTTGGAAGAGCACCCGAATTAAGCCCATGCCTCCACCCTATCCGCCTAACGCAATGATCCCACCTAACCTTTTGGACACTAAGGGGCAATTTAGCATGACCAATCCACCCAACTTGCACATCTTTGGGCTGTGGGAGGAAACCGGAGCACCCGGAGGAAACCCACGCAGGCACATGGAATGTGCAAACTCCACACATTCACCCGAGCCCAGAATTGAACCCAGATCGATGGAGCTTTGAGGCAACAGTGCTAACCACTGTGCCATCATGCCACCCATGGTTCAGACTAAGGCGGCCCTCCAGGACTGGCAACACCAGATGACAGTGGCACCCCCAGAGCTCACTCTGGCCTCAACTTCATCCCATGGACTAGTCCGGTGGCCAGCAAGCAGCTTGAGCATGCCTGGCGCCCTCGGCAAGACACCTTGGCCCTTCCATGAGACCATAAGACATAGAAACATAATTAGGCCATTCGCCTATCGAGTCTGCTCCACCATTTAATTATGGCTGATATGTTTCTCATGTCCATTTTCCTGCCTTGCCCCCAAAACTGCTGATCCCCTTATTAATCAAGAACTTAACTATCTTTGTCTGAAAGACACTCCGTGACTCAGCCTCCACAGCTTTCTGCGACAAAGACCAAATCCCCCCCACCTGACACTGGTGCATCTCATGGGCAATGGGCAGAACAGGGTGACACACCATCACTTGTGACACCTGAAAGTCGTCTAGGCCCATCCAGGCCCAGGTCCTCCAAAGGACAACCGCCAAGAGAATCACAGGGCAGCAGGCAAGATAAGCAGCAGGCCACCTCCACTTCTGATGTGCTGTCTGGGGTAACACCTAGAAGGAGCGGTAGAGCATGAAAGATTAGGAAGAGAAATAGCACTTAGGTTGGTATCAGTGTAGTAGATAGAAGCTAGTAAGGGAGAAGGGCACATCTATTGTAACTACACACAATTAATCACTTTTTTGCACCGCCAGTCCAATCTGCCTCTAATCTCTGTCTCATGGGTGTGAAGATGGACTGGGGCTAGGTGTTATGTGGTGTCTGGTGGGGTTTGGGGTAGGCAGTGAACCCATGACGCATGAACGTTCCACATGGTTACACACTCACCGAGTAGTGGCAGAGACTGGGGGCAGCAGTGTGAGCCCGCCTTGTATGAGAGCATCCCCAGTGAGTGAGACCAAACCGTTCTGCATCTCCCGCAGCCCCACCAAGAAATTTGGGTTCATGAGGATTTGCCAGCACACATGCAGTGATCACCTGGGCAGACAGTGGGATGTTATCTTGAAGACAGGAGTCAACTTTTGTCAATGAGGAGCAGCAAAGCAAATCTCACAGCGAGTAGTCATCTTACTCCGTCCCATGGACAAGGCCTGCTGATCCAGTCAACCCAGGACCAACACCCCGTGGTGATGTTGGTATGACCCTCGGAGGGAGGAGGGAAGGGGTTTGAAGTAAGGGGTCGGGGTGGGGGAACAGAAAAGAAACCAGGCCTCTTAGTTGGTAAATTAGGAGGTGATGAAATTGTCCTGGATGCAGCGTCCCTGAATCGCACAATAGGTGGTCTGCTCCGCCAGCTCAGGCTCCATGCCTGGGTCTATCTATACACCATCCTCATCCTCCTCGTCAGAGGAGGCCTGTTGTTCTTCCTCCTCCTTCAGCATGTCACCCTGCTACTGTCCGATGTTATGAAGGACGCGGCAGGCCACCATGATGCTCGAGACCCTGGGGGCTATGTTGGAGCACCCCGCCAGAACAGTCCAGGCATCGTAAGAGCATCTTGAGAACATCAATGCACCACTCAATGATGCTCCTGGTTGCTGTGTGAGCATTGATATAACAGTTCTCTGCCTCGGTCTGGGTGCCTCCGCATAGTGGTCAGTAGCCATGACCTCAGCGGGTGAGACTTGTTGCCCACTAGTCAACCCTTCACCCGAGGGAGCACCTCAATGGTGTCGGGAACTGACAGGTTCACCAGGATGTATGCATCGTGCACGCTGTCAGGATACTGGGCACAGATGTGCATGATATGTAGCTAGTGGTCACACACCAACTGCATATTCAGTGAGTGGAAGCTCTTCTTATTGACGCAAGGCGCCCCTTGTCGAATCAGTGCTCTGAGGGCAACATGTGTGCCATTAATCACCTCTGTACCTGGGCATGCCAGCGATGGCAGCAATTCCTGCTGCTCGGGCATCTTGTCAGGCCTGGTCCAGGCTGGAGGTGATGTAGTCCAATGTCCGGGCACATAGGGAATCCATTACAACAAGGATGCACCAGTGTGCAGACTTTTGCGAGATTCCACACAGTTCCCCGCTCGAGCCCTGGAATGAGTCAGAGGCATAAACGTTCAAGGCAACAGTCACCTTGAAAGCCACCAGGAGCGGGTGCCAAGTGCACAGTCTCCTTCGTGAGCCAGATTCGGTGACGGCCCACGCAGTTCGGCAACTCCTCGAAGGACAGACACAGACAGCATACACGTCGCCTTATACGGCACTCCTTTACACCTCCACCTCGGCCTGTTGGATGGCCAACGCTTCAGCCTCGCCAGCTGGACCCCTTTTTCTAAGGCAGGCTCCTCTTGTGCAGGGTCCTTCCTGGGTTGGCCCCGGCGCTCTTGCTACCGTGCACCTGGAACAGCAACGGCAGCCAGGTAGATAGCGAGCATAGCTGACTGTAGTCTGAAATCCATGACTCTGCGGATGAAGGGGGAAAAGAGACAGAGAAAGTTAGAAAGGTGAGGATTCCCCTGACCATTCAATGATACCAGATTACATGGTCACCATGAGATGTACTGCCGCATCCCCCTCAACATGTCCCCTGCCTCCCCCTTCATGATGACATAGTCCACACTGCACCCCTGTCCCCATCAAAGACTGGCACTAATCCTCATCACCCATCCCTGAGAACAGATTTACCGGTGGCTGCTGCAACTGGTGTTAGTTGATAGGTTCAGTGGCCCTTGTCCGATTTACCCCAGTGTGGTCTACAGTGGGTCTCCTCACTGGGTGTGCCTTGTGTTAACCCGTGTGGAGACGGTCATATTGTGCAGCCAGTCGCCTCCATGCTAAGATCCTGGCATGGGGGCAGGTCCAACAGATAGGGGTGAGCAAGGGTTTTGTGCGTTTGTGAGGACCTTAGCTGCAGTGTTATGTGACAGGGAGCTGATCAGGTTTCCTGGCCGGGAGCAGGATGGGTGGGATCAGGGGCTCAGTGGACAGGCAGGGCTCGGAGACATCTCGGGATCCTCAGGAGTGGGCTAGCGATAGTGTCACTGGTGAGGCTTTTACTCTGAGAGGGGCTGTGTGCCAGGGAGGGTGCCAATGGCCACGGCGCACATGTTCTTTGTTTGGGTTGAGCTCTTCTAATCCCCTGCTTCGGGGCTGCACCTCTGAGGAGTACACTGAGGAGTGGCAACACCTGGTGGGCCACCCATTGAGCATGGTCATGTCGAATCCCTTGCTGGACAATGAGGGTTTCCAATGGGGTGGGCTGGGTGGGTTCCCATATGACCAGAAGCTTTCAGAGCATATACAGGAGATGGTGAGCAGCCAGCAGTCTCAATAGCCAGGAGCCTGCAAGTTGCAGTTAGGGGCTGGTTTTAGCTGAATTAATGTAGCAATGGGGGTCTCAGCCAAGGCATCGAATCCCAAGGGGGGGGGGAACCCCCAAATCCACACATTTACCACCAAGCCTTTCCGGCCTATTCCCAGAGGTCCAGACATGTACCTCCAGCATGCCTCAACGGCCATGGAACCCGGGCCCCGCACATAAATACTTGCACCAATTCACGCCGTGTGACTCCCGCCTGGGAGGGGTGAAGCATCGCAGTTCCAGTCCATTAATCATACTTAAATCCATACAATTTGCAATTTTGCATTGGGCCGCCGGCGCAGGGTTTGTACCTTGCTGTTGTCACCAGCAGGGGAGTGGAGTATCGCAAAGCTGGGCGCCGATCCCGTTTTTACACCGATGCTCGATTCTCTGTCCGATCAGGCAGCGGAGAATCCACCCCAATGTCTATGGATTCATTTTCGAGAAGCAGCTTATACAGCACAAATGACGCGAGAGCCATTACCCTGACTTCAAGTTGGAGTTGACATTCTTGTGTCGCTTTCGGAGATGTATTGCATGCAAAGGGGATTCCGCTCCCTCAATGTCCAGCTAGTGTGTGATCATATGCAGCATATCAGACAGGTCACTGTCTTGTATCCGGGCAACGGTCATGATGCCTTCACCCTTATAAAATTATGGCAGCGATTCGCTTGAAATAATCTTTCCACTAATTAAATAACAATTTGTCTTACTGCCTGCACTGATATGATGGATAAACAAAATTTTCGAAGTGCAATGACTTGAGTGATTCTTTTTGACGTGTAAATCACATGTTTCGGCAAGACTATTAGAAACCCATTGTCCAGGCAATGGGTTTGGTTATTTGAGAGCAGTGCTGATGATTGTTTTAAACCTCTGTTAGGCGTAAAGAGCTGTCTATTGCTGTTGATGGAACTGTTGAGCTAATAATTGTCACTGAGCGTGACTGTTGACTCGAAAGCTAAAAGCAAAGCTGTGCGCCGATCCCGGGCAGGAAACCGGCTACCGAAGAAAGCAGCATCCTCGGGTTCAGGCAAGTGTGCAAACTATATATGCAGAGTGGCATGGCAAAGGGGGAAATGATTGGATTGGTAACGAAATAGAGTTATGAATGAAATTAAAGATGCAGAGACAGAATGTAACTGACCAGCCTGAAAAAGTCAATAAAGCTGGTTAAAATCTTACATTTGCCGTGGCATCGAAACAAGGACAGAGGGTAAAAGAGAAGGCAAAGAGTACAACACGTACCCCTCCATTCAGTATCCTTTACAGGTAATATATGATCTGTTTGGTGCTGTAAATTGCTGTCTAGAACTGTAAATGTGTTAAATACTGCTGTGTGACAATGAAAAAGAATTGCTACAACTTTTGGTTGTCAGATCGAATCACTTGCACCAAATGCATCATACAGCTTGCAGCAATGTGCTACACAATCTGCATTTGAGGCACCGGAAGCTGGCTCCTGGGTCACTAGGGTTATCCTTTGATTAAACGGCTCTCGTGAGTCCAGTGCGCAATGCATGCACGTATTAACAGTATGCATATAACAAAAGCCATCCTGGCGCACAACGTACAATAGGCCAGACCAGTCGGGTGTTTCAACAATCATAGCGAATCAAGGAATCTCAACGGTGCAGAAGGATGCCATTCGGCCATCGAGTCTGCACCAACCCTCCGAAAGAGCACCCCCACCTAGGCCAATTCCCTCGCACTATTCCCGTAAGCCCACATAACATTTGGCAATGTGGCATGGCCAATTCACCTAACCTGCACATATTTGGACTGTGAGGGGAAACTGGAGCACCCAGAGGAAACCCGCACAGACACGGGAGAACGTGCAAACTCCATACAGACAGTCGGAAGCAAACCCAGGTTCCTGGTGCTGTGCGGCATCAGTGCTAACCACTGTGTCACCATGTTTTTGCTTTAGGCACAATATGATACGAAGGGAAGGGTTGCAACCAGCCTCTTTCTGCTCAGGTAGCCCAGGATAGGCTTACCTGGCTGTGAAAGCAATCACAAATTCCCACTCATCAACAGTCCCTGCCTCACCTTCCCACTGTTACCGACCATTAGTGTTCATTTGGCCACAATGCCCTACTCTAAGACTCTTGCAACCTTCTGCATTCCCTTGCAAAAATAACAACATATCCTGACTGGCCACCTTCCATACCCTATTGACTGTCCGACGTACACAGTGCTGTGTACTGTGGTTGCAGCATTGCTGGTGGTAGGCTCCTGAATTTCATTGGGGGTCGCTGCAGGTGACCTTGCACAATGTCCTTGAACGCTGGCCCTAAAAGGCACAGCTTCGCACCTGCACCATCTTGGCTTGGCCAATAGCAGTATTGCCTGACTGACGGGCAACAGCAAGGTGGAGTGACAGTTGGGGGTGAAGATGGAAAAACATTTAATGCAAAAGCTCTGTGCCAAGTTGGTGCTGAACTCCTCGAAGCTCCTTGATATTGAGCGCAGGCTTTCTGGAAGTCCGGTCAATGCACCGAGCATTTGACCTGCCATAGCCATAAACCTTTTTCTATATGCCATCCCAAAATCCTCATCGGAGTCCTCTGCATTAGAATTCATGCATGCTCTCACCCTCGGGAAGTAGGTACCTTTGCAACCCTTGCTGCCTGACCCCGATTGCAGGTCAGCTCCGGTTTCTTCCCAAAAGACGTGCTGTTAGGGAATTTGGACATTCTGAATTCTCCCTCAGTGTATCACAGTAACTTCAATGCAGTGTTAATGTAAGCCAATACTTGTAACAATAAAGATTATTATTATTCATTCTCAGTGTATCACCACATGCAGATCACACTTCTCAGCTGTCCTGAGAGTAAATGAGTGTTTTGTTCTTGGTCAGCATCTCCCTGCTCTTCCTCCCTCACCACTGCCTATCCAGGTTGCAATTGTTGGTTATCAGATAGGAGAAAAACAAGGTTGTGTTGAAGGGAAGTGGGGCAAAGAGGTGCATGTTTACATATCTGCAGCTTGTAAATCAGAAGGGATTGTGGGATGATAGAGCTGTCATGGTTGAATTGTGAGTGAGAATGAGAGAGTGAGAGTGTGAGAGAGAGTGTGAGAGACTGAGAGGGGTGTGTGGCTGTGAGGCTTGCATCAGAGCTAAGTGTGTGAGGGTGAGGTGAAGCTATGCATTTTTGATGCGTGTCATGGTTGATAGAGGTCCTTGGTAGGTAGGTGATGTGGGTGCTGTGAATGGAGAAGTGCTGAGGCTTGTGGTGCAGTTTGTGGGATATGGCATTAGAATGTGAATTCACTGACCTTGACCATGGATGCGAGGCCAATGAACGTCTTGCACACTGCATCCAGGTCTTCAGAGCTAGACTCCTGACATTGACCACCAAAGCTATCTTCTCCCAGTGCCTTTGCAAAGATTTTCTGCAAAGCCTCACATCCCTGTGGATGCAGGACCTGTTCTGCTCCAGTCCTCTCCCATGAAGTCATCCCGAGTATCAGAGAAACTTGGAGCATGCTATCAGCCCTTTGCACCATAAATCAGTCTTCTTCTTTCTCGTTTCCTGCAATCTGTTCTAGTTTCTGGCCAGGCAAAATGCATTTGCCCTTTTAATGGTAGCAAACCTGCCAAGCCCTCCTACGCCGAGTTGTGTTTAACACAAGCTACACAAAGTTAGCATGGTAGCTAGTATACAACAAGAAGTGTGTCTGGTGATGGTTGGTTAGTTGCATTCAATTAGCAACATCACATTTTAATTTTGTTAAATCTAACAGTTAACACCACCAAAATGTGGACAAATTGCCATTACGCTAAATTGCCCCTTAATTGGAAAAAAGAATTGGATACTCTAAATTTAAAAAAAAAAACAATACAAATACAAATCCCTTAAAACTACCTTTGTTTTCCTAAATCTAGCAACATTGGTCTTGCAAAGAGCTTGAGAGTACAAATGGCCCCTCCTTTGCTGGAACTGTGCTATTATTCTATAATACTGAGACCTCACGGATTATTTTGGAGAATGCAGGTTTTAAATGGATGCAGTATTACAAAGCCACAGCTTTTTGAAAGCCTGGATTTAGCATGCAATTGTGCTCCTAATTGCCAATTACTGCAACTTAAACTTGCCTGCAGGTTTGCACTCACATGGTGATTGGACACAATTTGCAGGCAGCAATATACATGATGTGGAATGTGCCAGCTGACACACAGCGCCACCTTTCAGGATGGTGGAGGTACTAAGATGTTGCCCTAGAGGTCCTTATCAAACCTTCAGCAGCAAGTGAACAATTAAAAATATTACCTTTTATAAAAATTCAAATAACTCAGCTTCATCCAGTTTACTCGCAATCAGCTTGTTTCTGTTGCGAGAAGGTGTTAGGTCAAGTGCTAATTGCACTGTGCAACCTCATAAGTGCTAGCAGGCAATTTAAATGACAATCAGTCCCTTAACGATCCTCCATGCGCCCACTCCTACCACATACTCCAACTCCTTGTGCAAAATGACAGGCAAAACCTGTTCTTCAGCACAAGACGACATTGGAGGTTCCATTCTCCCAGGTTTACACTGAAATATCTGTTCATTACCACATTGTTGTTTGTAAAACCTCGCTGTGCAGAAATCATTGCTGTGTGTCCTAAATTATTAAGAGGAACTGCACTTCAAATGTACTTCATTGGTTACAGATGCTTTGGAGCATCTTGAAAGTCAGTACATAGCCACAGGTTCTTTCTTTCTTTAAACATATCGCTGGTCTGGCTACAATCTTAGTGTTAGAATGCACTAGCTATGAGAAAATGCAGTGTGTATGATACTATGGCCACCAAACTAGACAAAGAATTCCCCAGGTGGTGATGACAAATTCCATCATGATAGGTGAAAGTGAACAAATTAAATCTGGCAATTTGTGGACTAGAACGAGAAGAACACGAAGTATGACACCTGCAAAAAGGTAAACCAACAGTTTCAATAAGGTCCTTCAGGGAGGAGAACGTGCCTAGCTTTGGGTCTGCCCTCGCGTGTCTTCCACACTACATGGTTCACCCTTAATGTCCTCAGAGAATATGCTTTTGGGGCAGCACGGTGGTGCAGCGTGTAGCACTGCTGCCTCACGGCGCCGAGGTCCCAGGTTCAACCCCGGCTCTGGGACACTGTCCATGTGGAGTTTGTACATTCTCCCCATGCCTGCGTGCGAAACGCCCCACAACCCAAAGATGTGCAGAGTAGGTGGATTGGCTATGCCATATTGCCCTCAATTGGAAAAAATGAATTGGGTACACTAAATTTATTTTTAAAATAAATAAATAAATCCTGCTTTTACGGTATTGCATATATATTAAGACATCCAGAACAAAAGCCCAAAATACCCCGAGATTCATTCTGTAAACATCGACATCAAGAAACAAGGGTGGGATTCTCTCAGCCCGGGGCCGGGCTGGAGAATCCCCGCGACCGGCGTGAATCGCGGCACGCCGCCGGCATGCGATTCTCCGCAGAGCGGAGAATCGGCGCCATTGGCACCGGCGTGGTTGGCGCGGCGCCGGTCGGGGGCCACTCTACGCTGCCGGCCACTGATTCTCCATCATAAAAAAGCCGAATCCCGCCGGCGCCGTCCACACCTGCTCTCAGCCGCCGGGAACGTGGCGTGGAAGGGTCGGGGGCGGCCTGCGATGTGGCCTGGTCTGTGATCGGGGCCCATTGATCAGGAGGCCAGCCTCTCTGGCCGGCGGCCCCCTTTCTTTCGCCCGGCCCCTATAGTCCTGCGCCATGTTGCGTCTGGGCTGGCGCGTTGAAGGAAGCCACTGCGTATGTGCGCATTGGCGCCGGTGCCACTGCGCATGCACAGATCCCGTGGCACCCAGATGACGCTCCAGTGTCATGCTGCCCCCTGTAGGGGCCAGAATTGCTGATCCTGAGGCCGTGTTGACGCCGCCGAGAAACACAACGGCGTTTCCGACAGCGTCACCACTTAGCCACAGGATCATAGAATCCCACCCCAGGTGCGCGATTCTCTGAGCCCCGCGTCGGGTCGGAGAATCGGCGCAACTGCGCCCCGACGACGGCACGCGATTCTCCGAGGTGCAGAGAATCGGTGCCATTTGCGCCGGCGTGTTTGATGCGGCGCCTGCCACGGGCCGCTGGATTCTCCGGCCCGGATGGGCCGTGCGGAAAAAGCAGAGTCCCGCTGGCGCCGTTCACCCCTGGTCGCTGCCGGCGGGAACTCTGTGCGAAGGGTCAGGGGGTGGCCTGTGGGGCGGGGGAAAGCGCTCCTTCATCGGGGGGGGGAGGGGGGGGGGGCTCCGATGGGGTCTGGCCCGCGATCGGGGGCCCACCAATTGGCGGGCCGGCCTCTTCCCCCCCCCCCCGGCCTACTTTGTTGCGTGGCCGGCCCCTGAGTCCCCGTGCCATGTTGAGTCGGGGCCGGCGCGCTGAAGAAGTCCCCCGTGCATGTGCAGGTTGGCGCGGCGTGAACCGCTCCAATGCTGTGCTGGCCCCCTATGGGGGACAGAATCGGACGTCCCCATGCCCGTTTCGCGCCGTCGTGAAACGCGACTGCGTTCATGACGGTGCAAACACTTCGTCTCCATTTTGGAGAATCGCCTCCCTGATGTTTACACTGAATCCAACTCTGTCCTTTTGTTGGACAGCTGACTGAACTCCGAAGACTAGTAACAGTCAAAAAAAGCCAACAGATATCCAGTTTTTCCAGTAACCGTCTTTTCACGATTTTGCCAATTCCAAATAAGGAAGATAGAGGAGACATTTACATATCTCAGTCTGGGATGGATCTGAACCCAAGTCCTACGAGATGAATAGATAGTCAGACAACTGTAAAATCTAATTTCTCAATGCAACTTTCCCTAATGAGAGCCCACTATCTATTTTGGACAGTTACCAGACAGAGATTGTTCTTGGATATCTGAAGCACGTATAAACTGTTTTAATGTAGTTTACTGTGTTAGTGCACAAACTTTGGAAGTTTGAACTATTTCAGTTAACTGATCTATTGTTACAGTGCTCTATGAATCAAGGGACCATAATTTTCTATCAAATTAACAGTGAGACTGATGGTGCCAATTGTTATTCATGCACAAAGGCTACAGCAACTTTAGACAAAGTGCAGCAGTGCAATTGAATCTGCCACGCACTATTCGACCTTTATCTTCACAAAAACGGCAGCTCAACTATTGAAATGTGGAAATTTGCTGTAGTTGCATGGTAGATACAAACTACAGAAAGTTTATCCATTCGTGTCTATGTATACGTTTAGCAATATGCAGTCAATCTCTCTGGCAGTGAAAATTTATTACAAGTGCGTTGTTTCGACTTCCGGTGGCGGCGATGAGTGAGTGAGCCGCACATTCGGTGGCTCTCACTCCAGCGGGATTTGAGGACCTGGTTCCCCGGTTTTGCCGGACTGCGGAGCACTGGAAAGATGGCCAAGGAGGTGCTGAGGAACGGGCAGAGCTGCATGGAACCGCGGGAGAGCAGAAAGCAGCGAAAACAGGAGAGGAAATGACAAAGGCAAGGTGCAGGGGAAGCTGACCCGGGAGCAAAGATGGCGAACCTACGGACCTCGGACCCGGCGATCCAGCAAGCGCTGGAAAACATGCTGCAGGTGATAAAAAGCAATTTTGATTCATTGAAGCGGGATAACTTGGACCCACTTCAGAAGGCAGTAGATCAATTGAACCAGAGATTGGGTGCCCAGGACAAAAAAGTTAAGGAGCTGGGGGAGGCGGTGGAGGAGCAGGCGGACGCGCAGACGATTGCTGCGCTAGAAGTTGATGGGTTGAAGGAGAGACAGAGAAGACTGCTGGACAGAGTAGAGGAGCTGGAAAATAGCGCCCGCAGACAAAATCTGAGGATCATCGGCCTCCCGGAGGGGGCGGAGGGAGCAGATGCCACAACGTTTGTGGCTGACCTGTTGATGCAGCTGATGGGGGCTGACGCCTTTCCGCGACCGCCGGAGATGGAGGGGGCACATATAGTACAGGCGAGGCAGATGCGTAAGGGGGGGTCCCCCCCCCCCCCCCGATGGTGATCAGGTTCCACAGGTTTGTGGAGAAGGAGCGGGTGCTGCAGTGGGCAAAGAGCGCTAAGAGCAGCACGTGGAATAACAGTGTCCTTCGCATTTACTAGGACCTAAGCCAGGAGGTGGCCAAGCGTCGAGCAGCCTTTAAACAAGTTAAGGAGGTGTTATTTAAAAAGCACGTGAAGTTTGGTCTGCTCTTCCCGGCTCGTCTTTGGGTTACGCATCAGGGCCAACACCACTACTTCTCCGAGCCCGAAGAAGCGATGGACTTTGCGAGGGATCAGGGGCTGGTCCCGAAAAAAGGACCCACGGATGCAAGCTAGGGTCCGAGAGTTATCGTTTGGGGGGATGCCTACTGTGCCTGGACCGACAGTCGACTGTTTACTGCTTTAAAAGTGCCATGTGTTGTATTTTTGGGCAGCTTTTGCCTACGGGGGGTGCGGGGGGGGGGGGCTACTCGTTCTACTCGTGTGCTCAGAAAGTATACTCTAGCATTGATTTCTTTATCTTGAACAGGGACTGTGTAGGGGAGGTATAGAATACGGAATATTCGGCAATCACTATTTCGGACCATGCCCTGCATTGAGTGGACCTGCAGGTCGGGGGGGGCGAATTACCAACACCCGCAATGGAGGTTAGACGTAGGATTGTTGTCGGAGGAGGGGATATGTGAGAGACTGCGGAAGTGTATGCAAAATTACTTGCAGGTGAACGATACGGGGGAGATTTCAGCAGCGACCCTGTGGGAGGCGCTGAAGGCAGTAATGAGGGGGGAGCTGATCTCAATTCGGGCTCACAGGGATAGGGTGGACAGAGCAGAAATGGACAGATTGGTTAAGGAGATTCACCGGATAGATGAGGAGCATGCGGGGTCCCCGGGGGAGGGCCTACTCAGGGAAAGACTGAGACTGCAGGCGGAACTGGGGGTGCTATCCACGAGTAGGGCCGTGGAACAACTTAGGAAGGCAAGGGGAGTGGTGTATGAGCATGGGGAGAAGCCCAGCAGATTGCTAGCACAGCAGCTCAACTAGAGGGAGGCGGCCAGGGAAATAAGTAGAGTGGTTGATGGGAAGGGAAGCAGAGTGGAGGACCCGTCAGGACTGAATAAGGTATTTTGGGACTTTTATAGTAAGCTTTACACTTCAGAATCCCCGGAGGAGGTGAAACGGTTCCTGGACGGACTAATCTTCCCAAAAGTAGGCGGGGGACTAGTGAACAGGCTGGGGGCCCCCGATTAGAGCGGATGAGGTACTGGGGGGCCTAAAGGCCATACAGTCGGGGAAAGCCCCGGGACTGGATGGATAGCCAGTAGAGTTTTACAAAAAGTTCTCGGAGCTAGTGGGACAGGTCCTGACTAAGGTTTTTAATGAGGTAAGGGACAGAGGGACCCTGCCTCCGACAATGTCGCAAGCCACCATCTCGCTGATATTAAGCGGGACATGGACCCGGAATCCTGCGGGTCATACAGGCCAATATCCCTGATCGATGTGGACACCAAACTCCTGGCCAAGTTCCTGGTGATTAGAATTGAGGACTGCGTACCAGAGGTGATTGTGGACGACCAAACAGGGTTTGTAAAAGGCAGGCAGCTGACAGCCAACTTGAGAAGATTGCTTAATGTGATTATGATGCCCCCAACGGGCAAGGAGGTGGAGGTAGTGGTGGCAATGGACGCTGAGAAGGCCTTAGACCGGGTGGAGTGGGACTATTTGTGGGAGGTACTTGGACGGTTTGGGTTCGGGGAGAGACTGGTTAATTGGGTCAGACTATTGTACCAGGCCCCAAAAGCTAGCGTTAGGACGAACAGGATAATATCAGATTACTTCAGACTACATCGCGGGACCAGACAAGGGTGTCCACTCTCCCCGTTGCTGTTCGCGCTGGCCATAGATCCGTTGGCAATTGCGTTGAAAGCTGCAAAGGGGTGGAAGGGAATGACTTGGGGGGGAAGCACAGGGTCTATCTCTATGCGGATGACCTGCTTCTGTACGTGTCAGACCCACCGGCCGGGATGGAAAATATACTGGAAACATTGAGGAAGTTCGGCCGGTTTTCAGGGTACAAATTAAATATGGCCAAGAGTGAGATGTTTGTAGTGCAGGCAAGGGGCCAGGAGAATAGACTGTAGGAGCTGCCATTTAGGCTGGTGGAGGAAAGTTTCCGGCTTGGGGATACAGGTGGCACGAGACTGGGGCAGGTTACATAATTAAATTTGGCTAGAGTGGTGGAACAAATGAAGAGGGAGTTTCGGAGATGGGATGCACTCCCGCTGTCACTGGCAGGGAGGGTGCAGACTGTAAAGATGACAATCCTCCCTAGATTTCTGTTCATCTTCCAGTGCCTCCCGATCTTTATCCCACGGTCCTTCTTCAAAAGGACCAGCAAAATCATCATGAGCTTTGTCTGGGCGGGAAAATCCCCGCGGGTGAGGAAGGTGATGCTTGAAAGGAGCCGCAGCGAGGGGGGACTGGCATTGCTCAATCTGATAAACTACTACTGGGTGGCTAACATAGCCATGATAAGGAAGTGGATGGTGGGTACGGGGTCTATCTGGGAGCGGGTGGAGGCGGCTTCGTGCAGGGGCACCAGTTTGGCAGCCCTGGTCACGGCTCCACTACCGCTTGCGCCGGCCAGGTACTCCACCAGCCCGGTAGTGGGGGCGGCCCTGCAGATTTCGGGCCAGTGGAGAAAGCATGCAGGGGAGGTGGGTGCGTCGGTCTGGGCTCCAATTTGTGATAGCCATCAATTCGACCCCATGAACATAGATGGAGGGTTTCGAACATGGCGGCGGGCGGGGGTGAGGAGGGTGGGCGATATGTTCCTGGAGGGGAACTTTGCGAGTTTGAGGGAGTTGGAGGAGAAAGCTGGGCAGGAAAAGGGAAATGACTTTAGGTACTTACAGGTGTGGGACTGTGTGTGCAGACAGGTCCCATCCTTCCCACGCCTCCCGCCAATAGGGATCCAGGACAGAATAGTCTCTAGAGGAGGAGAGGGTAGAGTCTCGGATATTTACAAGGTGCTCATGAAGGGGGAAGAGTCCCAGACGGAGGAACTGAAACTCAAATGGGAGGAGGAGCTCGGCGGGGAGATGGAGGATGGGGTATGGGCGGAAGCCCTGTGTAGGGTAAACCCAACCGCAACATGTGCCAGGTTCGGCCTGATTCAGTTTAAGGTCGTTCACCGGGCCCACATGACGGTGGCTCGGCTGAGCAAATTCTTTGGGGTAGAGGACAAGTGCGCTAGATGCGCGGGAGGACCAGCGAACCACTTTCACATGTTTTGGGCATGTCCTAAGCTTAGGGGGCACTGGGAGGGATTTGCAGGGGTCATGTCCTGGGTGCTGAAAACAAGGGTTTTGGAAGACCCGGGAGTCTAGGGGGAGAAAGAGGCCAATATTCTGGCCTTTGCTTCCCTGATAGCCCGGCGGCGAATACTGCTGGCATGGAGGGACTCAAAACCCCCGAAGACCGAACTATGGCTTTCGGACATGTCAAGTTTTCTGGGTATGGAAAAAAATCAAGTTCGCCTTGAGGGGATCTGTACTGGGGTTCGCCCGAAGGTGGCAACCATTCATATCGACTTCTTCGCAGGAGAGTAAAACATCAGCGGTGGGGGGGGGGGGGGGGGGGAGAAGTAGAGTAGAGTAGGAGGGATAAATAGGCGGGTAATGTCTATGGGAGAGGAGCGGATATGTGCATTATGGTTTGGTTGAAGTGTTGGTTTTCCGTTGATGTTTGCATATTTCTGTAATCTGTAACTGTTTACAATGCCAAAAAATACCTTAATAAAATTGTTTGTTAAAAAAAAAAAACAAGTGCGTTGTTTCATTCCTTCAGGTTGTTCAATTTTCAAAATTATAAATGCATTTTTTATATTTTCCTTTATCTCACTTTCTTCATCCAATCTTTCTTTCACGCTCTTTGGGCGTGATCTTTCGGCCTCGTTACGCTCTCGCTCATGCAAAATGAGGCTGGTGAATAGTGTGAGAGATCCGCGCCAGGCGTCAAACAGTTTGTGAGGCAACCAGCCCACTCCTGTAGGTGAAATTGGGATCTCACCGTAGCATGGCCACCACTTAAGCCCCATTTCCACACAATTAATGAGAGCGCCCCATATCCAACAGCTCCCATCATTCAGCAGCCTCCCAGCAAGTGCCCATGCTGGCGCCAATTAGTACTCCGTTTTACAAATGTGAACCTGGCGGAAAGGCTTCTGTGGGGAGCTGAGGAGGTGAGTAGCCATCCTTGCTCACAGGTAAAGAGCCTAGGGGCGCACTGTTCCACAGGCTCAGCATCAAACTGGAACCCAGCCCTCCGACTGCTGTCTCGTCTGGAGGTTCCTGCCTCCGCCAGATGTGCATCATGTGGTGCTCACCAGATTGTGCCCCAGAAACCTGTCCACTACATTTCGCACCGAGGTGTGTGTATCTGTGCTGGTGGACGGTGGGGATGACAGCTGCGACTATAATGGTTGCATGCTCAGTGAAGGGAGAGTTGGAGTGGAGGTAGGGTTGGAGGGGTGGATGCATTAGTGTCCCCTCACTCGTGCTGCCGAGTATAGGTCGTTGATGTTCTTCAAGCACTGAAGGCCAGTCCCCCTGGTCAGACTCTCCGAGCTGACTGCTGCCGCCACTTCGTCCCAGGCAGCACTGGCTGCCTTGTGGCTCACCCTCCGGGACCCTCGGGGGAACAGGACATCCTTCCTCTAGCTGGTCTCCTCATCACCATTGTTCTGAGCAGGCTGGGGTTGGCCAAGCAAGTGCAGTTAAGTGCTGCTTGACCTCAATGGCAGGGGGCTGGCGAGAGCGTTCCCGGTAAATCAGCTGGCGAGCCATCATTTGGGGCGAGAAGCCAGTGAGGCCTCATTAATTGGACCAATTAACATTGAATAGCGCTGCCGGTCTCGCTGGGCCGAGCGGCGGGAAACTGGCAGCAAATCCCGCTCGCTAGCACACTCCAAAATTTTTCCAGAGAATCGTGCCTTTGTTTCTCTTTCTGCATCTGATTTGCATTGAATTCACCCACTCAAACTTACACTTCTTAGGGCAACATGGTGGTGCAGTGGTTAGCATTGCTGCCTCACGGCGCCAAGGTCCCAGGTTCGGTCCCGCCTCCGGGTCACTGTCCGTGTGGAGTTTGCATATTCTCACCATATTTGCGTGGGTTTCACCCCCACAACCCAAAGATGTGCAGGGTAGATGGATTGGCCTCGCTAAATTGCCCCTTCATTGGAAAAATGAATTGGGTACTCTTTTTTAAAAAAACTTACCTACCAGTTATCCTATTTTATTTTTGTTTATTGTATATATTTTTTTTTACTATTTACTATTTTCTTCTCTTTGCTATGTTTGGGTGTGCCCCTCTCTTCTATATATGTGTATATATGTTTCTTATCCTGTATACATAACGGTAAATATACTTTGTTCAAAAACCCAATAAAAAACATTAATAAAAAAAAAAAACTTACACTTCTTTCTCAGTACTTGCACTGTTTAACTTCACAACCCTTCAATCTACGAACCACCTATGTGCAAGCCCTTTTAATTCAGATTGCAGGTGCCAGGCTCCATCGCTACGGCACGGTCAACTTGCACTTTCAGCAATTCACCACAGAATTATTTTATTTTTTTTATAAACGGAACATGCAAAGGCCAAAACAACAACAGGGATGCGGAATAAATGCTGACTGGCCAGCTACACCCACATCCTGAAATGAATTGTTTTTTTTTTTAAAAGAGGTGCTATTAGATGCCCTTTCACAGCAATGATGGCCCAATATAATCTTCCTATTGTGCCAACCAAAGTAAGTTATTAGTCCAGTATGAAATGCAGTGGAATCAATGCACTGATGTACGCAACACCTCATGTCTTAGGGCTTCTGACCGATCATTTCCTCCTTTTTATCAGGGTATCAATTTTCTGCTTTCCAAATGCTTTATCTCAGACATTTCAATTTAAAACTGCTCGCTTTTGTTTTTAATTATCTTTCCCCCCTGTTTACAGGAATTTTTTAAAAGTAGAATACCACCTCAATCTCTGCTGAATGAACGATATTAGCAAAGCACAAAGGTGTAAAGCAAGACAGTCGTAAAATAAAAATTCCCATGTTCTTTGCGTGTAGAATTACCACAAAGCATTCATTACTTTTCCTTTTCACTAAACAATTATTACGAGCACCGCAGTAAGTGATCCCTTTTTTGATGCGTATCATCACTCCTACCAACATGGAAAGAACTATTCTTGATGACTGCACCATAATACACAAAAAAAACACTCTTCAGAGACCACGTGAGTTAACAATAACTGTACAAGATGGAGGATATAGGATGAAACTCATCCACTCTTTTCACTAACAGCTGAAAGATATTGTTGAATCTGACTCGCTTACATCAATGGGACAAATTTCATAAAAGCAGCAGAAGGAAATTAAGAAACAGCAGGCACTATTGTCTGAGAGTTGGATTTTGCAACTTCATTTCATTTGGCCTCTGGGAGTTGTGGCACTCTGCCGATTACTTAACAGCAGTCCCAAAGTTGAGGCTGTGTCCTCTTCCTATTATCTGTTGCCTTTCTTATCAAGTTGGACACAAAACAAACCATCTCTGGTCTACTTAGAATAATGGCGCTAATAGCATTGACTGATGGCATTGGAACTCCTTTCTCTTCATGTACAAAGCCCTTAAGGGACATCCTGAGATCACAGAAAATACTACATAAATACAAGTCTTTCTTTCTGTGGTTCTTAACAGAACCATGTACTGCATGGGCTGCATTCATGGCCAGCTCAGCTCAGCTGTGAGATGGTAAGAGAGCTCAAATTCAGTGTGATTATCTCACCTTTCTCCAAAAAGAGGCAAGTAAGTAAATACTGTTGGAGGTGATGTTCCCCCAATTGCTATAGAACATGTCCTTCCTAAAACAGAACCATCATATTTTAACATTGTCGTTTTGCCCTCCTCCTGTGTGAAAATGTCTGGCCTCCACTTAGAAAATGCCAACGGGACAACTTCTGAAAGGCAGAGCTCACTATATTGTGAACTGTACGGACAAATCCACATCCCATCATTTTCTGATACAGTGTTACACAAATTCCAAGAGCTGTCTTCAAGCAAGAAACTGATGAGGGCTGTGAAATTTGATTCAAAACAATAGAGTTGGTGGATGTACATGGTTAAAAACAATTTTAAAAGAATTGTTTAACAAACATGGAATGTGTTAATTTCTAAGCAGTTACGAGGCTGTAGAAAGTTTCAAAATAAGTTTCTCCTATTTGAATTTGTCGGCATTACGCAATACAATCTGAACACAGGGATCCAGATTTTTATTCCCAGGTTGGGTATAGGCAGAGGTGGACTTAAAACATTTGAGTGCCCCACACTCTCCCACTTTGCAGGGGCCTCACGTCACACCCCACTTCCTGGCAACGTGGTGGCCTGCCCCCAATGACATTGAGTCCTGGCCACACTCTTCAATGACGTCAATACCCTCCTGACCTGTAGTGATCTGTACATCTGTACATAC
The DNA here is from genome assembly GCF_047496885.1 of Scyliorhinus torazame. NCBI lineage: Eukaryota > Metazoa > Chordata > Chondrichthyes > Carcharhiniformes > Scyliorhinidae > Scyliorhinus > Scyliorhinus torazame. The sequence goes on from NC_092725.1 coordinate 67,209,685, forward strand.
ATCTGCACATACACCAGGGACTGCAGACAGATGTAACAACCACAGCATCACTAGAGGGCATCAGAGACAGGTATAAAGGGTCCAGCCCAAGGTAGGATCCGCCTCTTTCAGAAGCATAGGGCTAGTGAGCAGCAGCACACACAGACAGCTCAGCATAGGCAGTTTACCTTAGCTTCACTGGTCATACCTCTTGACTGTATTATATCTAGTTAAGCTCTGGAAACAGAACAAACCCATTGAATAAAGTATTTGTGTTAACTGGAAGTCTACAATCTTTATTCAGGCTTAGAGAATAACATATAGAACAACAAAGAACAAAGAAATGTACAGCACAGGAACAGGCCCTTCGGCCCTCCAAGCCCATGCCGACCATGCTGCCCGACTAAACTACAATCTTCTACACTTCCTGGGTCCGTATCCCTCTATTCCCATCCTATTCATGTATTTGTCAAGATGCCCCTTAAATGTCACTATCGTCCCTGCTTCCACCACCTCCTCCGGCAGCGGGTTCCAGGCACCCACTACCCTCTGCGTAAAAAACTTGCCTCGTACATCTACTCTAAACCTTGCCCCTCTCACCTTAAACCTATGCCCCCTAGTAATTGACCCCTCTACCCTGGGGAAAAGCCTCTGACTATCCACTCTGTCTATGCCCCTCATAATTTTGTAGACCTCTATCAGGTCTCCTCTCAACCTCCTTCGTTCCAGAGAGAACAAACCGAGTTTATTCAACCGCTCCTCATAGCTAATGCCCTCCATACCAGGCAACATTCTGGTAAATCTCTTCTGCACCCTCTCTAAAGCCTCCACATCCTTCTGGTAGTGTGGCGACCAGAATTGAACACTATACTCCAAGTGTGGCCTAACTAAGGTTCTATACAGCTGCACCATGACTTGCCAATTCTTATACTCAATGCCCTGGCCAATGAAGGCAAGCATGCCGTATGCCTTCTTGACTACCTTCTCAACCTGTGTTGCCCCTTTCAATGACCTGTGGACCTGTACTCCTAGATCTCTTTGACTTTCAATACTCTTGAGGGTTCTACCATTCACTGTATATTCCCTACCTGCATTAGACCTTCCAAAATGCATTACTTCACATTTGTCTGGATTAAACTCCATCTGCCATCTCTCCGCCCAAGTCTCCAAACAATCTAAATCCTGCTGTATCCTCTGACAGTCCTCATCGCTATCCGCAATTCCACCAACCTTTGTGTCGTCTGCAAACTTACTAATCAGACCAGTTACATTTTCCTCCAAATCATTTATATATACTACGAACAACAAAGGTCCCAACACTGATCCCTGTGGAACACCACTGGTCACACCCTCCAATTAGAAAAGCACCCTTCCATTGCTACTCTCTGCCTTCTATGACCCACCCAACCTCAGCTCACACAATGCAAGGCACAGGAACCGAAAATCTCGCCCTTCTTTTGCAGCCTGATTGCTGCCCAGTCCACTCACTCTCAGCCCTGCTGCTTGGCTGGCCTCTGGCTCTGGGTCAAGTCGCCCTGCTCCTGCTGGCCACTCTTCCCCAATTCCCTGAGACACGACGCCGGCGCTTGCCTGGCCTCTCACCTCCCCGCTGCTGCTCTGCTCACCTCTCAGCTCTTGCTCAGATACCCGGGCCTCGAGCCTTGACAACCGCTTGTGTTCCTGGCTGGCTGCCCGGCTGCTGGCTATCTGGCCTGGCCTCTGCCCTCCCTCCCTATTGCTGCCCGGTCCAGCTGCTGCTCAGCCCAGCCCAGCCCTCTCACTCTCTGCTCTGCCTGGCTGGCCTGTGGCTCTGGTCGAGTCACCCCACTCCCAATGGCTACTGTTCCCCGATTCCCTGAGACACGATGCCGGTGCCTGGCTGGCTCCTTTGCACCTCCCGACTGCTGCTCTGCTAACCTCATGGCTCTCACTCGGGTGGCCGGGCCTTATCTCTCAAACCTCAACAACTACGTGTACTCCTGGCTGGCTGCCCAGCCAGCAGCAGCTATCTGACCTGGCAAACTCTATTCGTTTTGGTTGGCTGCCTGCTCATCCCCCTCAGCTCTGGCCTGGAGGTCGAGAGTCGCCCTGCTGTTCCCTTCAATGGCCATTGGCCAGCACCTCCACCTCACCTCGCTGAAGGCTCCACTGCAGAGCCAGGCTTACAATTTGGGGGAACACAGTCACATGGGGCTCCGCCATTGGCCGGGGCCTCGTATTTCATCCTAGGTCCACCTCTGGGTGCGGGAGAATTCCTGGCTCTGCAAACCTGCCTGCAAAAATGGCTGTACGCAGGTCAGACCTTCGCTCTGGGGATGAGGGGGTTGAAGGATGGAACTGAAGTCAGGCCCGCAGCTCCACAACAAGTACAAGGCTGCTGGGTGTGGAGGTGGTGAGCTGGATGGAAGGCCAACGCCTAGGCTATGGGACATTTTAAAGAAGTTATTTTGAAAAAGATTAAAACAGAAAACAGTCCTCCTGCCCTTGCCCCCAACCACCCCGCCCACTTCACCTCCCCCCCCCCACCTCCGCCAGCCTCCACACTCCCCATCCATTGGAACCTTTATTGCATCATGCCTTCCACCCATCACCCGTGGCCTCTGATACTCCATTTGCCCCTCCATATCCCCATGGCCCTTCACAGCTCTGTGCCAACTTACACAAACCCACCATATCCCCACAACGCTTTTCCCTTACGCCCGCCACGGCAACTCATCTGGTATCCTTTGGCAGGTTGAGAATTCTTTGATAGTTCTTTAACATTTTCCAAAGAGTTCATGCACTTTTTACACACAATCATGATTACATTTAACAATCCCAAAAGGTTCCTTACCTCTCCTAAAAGTGTACCGGGACCACATCTGAAAGGGTATCTTACCTCTCCAAAGAGGCACCCTGGCTACCCAAACAAATTCACTAAATTCAGACCTCCTCTTGCATGGTCTAATCTGCACACTCTAGGTTTCACACTCCTGGCCTACCGAAATCCCACTTTAGTGGAGACGACTGAGGATTTAAATGGCCAGCCGCCTGTGTAAATGGAGCATGTGCAAACCCGGGCCCAACTCCACTCTCAGCCTCGCAAAAATAGGAAGTGCTGTGTTTTTGGTGGTGGAGCTTAGAATTTCTGGCCATTTCTGGGATTTCCGTGAAGACAGAGAGGCTCTCTGTCATAGTGTAAATCCGTGCCAAGGTTTTAAAAAAAAAGTTAGACTTACTGGAATTCCTTGCAACTGTGGTTTATCTAATAAGTTGTGAAGTTCATTCTTTGAAGCTTCGATCTTTTCAAAGTCTGCTGCATCCACCATGTAGCTAAGAACAAGTCAAAGACAGGGTAAATGATATCCAAGTGCGTTCAGTGGAAACATGCTCAGTTGAATTGCGAAACAAGCTCAAGGTGATTGTTACAGGGGAGGGGTGGGGAAGCAGGGTGGAGGGGCAGCAGAAGAGCAAGGCACAAAACATTAAACAAATGGAAAGATCACCTTTTAAACTTTCAAAACTTACACAATAGCATTGACTCCTCTGCAGTATCGTTCCCACATACTTCGGAACCTTGGCTGACCACCAATATCCCAAATCTGCATGGACAAAAACGCACACATGTGGCACTTTATTAAACACAAAATACAAATGGCATTTGTAACTTTGACAGTAAAGCACACTGCGACTCTGGGGAAAGTACGTTCCGGCACGCAATAGGTTTAGTCAAGTTTACATTATGTCACAGTTGGTAGTGCCACAGCTAAATTATCTCAGTTAAGGTTGGCATCATTCACAGTATTCTACATCACGCACTAAACCCAGGGAGCAGCAAAGATAGAAGTCAGGCCACCAAAAGATTTGGAAAGACGAAAAAAAACAAAAAACGTGAGGCAGACAATTCGAAAGACAACTGTACGAAAAGGGTTCATCAGACTGGCTTTATTGGCTTCGGCATACTTCTCAACACAGGGATACAAACCCTTTTTTAAAAAAAAATTCCGCAGTGTGCACACTCTTTCAGAGTAGTTTCTGCACCAACTCTTTAAATGAGACTTAGCTCTATTCCTCCGTCTCTTCCTTGCACCCTTTTAATTTTTCTCTCTATTTATCCATTTCCTGGTGATGGATTTCTCTACCACAAATCATTCTATTAAAAGAGCACACCATGCCCTAACAATTCTTTTTTTAAATATAAATTTAGAGTACCCAATTTATTTAACTTCCAATTACGGGGCAATTCAGTGTGGCCATTCCACCTGCCCCGCACATCTTTGGGTTGTGGGGGTGAGACCCACGCAGACATGGGAGAATGTGACATGGGAGATGGACAGCGACCCGGGGCCAGGTTCAAACGGGTCCTCGGCGCCGTGAAGCAGCAGTGTGAATCCCTGTGCCATCGTGTCGCCCACATGCCCTAACAATTCTGTATACACAAAAATCCTAACAATAATTATGTTGTAACAATCTTAAAACGTGTGCCCATACATTATCTTCTCTGTTCTAGTAAACGAGACTGCTCTTCCTGGATCTTTCAGTGCTAAAGCCTCTCATCCTCTGTGCATGTTCATAAAAACCATAGAATCATAAAAGTTTATTGCACGGAAGAAGGCCACTCAGCCCATCATGTCCACGCAGGCCAAGAAGCCTTTTAGCCTATTCCCACCTCATGTGCATATCAAGTGTACTTTTAAACTGTTGAGAGTTTCTGCCTCTACCACCCTTTCATTTATGAACCCTTGAACAAAGGAGACAAAGCCTTCCGACCTATTCTATCCAGACCGCTCATAATTTTATACACTTCGGTTAGGTCTCCCCTCAGCCTCCTCGGTTCTGAGGAAAACTGCTCAAGCCTATCCAGTCTCCTTCGAACTAATATTCCCCAAAATGCTTGTAAATTTCCGCTTTATCCTCTCTCATACAATTACATCTTTCCTATATGGCAATCACCTGAACCACAAATTGAACTCCGGTATCTAATTGGTGTTTCATACAGTTCGAATGTAAAAGTTAGCAAATATCCCATGGGCGAGATTCTCCGTTCGCTGACCCAGAAATCGGGACATGCAATCGTGCGGAGAATAGCTCCCGACGCCATAATCGAGGTAGGTGCCGGTTTGACGCCGAATGGCAACGCACCGCCTCCTCAAAAACGGCGTCAATGTGATGCACGGCACACGTAGTTGCAACACCGTTCACATATCATCAGTGGGCCCAGCTGCGATTCTCCACCTCCGATGGCCCGAGTTCCTGACGGCACGGTTCACGTGTGCTCTCACAAATCGTGAACCTGGCGAGAGAAAGAGAGAGACAGCGAACAGTGACCAGTACCGCCATACTTCGCCAACAGCCGTGCAACTGACCCGGGAGGGGAGCTTCTACCAGAACTGGGGAGAATAGTGTGGGGTGGCCAGGAAGTGAGCTGTGGGGTCTAGGTGGACGGGTACGCAACACCATTACCGCAGCTGGCAAGGCAGCCAATTGGCTGCACATGCCACTGACGGCCCGCTTCAAACCTGGCGCCCTGGGTCATATAACTGGCCTACCGGGGCAACCCTCTGGGTGCGCTCTGGCCACAGCCGACCCATCAGCTGTATGGGCGCTCCAGCAAAGCCTGTCCCATCTTTTCGGCCGCTATCAGATCAGAAATGGAGACTCAGAAATGGAGAATCCGGCCCCATATGGTTTCCTGACCACCTTACCTACCTGTTCAGCCACCTTCAAGGTTCTATGGGGACAAACTCCAAGGTAGCTCTAGTCCTCTATACATCTCAGTATCCTAACCTACTGTGTATTCCCTTGCTTTGGTAGCCTTCCCTGAATGTATAACCTTACACCTCTGCAAACTGAACCCCATTTGTCACTGTTCCACCCCATCTGATTAGTCCATTAATATCTTACTACACAGCAATTTTTTATATCAGCTGCAAACTTCTTAATCATACCCCCTACATTCACAGTCAAATAATTGATAGGTACCCTAAAAAGTAAGGAATGGAGTACGGAGTCCTGTGGAATCCCACTAGTAACAGCCTTCCAGTTATAACAATACCTATAGATTACCTTTGGCTCCCTGCCTCGGGGCTAATATTAGATCCAATTTGTCACTTTGTCTTAAATCCCATGGGATTTTATTTTCGTGACTAGCCCACCAAATGGGACCTTGTCAAAAACCTAGCTAAAGTACACGTTGACTACATCAAATGCATGAGCCTCATCAGTCCTCCTTGTTACTTCCTCAAAAAATTCAATTATTGTAGTCAGACATGACCTTCTCTTAACAAATCTATGCTGGCTTGTCGTTGATTGATGTGTCTTTCTAAATGAATTTATATCCGGTCCCTCAATTTTTCCCCAATAATGTTCCTACCACGGAGGTTAGGTTGGTTGGTCTGTAATTATTCAATCCATCCCATTCTCTGTTTAAACAATCACATAATGATAGCCATCCCCCAGTCCACTGGCACCATGCCTGTAACCAGAGAGGATTAGAAAATGATAGTCAGCGCCGTTGTTATTTTTTCTCTTGCTTCCCTCAACCCAAGACATTGAAAGATAGAGAGAGAGAAAGAGAAAGAGAGAGAGAGAGAGAGAGAGAGAGAGAGAGCGAGAAAAAAAACAGTGACCAGGCCTGGGATTTATTCATTTTCATAGATATTCACCGGGATTCTCCAATCCCGCGGCCAAGTTCAGATACCGGTGTGAACCACTCCTGCGTCAACGGTCCTCGATTGTCAGGTATTCAATCCTTCCTTGGGGGCTAGGTGGGCGGCGGAATGGTCTCCGCTGCACAGCCGGCGCGAGTTCACGCATGCGCACTACGGCTGGCGTGATTCTGCGCAGGCGCGTTGGTTCCTGTCTCCGCGCAATATGGCGGAGACCTACAGGGACCCGGCGTGGAGGAACATAGGCTCCCACGGAACCAGCCCGCCCGCCGATCGCGGGCCAGGCCAAAGTGAAGGCCACCCGGGATCGGATCACCCCCGCCCCACCACCAGGACGGCCGCCGCAGACAGAACTTCCTGGTCCCGCCGTGTTTCAGCATACGTGACCCACGCTGGCGGGACTTAGCCGAACCCGACCAGCACTCTCCCGGTGAGGTCCGGAGAATTGCCAGGGGCTGCTTTCAACGATCCCCGACCTGCGCTGCAGCGATCCCGCGGGCGCCAATGGGCGCCCGGGAATCGGCAAGCCGGTGTCGGGGCGGCGTGGCGAGAGTCTCACGCCCACCCGGGGATTCTCCGACCCGGCGTGGGGGTCAGAGACTCCGGGCCATTAAATCTCTTACTACTTCCTCTCATTATGTTCATTTCATTTAATGTTTAACACTCCTCTCTGATTGCAAAATTTGTATCATTTGTAATGCATTTGTTCAAAACTATACCTCCCACATCCTCTGCCTCCACACACACACACACACATTATTCTTTTTTAAAATAAATTTAGAGTACCCAATTCATTTTGTGCAATTAAGGGTCAATTTAGCGTGGCCAATCCACCTACCCTGCACATCTTTGGGTTGTGGGGACGAAACCACGCAAACACAGAGAGAACGTGCAAACTCCACTCGGACAGTGACCCAGAGCCGGGATCGAACCTGGGACCTCGGTGCCGTGAGAGAGCAGTGCTAACCACTGCACCACCGTGCTGCCCCCACACATATTATTCTTATGGTTCCTAATAGGGTCAATCTTTCTTTCGTTAGCTTCTTGCCCTTTATGTATTTATCAAAAAATACCTTTGGATTCTCCTTGATTTTACTTGCCAAGATTCTTTCAGCCCCTCTCTTTGCTTTTCTGATTTTTCTCACCACTAAATTTTTCTTACTCCTCCAGATTATCTGTAGCATTATTCCCTTGACATGTAATAAAGTTGGCATGTCATAAAGTTGCCTTTTTTCCCCCCAAATCCCTTGACATCCCGTTGGCTCTAGGTTTGTTAGTCCCACCCATTCTCTTGACGGGAATCACACTTTTTCTGAACTCTCACTATCTCATCCTGGAACGCCTCTCACTGATCTTGCACCAATTTACCTAACAAGGTGTACTAAGATGGTAGTAGGAGGTCTTGTGGTGCATTGGGTAGTGTCCCTGTCTCCCAGCCAGAAGTTTTGGGTTCGGGTCCCACCCTGGGACTTGATGGCCATGGTTTATAACGCGACCAACAGGTTGATTATCAACCTGCAAAATACTTCCAACACATGCCAATGGCAGGCGATAAGAATGGAAAAGACTCCTGGTCATCCATGCTTGATGCGGAGTGATACCCCTCAAGCCTCTGGTGACAGACTAGAGACCTGTTCCAGGAACAACTAGCTGTGGAAACAGTTGAAAGTCTGCCTTGTGCCACTAGGTGTGGGAAAAGAAACAAACAATTAAGTTGGTAATCATTTCACTTTTCAATTAAGTCTGAACCTTACAACAGTGAGTGAGGGATGTAATATTGCATATTGGTTCCCAAGTTTCAGGTAACTGTAACCCATTGGGTGCAGGGATAACAGTCACACAAAAGAAAAATATTCATCTTAATAATCTGTTTTTAATTAAGCGATCCATGGCACTTCCGGTTGCGGCTATGCTGAGCTAAGTCGCACGTTCGGCAGCTCCCGTCAGAAACTAACTTTTGGGCTCTTTTTAGGGGCCCCAGCGGCATTTGTTCGTCTGTTCCCAGTGTGGGAAGGCGACAGTACGATTCCCCCGGCACTGTATGGATTGGACTAGGAGTGGAGCGGTGAAAAAAGTGATTTTAGTGCAGCGAAAAGTGCGAGGGAGGAGAACCAAGATGGCGGCGGGTTGAGACCAGGCAGCATGGGCGCAATGGTCGCAAGAGCAGCAGGAGTTCCTCAGGCGCTGTTTTGCAGACCTGAAGGCAGAGCTGCTGGAGCCGATGAAGGCATCGATCGATAAGCTGGTCGAGACCCAGAAGGCCCAAGGGGCAGCGATCTGGGAGGTGCGGCAAAAGGCCTCAGAGAACGAGGATGAGATCTCGGGCTTGGCGGTGAAGGAAGAGGCGCACGAGGCGCTGCACAAGAAGTGGCAAGAAAAGTTTGTAGCCATGGAGAATCGGTCGAGGAGGAAGAACCTTCGGATTCTGGGACTCCCGGAGGGAGTGGAGGGGTCGAACGCTGGAGCATACGTGGTCACGATGCTGAACACGCTGATAGGTGCGGGACCCTTCCCAGGGCCCCTGGAGCTGCATGGGGCTCACCGAATCCTGGCGAGGAGGCCCATGGCCAACGAGCCGCCGCGGGTGGTATTGGTGCGGTTCCACGGCTTTGTGGACAGGGAGTGTGTCTTGAGATGGGCAAAAAAGGAGCGGAGCAGCAGGTGGGAGAACGCAGCAATCCGTATACATCAGGACTGGAGCACGGAGATGGCCAAGAAGAGGACCGGGTACAACCGGGCTAAGGCGGTTCTGCATTGGAAGGGGGTGAAATTCAGGATGCTGCAGCTGGCGCGATTGTGGGTCACGTTTAAGGACCGACACCATTACTTTGAGACGACGGAGGAGGCGTGGACCTTTATCCAGGCCGGAAAGTTGGACACGGACTGAGGGTTGGTCGAGGGGGGGTTATTATGGTGATTGTGTTTTGGGGGATGTTCTGTTCAGTTTTCTTTGGTGCTGGGTTGGGTTGGGTAAATTGTTCGAAGTGGGGGTTGTATGAGAGTGTGGGAGTCGGTGGTTGGAAGGACGGGGCCCCGCTGGTGGGGGGGGGGGGGGGGGGGGGGGAATGGGAGGACCGAGGTGGGGGAGCTGAGATAAGGCCGCAAAAGGGAGCTGCGCCAGAGAGGGCGGGGCTGGCTTGGTGGAAAGCGCAAGCTTTTTCCCGCGCTAGGGAAGGAAGGGGGCAGGGCCAGGGGGGAAGGGCGGTGTTGGAGAGGAGCGCATGCTGACTGCCAGGAGGGGGAGACGAGATTCTCACACTGGGGGGGGTCGACGGAGTGGCGGGAAGGGCCGGGGTCAGCAGGAGTCAGCTGACTTACGGGAGTGCCATGGGGGAGCAATACAGCTAGGGGGGGGAAAACCTAGCTTGGGGGGGGGCGGGGCTGGGTTGCTGCTGCATTGGCCAAAGGGGAGCTGGAGTTCGGAGAGAAAGGAGGTCTGCCGCCTGGGGGAATGGAGGGTGTGGGAGGCGCGGGCATGTGGCTGGTCTAGAAAGGGAGATGGCTAGTCAGCAGGGGGGGGGGGGGGGGGGGGGGGCGGGAATCCCCCGATTCGGCTGATAACTTGTGAGAGGCCTGGGCCGTTCAAGAGGGCCCGTGTGTTCGGGCACCTGAAGGGACTGAAGGCAGATGTGGTTATGCTCCAGGATATGCATTTGAGGGTAGCAGATCAGGTTAGGCTGAAAAAGGGGTGGGTAGGGCAGGAAGTATCGAGAGGTGGCGATTTTGGTGGGGAAGCGGGTGTCGTTTGTGGCGCTGAATATCGTGGCAGATAATGGAGGTCGGTTCGTGATGGTGAGTGGTAAGCTGCAGGGGGTGCGGGTGGTACTAGTGAATGTATACGCCCCGAATTGGGACGATGCCGGATTCATGAGGCGCATGTTGGGTCGGATTCCGGACCTGGAGACAGGGAGTTTGACAATGGGGGGGGAAATTCAACACGGTGCTGGACCCAGCATTGGACCGCTCCAGGTCCAGGACGGGTAAAAGGCCGGCGGCGGCCAAGGTGCTTTGGGGGTTTATGGACCAGATGGGGGGAGTGGACCCATGGAGGTTTGCCAGGCCGGGGGCCAGGGAATTTTCCTTTTTTTCCCACGTCCATAAAGCCTACTCCCGGATAGATATCTTCATTTTGAGTAGAACACTAATCCCGAGAGTGGAGGGCGCGGAATATTCAGCCATAGCCATCTCAGACCATGCCCCGCATTGGGTGGAGCTGGAGTTGTGGGAGGAGAGGGACCTGTGCCCACTGTGGCGCCTCGATGTGGGACTGTTGGCGGATGAGGAGGTGAGCGGGTGGATCCGGGGGTGCATTGAAAGCTATCTAGAGGCTAACGATAATGGGGTGGTGCAGATGGGGGTGGTCTGGGAGGCGCTGAAGACGGTGGTCAGGGGAAAGCTAATCTCCACTAGGGCCCATAAGGAGAGGAAGGAGAGGAGAGAGAGGGAGAGATTGGTGGGGGAGATAATAAGTGTGGATAGTGACAAATGTGATATAAAATAATTGTTTTAGAGATATTAGTTACTGTAATGTAGAGATAGGCCAGTCTCATTCTGGTGAGTTCACAGACAAAGGATTTCAGAACGCATGGCAAAGCAAGGGGGAGGAGTGTCCAGCAAAGGAGGAGAAAAGGATGCTGGGTAATAGGGGGCCAGAGGAAGGGATTGGAAGTGAGCCAATTAGGATGTATGGCCAGGTCAGGAGGGGTATAGGATGACCTATGGGAATCGTGTATGTGAAACTTGATGCCATTTGAATGTATCAGTAGAGATTCCTTTGTCCTACAGACTCACTCGATTCCGGAGGTACAGAAAGCAGGATGTGTTTTGTACCGCTGCGAAATGAGTCAGGCTTGCAAGTCAAATAAAATAACTAATGCTATATCTGCAAATCCATCTCGACTTTTATTGAGGCCAGACTGACGGGTAAAGAAAATTGTGTTTTGTCAATAGGAGGTATGCAGAGGTCCCCGAGGAGGGATTACTCAAAGAGCGACAAAACCTCTTGGCCGAATTCGACCTGTTGACTACCAGGAAGGCAGAGATGCAGTGGAGGAAAGCGCAAGGGGCGGTGTACGAATATGGGGCGAAGGCGAGCCAGATGTTGGCACATCAGCTTCGGAAGCGAGAGGTAGCAAGGGAGATTGGGGGAGTTAGGGATAGAGGGGGGAACACGGTGTGGAGTGCGGTGGGAATAAATGGGGTATTCAGGGACTTTTATGAGGAGCTGTATAGGTCTGAGCCCCCGACGGGGGAGTGGGGGATGCGACGATTTTTGGATCCGCTGAGATTCCAGAGGGTGGAGGAGGAGCAGGTGGTTGGGCTAGGGGCACCGATTGGGCTGGAGGAGCTGGTTAAAGAGTTGGGGAGCATGCAGGCAGGGAAGGCCCCGGGGCCGGGTGGGTTCTCGGTGAAATTCTACCGGACGTACATGGACCTGTTGGGTCCACTATTAGTGAGGACTTTCAATGAGGCAAGGGAGGGAGGGGCCCTGCCCCCGACAATGTCCAGGGCGCTGATCTCGCTGATCCTGAAGTGGGACAAGGGCCCATTACAGTGTGGGTCATACAGGCCGATCTCACTCCTCAATGTCGACGCGAAGTTGTTGGCGAAGGTGCTGGCTACCAGAATTGAGGACTGTGTCCCAGGGGTGATTCACGAGGACCAGACGGAATTTGTGAAAGATAGGCAGTTGAACACCAATTTGCGGAGGCTCCTCAACGTAATTATGATGCCTGCCGTGGAGGGGGAAGCGGAGGTAGTGGCGGCTATGGACGCGGAGAAGGTCTTCGATAGGGTGGAGTGGGAGTATCTTTGGGAAGTGCTGAGGAGGTTTGGGTTCGGGGAGGGGTTCATCAGTTGGGTTAGGCTACTTTATGAAGCCCCAGTGGCAAGTGTGGCCACGAATCGGCGGAGGTCGGAATACTTTCGGCTGTATCGGGGGACGAGGCAGGGGTGTCCCCTATCCCCCTTGTTGTTCACATTGGCAATTGAGCCTTTGGCCATGGCACTGAAGGAGTCCAGGAACTGGAGGGGACTGGTTCGGGGGGGGGGGGGGGGGGGGCGGGGGTGGTGGTGGAGAGGAACACCGGGTGTCGCTGTATGCCGATGGCCTGTTATTGTATGTGTTGGACCCAGTGGGGGTGATGCCGGAGATTGTGCGGATCCTCGGGGACTTTTCCGGATATAAGCTTAACGTAGGGAAGAGTGAGCTCTTTGTGGTACACCCAGGAGACCAGGGAAGGGAAATAGATGAGCTTCCGCAGAAGAGGGCGGAAAGGAGCTTTCGGTACCTGGGGATCCAGGTGGCTAGGAGTTGGGGGGCCGTGCACAAGCTCAATTTGACGCAGCTGGTGGAGCAGATGGAGGAGGAGTTTAAAAGGTGGGATATGTTTCCACTGTCGTTGGCAGGTAGGGTGCAGTCGGTGAAAATGACGGTCCTTCAGAGGTTCCTCTTTGTGTTCCAGTGCCTTCCTATCCTGATCCCTAAGGCCTTTTTTAAACGGGTCAGCAGGAGCATCATTGTGTGGGCAAGTAAGACCCCGAGGGTAAAAAGGGTGTTTCTGGAGCGTAGCAGAGACAGAGGAGGGTTAGCGTTGCCCAATCTATGTGGGTATACTACTTGGCTGCCAATGTGGCGATGATTCGTAAGTGGGTAAGGGAGGGGGACGGGGCGGCGTGGAAGAGGCTGGAGATTGCGTCCTGTGTGGACACGAGTCTGAGAACGCTGGTGCCGGCACAGATGCCGCTCCCGCTGACAAGGTACACCACAGGTCCGGTGGTGGCGGCGACTCTGAAAATTTGGGGGCAGTGGAGTTGCCACACGGGTGAGGTAGAGGCCTCGGTTTGGTCCCCGGTCCCAGAGAGCCATCGGTTCATCCCGGGGAGAATGGATGGGGGGTTTTTGAGCTGGTATCGGGCAGGAATTAAAAGAATGGGGGACCTGTTAATGGATGGGAGTTTGCGAGCCTTGGGGTGCTGAGGAGAAATTTGGGCTGCCCCCCGGAAAAGCCTTCAGGTACATGCAGGTGAGGGCGTTCGTGAGACGGCAGGTGAGGAAATTTCCGCTGCTTCCAGCACGTAAGATGCAACATAGGGTGCTCTCGGGGGTGTGGGTTGGAAAAGGCAAGGTCTCGGCGATCTATTAGGAGATGGAGGAAGAGGAGGAGACCTCGGTGGAGGAGCTAAAGGGTAAATGGGAGGAGGTGCTTGGGGAGGAGATCGATGAGGGTCTGTGGGCTGATGCTCTGTGCAGGGTTAATTCTTCCTCCTCTTGCGCCAGGCTTAGCCTGATACAATTTAAGGTTCTTCACAGAGCGTATATGACCGGGGCGAGGTTGAGTAGGTTTTCTGGGGTATAGGATAGGTGTGTGAGGTGCTCGGGGAGCCCAGCAAACCACGCCCATATGTTCTGGGCGTGTCCGGCGCTGAATAGGTTTTGGAGGGGCTTTGCGAGGACTGTGTCTAAGGTGGTGAACACCCGGGTCAAGCCGAGCTGGGGGATAGCATTATTTGGGGTATCAGACAAGCCGGGAGTGCAGGAGCCGAAAAAGGCCGGTATTCTGGCCTTTGCTTCCCTGGTAGCCCGGCGGAGGATTCTGTTACGATGGAAGGATGCGAAGCCCCCAAGCGCAGAAGCCTGGATCAGCGACATGGCAGGGTTCATTAAACTGGAGAGGGTAAAGTTTGCCTTGCGAGGGTCTGTGCAAGGGTTCTTCAGGCGGTGGCAACCGTTCCTAGACTTGCTAGCAGAATGTTAGGAGGTGGTCAGCAGCAGCAGCAACCCAGGGGGTGAGGGGGGGGGTTTTCGGGTATGTGTTTATTATTGTTTCATGGGGGTGTTTGTACATTGTGGGAATTCGCGATATAAGTGTACGATGTTGATCTGTGTGTTTTATGCTTTTCTTTTACTTTAAGAGGGGGGTTTTGTTGAAAATTTGCTACAATTGAATAAAAATATTTTTTTTTAAATAAAATTAAGCGGTCTACAGAATTGGGGGTTCGGGTGTGTGATGGGATGGGGGCGAGAGTGGCAGTGGGAGGTCGCAGGGGTACAGAATAGTGCAGAATCAAAGACGGACTTACAATTAAAAAATTGACTCCTTGAAATTGCAACTGAAAGTAATAAGACATTGCTCATAATGATAAAAATTAAATTATACTGATGGTGTTAGCCCAAAAAAACTCACTTTAGTAAGAAGTCAGCTTATTCACTGAATAAATTGATATGTTATTGGTCCAATTTGACATTTATGAGTTGTATTTAAATTTTATCATGTAACATAGAGATGTGCAAAACCTTGAGTAAGAGATAAGATGGTTGAGAAAGTGGAAAGCAAGATTTACACAATTATCCATGTCAATCATTAGCGATATTGTAAAATTACCCATTCATCTCTACTTTATAGCTTAAGTATACCTGCACCACTGGGCTCCAAAATATTTAATCTACTAATATGGTTCACTATCTGTTTGATCTCATCAAGATCCATCCAAAGTCTACTTTTCATTAGCCAGAGATCGGCATTGCCAATTTCATTAACCTCTTTCATAACCTGCATAATGTGAAGAGCAGAGGACCCAGAACACAGGAAAGGGATGACATTCATTGCAAACCTCCCAGAACCCGTTCCATTTGACACTGCAGCCTCCTTTCTGTTGCAAAGCTAAGTTTCAAACCAGCTATAAAGATGCAGCTCATTTGGCCTGCCTTACGCTTCTTTAAAAAGCTGCACATTTGGAATTCAGAAAGTACTTCCGAAAGTTCTAATTATAATAGGTAACCTCAATCCACTAATTTAGTTATGTCCACAAGAAATTCCAGTGGATATACAAAGCAAAACCTTAAAATTAAAACTATGCTGATCATCTTTAATGGCTTCTGTGCTTTTTTAGATTAACACCGATAGGATTTTGAAAATAGTACAGTACTTACTTGTCTCACTATAAATGATCTCCTGGTTCTTTAATGCGGTTTGATTCAATGTCATAGTCACAAGATTATACATTTCTATCTTTCATGGTACAATCCTCAGTTGTGGCAGTTTTAATATAACGTAGTCCTCTTCTTACAGTTACAAGTTGATTTTCATCTTTAGAACTCCAATTTATTCATCTGCAATCAGGCTACAGGGGCAGCTACCAAGTAAACCAAGTAAATAAGACCACTGGTGCAACACGGTGGCACAGTGGGTAGCACTGTTGCCTCACGGCACCAAGGTCCCAGGTTCGATCCCGGCTCTGGGTCACTGTCCGTGTGGAGTTTGCACATTCTCCCCGTGTTTGCGTGGGTTTCACCCCCACAACCCAAAGATGTGCAGTTTAGGTGGCTTGGCCACGCTAAATTGCCCCTTAATTGAAAAAAAATTAATTGATCACTCCAAATTTTTTTAAAATAACTGAACAAATAAGGTCCATTCCCCAGAAGCCCTGACACTTACCACACTCCGGCTCCCTGCATTTAATCCCATGCAAGACATTGTAGTGCCTGGGTGGGCTGCAGAGCTGTCAGCCAATCTTACTGGCCAACAGCTCTCAAAGACAGTGAGTTGGTGGGATGCATTCCCTGCCAACTCTCCAGATGACAGGAGCTCATGTCCCTACAGTCCGAAAACTTCAGGGTGCAGTGAAAAACTAAGGTCCTCTTACAACCAAGTTGAGGTGCATTTAGCAGAAATTTGAATGATCACCGTTACACATCGGCTGGAACATGGGAAGACAGTCAAGAGATCATTGGAATGGTTAAGTCTAGAGGTAACAAATGTCACGTGAGAATACCTTTAAGAAATGGGTGTTTATAAATGGGTGTGTATATAAATATCTGTAGTGAGAGTACCTTTAAGAAATGGGTGTTTACTACTGCAGTGATGTCAGAGAGTGGGTGGAGCTGGGCTATCTGTCAGCTTTTTACTTTTGTTTTTGAGCAGGCTGCAGGGTGTGTTTTAGTTTTGTTTTCAGTGTTGGAGCTGAAGCCAGACAGAGCCGGTGTACTGTTGTTCTCTCTGCCATCAAAAGACTATCTCTTGATCATTTGGTGAATTTAGAATTATAAATGTTCTCAGTAGTGAATGTAAACCTAATATGCTTCTGTTAAAAGGTATTTTTAAGTCGTATGGATGTTAAAAGGAAAGCTTAAAGGATTACTTAGTGTTGTATTCTTTGGTGGTTGTATTTGAATTAATGGTTGCTAAGATGGTCACTATGTTTTAAAAAGGTTAACTTGAGTTCATAGAATAAACATTATTTTGCTTTAAAAAAAAATACTTTTCCATTTCTGCTGTACCACACCTGTAGAGTGGGCCGTGTCTCCCCATACCCTAATCTATTAAAAGCTGTGGGTCAGGTGAACTCCATGATACACTTTGGGGTTCTCTAAACCCTGGCCCATAACAAATTGGGGGCTTGAGGGGGATAAAAGTCTATCTATTGGATTGGTTTAGTGAACTTAAAGACAGTGGGGGGTGAGCATATTGTGGTTGCTTTTCAGATGTGGTATTCTAGTTTAAGTAGGGAGTGTGTTGTGGACAATGGCTCTTTCAGAGGCTCAGAAGTTTTTGGGGGTGGAGACAATCATAGGCAGTACCTTACGGACAGAGACGAAAAGCAGACTATTAGATTTGGCAAAAACATTGCAGTTAACATTACCTGACAAAATGCGAAAAGATGAGGTAATTATGGCGGTGGCTAAGCATTTAAAGTTGTCTGAGATACAGTTTAACTCATTGGAAATGGCAAAAATTCAGTTGCAAATTAATCAAATGGAACATGAGAAAGAATTAAAGCAGCTTGACTACGAAAGAGATAGAGAGGAAAAAGAAAGAGAGAGAGAAAGAGATAGAGAGGAAAAAGAGGAAAAGAGAGAGAGGAAAAAGAAAAGGAGAGAGAAGAAAGGAGAAAAGAAAGAATAGCCCTGGCAGAACAAAAAGAAAGAGAAAGAGTTTGAACTCAGAAAATGGCCATGAAACATGACAGTCAGTTAAAATTGGCAGACACAAAGGGAAACATACAGTTGGATGATAGTGATGAGGATAGTGGAGAGAGCGCGTCAAAGTGAAGGCTTGGTGGGAATCTATTTAAATATGTTGAAGCATTGCCAAGATTTGATGAGAAGGACATAGAAGCCTTTTTCATTTTATTTGAGAAGGTAGCTAAACAAATGAAATGGCCACAGGACTTGTGGGTATGACGGATTCAAACAAAGTTCGTAGGTAGAGCTAGTGAAGTGTTTGCATCACTACTGGAGGAGGTATCTGGGACGTATGAGGAGGTGAAAAAATCCATCTTAGGTGCATATGAACTGGTGCCTGAAGCCGACAGACAAAGGTTTAGAAATTTAAGGAAAGAATTTAATCAAACATACATGGAGTTTGAAAGGATCAAAAAGAGTAATTTTGATAGGTGGATAAGAGCTTTGAATATAGACCAAACATATGGAGCTCTCAGAGAAATTATACTTTTGGAGGAGTTTAAAAATGCAATTCCTGATGTAGTGAGAACTCATGTGGAAGAGCAGAAGGTTAAAACTGCGAGATTAGCAGCAGAAATGGCAGATGATTATGAATTAGTTCATAAATCAAAGCTTGGTTTCCGACATCAGTTTCAACCTGTGAGCGAGAGAAACTGGGGACATGAGAAATACTCAAGTGGTAAAGGTAAAGGTGATCTGATAGGAGATAATAAGGAGAGTGTACCTCAGATTTAAAAAGAAATCCAGGAGACTGGAAAAGAAATGAAGAGTTTCAAATGTTTTCACTGTAATAAACTAGGCCATGTAAAGTCATAGTGTTGGTGGTTGAAGAAAAGCACTGGGAAGGCTGATGTGGTAAAACAGGATAAGACAGTGGGGTTGTGAAAGTGGTAAAGGAAAGCCCAAGTGAAGCAAAGGAGGTGCAAAAGATTGTACAGCCTGATGAAGAGGTGATTGATAAGAAGGTGCCAGATCTCTTTAATGAATTTACTTGTGTGGGTAACGTTGACTCATGTATATCAGGAGGAGCAGGTAAAGAAGTCACAAAAGAGATACGGGAGCTAGTCAATCTTTAATGGTAAGATGAGGAGTTATGTAGTTTGGAAAGAATGTTGCCAGAAAAGGTGGTTATGTGGAATTCAGAGTGAGAGGAATAGTGTTCAATAATATAAGGTAAGGTTGGAAAGTCCAGTGAAGAGTGGTGAAGTGGTAGTAGGAGTAATAGAGAAACTATCTTGTCCAGGAATGCAGTTTATCTTGGGTAATGATATAGCTGGATCGCAGGTGGGAGTGATGCCTCCTGTGGTTGATAAGCCAGTGGAAAATCAGACAACAAGTGTTTATCCTGGGATTTTTCCGGATTGTGTAGTAACAAGGTCGCAAAGTCACAGGTTAAGACAAGAGGAGAAATCAAAGAGTGAAGATGAAGTGAAAGTGCAATTATCAGAACCGATTTTTGATCAGATGGTTGAAAAAGAACAAGAACAGGTGGAGGAAGAGGCGGATATTTTTAGTTCAGGAAAATTGGCGGAGTTACAACAAAAAGATGAAGAAATAAAACGGATGGATCAGAGAACATACACGGAAGAGGAATCTGCATGTATACCAGAGTGTTATTACAGTAAAAGTGACGTCTTGATGAGAAAATGGAGACCTTTACATATGCAGGCAGATGAAAAATGGGCAGATATTCATCAAGTAGTATTGTCGGATGTGTATAGGAAGGAGGTGTTGCGCGTTGCACATGAGGTACCAGTGGGAGGTCATTTGGGAATAAGGAAAACTCAAGCTAAAATCCAAAAACATTTTTGTTGGCTTGGACTACATAAAGATTTAGTTAAATTTTGTCAATCATGTCACACGTCAAGTGATAGGGAAATCTCAAGTAGTGTTAAAACCAGCGCCCTTAATACCCATTCCAGCATTTGAGGAACCTTTTACAAGGGTCCTAATTGATTGCGTAGGACCACTTCCTAAAACAAAATGTGGGAACCAATATGTTTTTTTTGGATAAACATTTTATGGAGGTATTTTTTGGCATTGTAGCAGCAACAAAATCAACAATGTACAGAATAAGAAAAATATAAACATAGTGAAAATACCACCTCCCTCTCCCACAGGTCCTACCATTGCTTACCCCCCTAAACTACGTTAACCTAACCCACTACCCCCCCTTTCTTCTGACGATTAATTCTCTGCGAGGAAGTCGACGAATGGTTGCCACCTCTGGGCGAACCCTAATAGAGACCCTCTCATGGCCAACTTAATTTTCTCCAGGCAGAGGAAGCCAGCCATGTCCGAAAGCCAGGTCGCAGATTTTGGGGGCTTTGAGTCCCTCCATGCTAGTAATATGTGCCTCCAGGCTACCAGGGAAGCAAAGGCCAGAACGTCTGCCTCTCTCTCCTCCTGGATTCCCGGATCCTGCAATACCCCAAAAAATCACCACCTCTGGACTCATTGCCACCCTCGTATTTAATACCGTGGACATGGTGTCAGCAAACCCCTGCCAAAATCCCCTCAGTTTTGGACATGCCCAGAACATGTGGACATGATTCGCTGCCCCCCCCCCCCCCCACCCCCGCACTTCGCACACCTGTCCTCCACCCCAAAGAATCTGCTCATCCGGGCCACTGTTATGTGAGCCCGGTGAACAATCTTAAATTGGATCAGGCTGAGCCTGGCACACGTTGTGGTCACATTGACCTACCCAACGCGTCCGCCCACAGGCCCTCCTCTATCTCTCCCCCCAGCTCCTCCTCCCACTTTTGTTTTACCTCCTCGGTCTGCAACTCCTCCGAACCCATAAGCTCTTGATATATGTCCGAGATGTTCCCCCCTCTCCTATCCATCCTCTAGAAACCACCCTATCCTGAATCCCCCTCAGCGGCAGGAGTGGGAAGGTTGGTACCTGCTTCCGCAAAAAGTCCCGTACCTGTAAATATCGGAATTCATTTCCCCCCCGCCAATGCAAACTTCTCCTCCAACGCCCCCACCGGGGCAAACCGATGGTTATCGCAGATTGGGGACCACACCGACGCCCCCTCTGCTCCCACATGTCTCCTCCACTGCCCCCAAACTCTCAGGGCCACCACCACCACTGGACTGGTGGAGTACCGCGCCGGTGGGAACGGCAGAGGCGCCGTTACCAATGCCCCCAGACTTGAGCCCTTCCAAGAAGCCACCTCCATCGCCGCCTCACCCCCCACCATCCATCTCCTCACCATGGCTATGTTAGCCACCCAGTAGTAATTGCTGAAATTCAGCAGCGCCAGCCCTCCTTCCCCCGACTCCGCTCGAGATTGCCCTCTTCACACGTGGGGACTTGCCCCCCCCCCCCCCCACACACAAAGCCCACGATAATCTTATTGATCCGCTTAAAAAAGGACCGCGGGATGAAGATGGGGAGGCATTGGAAGACGAATAGGAATCTCGGGAGGACCGTCATTTTTACCGACTGCACTCCACCCACCAGAGACAATGGGAGCGAATCCCATCTCTGGAAATCCTCCTTCAGCTGATCCACCAACCGGGCCAAGTTCAATTTGTGTAGCCTGTCCCACTCCCTCGCCACTTGGATACCCAGGTATCTGAAACTGTTCACTACCACTCTGAACGGCAGTTCCACCAGTCTCCTCTCCTGACCTCTCGCCTGGACCACAAACATCTCGCTCTTCCCCATAGTGAGCTTATATCCTGAAAACCGGCCGAATTCCCCTAAAATTCCCATAATTTCTTCCACCCCTCCATTGGGTCTGAGACATATAGCAATAGGTCATCCGCATACAGCGAGACTCTGTGCTCCACCCCCCTCCCCGGACCAACCCCTTCCAGCCCCTTGAGGCCCTCAGAACAATTGCCAGCGGCTCTATCGCCAGCGCAAACAGCAGTGGGGAGAGGGGGCATCCCTGTCTCCTCCTCCGGTGCAGTCTAAAATAGTCCGAAATCGTCCTGTTTGTCCGTACAGTTGCAACCAGAGTCCGGTACAGCAACCTAACCCAGTCAACAAAGCCCCTTCCAAACCCGAACCGCTCCAGCACCTCCCATAAGTAATCCCACTCAACCCGGTTAAAGGCTTTTTCCGGGTCCATTACGACCACCACCTCAACTTCCCTACCTTCTGGGGGCATCATGACCATGTTTAGCAGCCTTTTTACATTGGCCACCAGCTGCCTGCCCTTAACGAACCCAGTCTGATCCTCCACTGTAACGTCCGGTACACAGTCCTCAATCCTTGTAATGACCTCCAATTGGCATTATTGGTTGACCAATTGGAGTATGAGCTCCCTCAATGATAGCTCATTGAGGGGGCCCATATAAGCACCTGTGTAGGCTTTGTGAGGCAGTCTTAAGTTGACTGGAACGCTAGCAGCACTGTTTGGAGCTGCTCTTGTATAGAAGTTATTGCAAATAAATACTAGTGTGGCGACGGAACCCCTGCCTCCTGTGGATTATTACAGTGGCGACAAGGTAAACAAAGAACCTTGCGGAGACCAGCTGCCGCACTCGGAGGGTAAGCCTTGCTCTTTCAAAAATGCCTCTTTTTGGGAAGTTGGATGCATTCGACCCGACTATTGAGGACTGGTCCCAGTATGTGGAGAGAATGTGTTACTTTTTCCAGGCCAATGAGGTAACGGAGGACGGAAGGAAACGGGTTATACTGCTGTCGGCGTGCGGACCCTCAGCTATCGCCATTATACGTAGTCTAACTTATCCCGATACGCCGGACACTATACCTTTCCAAGAATTAACAAAATTGGTGGAAGAGCACTATGACCCAAAACCACCCCTCATTTTGCGTAGGTACAGATTCTACACAACGAAGCGGGAAGACAGAGAGTCAGTCACAAATTTCTTTTTTTTTTTTGTTGTAAATATGTTTTTAGTAAGAATTTCTCAATAACAATATTTTCCACCTTACAAACCCCCCCCCCCGCACCCCTCCCCCCCCCCCCGTAACAAAGAAAAAGAACTCGCGTGGCAAGACATGAACATGGCAAGTCAATAAGATACAAAACTTTGTACATTGGATTCTTCCCGTACATGTCAGTGTCCGGATCATTCATGTGTTTTCCTGCTCCAATGCCCCCCCCAGAGAAACCCTCTCCTCCTCTTTTCCCCCCCCCCCCCAACAAATGATGTCCCCCCTCGGTTGCTGCTGCTGCTGTCCGACCTTCATCTAATGCTCCGCGAGATAGTCTAGGAACGGTTGCCACCGCCTGTAGAACCCCTGCGCAGACCCTCTCAAGGCAAACTTTATCCTTTCCAACTTGATAAACCCTGCCATATCATTTATCCAGGCCGCCACGCTGGGGGGCTTCGTCTCCTTCCACATTAGCAAGATCCTTCGCCGGGCTACTAAGGACGCAAAGGCCAGAATGCCGGCCTCTTTCACCTCCTGCACTCGCGGCTCGTCCACTACTCCAAATAGTGCTAGCCCCCAGCTTGGCTTGACCCGGACTTTCACCACCTTAGATACTGTTCCCGCCACTCCCCTCCAGAACCCCCTCCAGTGCCGGGCATGACCAAAACACATGGACATGGTTCGCCGGACTTCTTGAGCACCTCCCACATCTGTCCTCCACCCCAAAGAACCTGCTCAGCCTCGCCCCCCTCATATGTGCTCTATGAACCACCTTGAATTGTATCAGGCTAAGCCTGGCACACGAGGAAGAGGAATTAACCTTACTTAGGGCGTCAGCCCATAGCCCCTCCTCAATCTCCTCCCCCAACTCCTCCTCCCATTTACCCTTCAGCTTCTCTACCAAAGCCTCCCCCCTCTTCTTTCATCTCCTGGTATATCACCGACACCTTGCCCTCTCCAACCCATACGCCCGAAATCACCCTATCTTGAATCCCCCGTGCCGGGAGTAGCGGAAATTCCCTCACCTGCCGCCTCACAAACGCCCTCACTTGCATGTACCTGAAAGCGTTTCCCGGGGGTAGCCCAAACCTCTCCTCCAGCGCCCCCAAGCTCGCAAACGTCCCGTCAATGAACAGGTCCCCCATTCTTCTAATCCCTACCCGATGCCAGCTCTGAAATCCCCCGTCCATCCTGCCTGGGACAAACCGATGGTTGTCTCTGATCACGGACCCCACCGAGGCTCCCGTCGTACCCCTGTGCAGTCTCCACTGCCCCCAGATCTTTAGCGTTGCCGCCACCACCGGGCTCGTGGTATACCTTGTCGGCAACAGCGGCAGCGGTGCCGTCACCAGGCTCGTTCCGTTGCAGGACGCCATCTCCAACCTCTTCCACGCCGCCCCCTCTCCCTCCATCACCCACTTATGGATTATTGTCACGTTGGCTGCCCAATAATAACCACCCAAATTCGGCAACGCCAACCCTCCTCTATCTCTGCTATGCTCCAAGAACCCCATCCTTACCCGTGGGGTCTTGCTCGCCCACACAAATCCAGTAATGCTCCTGCTTACCCTCTTAAAAAAGGCCTTAGTGATCACAATTGGGAGGCATTGGAATACAAAACGAAATCTCGGGAGGACCACCATTTTAACTGATTGTACCCTACCCGCCAGCGAGAGTGGCAACATGTCCCACCTTTTAAAATCCTCCTCCATCTGTTCCACCAACCACGACAAATTAAGTTTGTGCAGTGCCCCCCAGCTCCTAGCTACCTGAATCCCCAAGTATCGAAAGCTCCTTTCCACCCTCCTCAACGGTAGGTCGTCTATCCCTCTTCCCTGGTCCCCCAGATGGATCACAAAGAGCTCACTCTTTCCCACATTGAGCTCATAGCCCAAAAAGTCTCCAAACTCCCGTAGGGTCTGCATTACCTCAACCATCCCCTCCACTGGATCCGTCTCAAACAGCAACAGGTCGTCTGCGTACAGCGCCACTCGATGTTCCTCTCCCCCTCGAACCACCCCTTTCCATTTCCCTGACTCCCTTAACGCAATGGCCAGCGGTTCAATTGCTAATGCGAACAGCAGAGGGGACAGGGGGCACCCCTGCCTCGTCCCTCAATACAGCCGGAAATACTCCGACCTCCGCCGGTTGGTGACCACAATCGCCACCGGGGCTTTATACAGGAGCTTAACCCAACTGATAAACCCTCCCCCGAACCCAAATCTCCTCAACACTTCCCAGAGACACTCCCACTCTACCCGATCGAAGGCCTTCTCCGCGTCCATGGCTGTCACTATCTCCGCTTCTCCCTCCACCGATGGCATCATTATCACATTTAGGAGCCTTCGCACATTAGTATTTAACTGCCTACCCTTTACGAATCCCGTCTGGTCCTTGTGAATCACCCCCGGGACACAGTCCTCAATCCTCATGGCCAACATTTTTGCCAGCAACTTAGCGTCTACATTAAGGAGCGAGATCGGTCTATACGACCCACATTGCAGTGGGTCCTTATCCCGCTTCAAGATTAAAGAGATCGTCGCCTCTGACATTGTCGGGGGCAGGGTCCCCCCCTCCCTTGATTCATTGAAGGTCCTTACCAGCAACGGAGCTAACAGGTCTACATACTTCCTGTAGAACTCCACCGGGAACCCATCCGGCCCCGGGGCCTTCCCTGCCTGCATGCTCCCCAGTCCTTTAACCAGCTCCTCCACCCCAATTGGTGCCCCCAAACCAGCCACCTCCTGCACCTCCACCCTTGGGAACCTCAACTGATCCAAGAATCGTTGCATCCCCTCTTTTCCCCCTGGGGGCTGGGACCTATACAGTTCCTCGTAAAAGGCCTTAAAAGCCTCATTCACTTTCCCTGCACTCCGCACTGTAGTTTCCCTGCCATCTTTGACTCCACCTATTTCCCTCGCTGCCATCCTCTTACAGAGCTGGTGTGCCAGCATCCGGCTCGCCTTCTCCCCATATTCATATATCGCCCCCTGTGCCTTCCTCCACTGTGCCTCTGCCTTCCCTGTGGTCAACAGGTCGAACTCCGTCTGGAGACTTCATCTCTCCCCGAGTAGTCCCTCATTAGGAGCCGCTGCATATCTCCTGTCCACCCTTAAAATCTCCCCCACTAACCTCTCCCTTTCCCTGCCCTCTCTCTTCACCCTGTGAGCCCTGATGGAGATGAACTCTCCCCTGACCACCGCCCTCAGCGCCTCCCATACTACTCCCACCTGCACCTCCCCATTGTCGTTAGCCTCCAGATACCTTTCAATGCACCCTCCCGCACACGTCCTCGTCTGCCAGCAGTCCCACATCCAACCTCCACAACGGGCGTTGGTCCCTCTCCTCCCCAGCTCCAGCTCCATCCAGTGCAGGGCATGGTCTGAAATGGCTATGGCCGAATACTCCGTTCCCTCCACTTTCGGGATCAATGCCCTGCCCAGAACAAAAAAATCTATCCGGGAGTAGGCCTAGTGCACGTGGGAGAAAAAAGAAAATTCTCTGGCCAAAGGCCTGGCAAATCTCCACGGATCTACTCCCCCCATCTGATCCACAAACTCCCCAAGCACCTTGGCCGCAGCCGGCCTCTTCCCCGTCCTTGATCTGGAACGATCTAATGCTGGATCGAGCACCATGTTAAAATCCCCACCCATTATCAAACTCTCTGCCTTCAGGTCCGGAATACGCCCCAACATCCGTTTCATGAATCCAGCATCGTCCCAGTTTGGGGCATATACATTCACCTGTACCACCTCCGTCCCCTGCAACCTACCACTCACCATCACGTACCGGCCTCCCTTATCCGCTACTATGTTCTTGGCCTCAAACGACACCCACTTTCCCACCAGTATTGCCACCCTCTATTCTTCGCATCCAGCCCCGAATGGAACACCTGTCCTACCCATCCCTTCCTTAACCTGACCTGATCTGCTATCTTCAGATGTGTCTCCTGAAGCATGACCACGTCTGCCTTCAGTCCCTTTAGGTGCGCGAACACTCGGGCCCTCTTAACCGGCCCATTTAGGCCGCTCACATGCCACGTGATCAGCCGGATTGGGAGGTTACCCCCCCCAGTCCCGTGCTCGCGCCTCCCGCACCCTCCAGTCCCCCAGGCGGGGAACCCTCGCCGCGACCACCTCTTCCATTTTCAGTTCCCCCTCGGACAGTGCAGCAGCAACCCTAGAATCCCCCCCCACCCCCCGCTAGATCCACATCCAGCTCTTTTGCTCCCCCCATATTACTTCCGTGAGTCAGCTGACCTCTGCTGACCCTGGCTTCCCCCGCCTTCCCGTTGATCTCCCCCGTGTGGGAGTCTCTCCTCCTCCTTCTCCCCCCCCCCCACCCACCCCCCTTTTTGGCGCGGGAAAAAGCCCGCGCTTTCCTGAACCAGCCCTGCCCCCTGTGGCGCAGCTCCTGTTGCGGCCATTATCCCAGTTCCCTCATCCTCGAGTCTCACCTCCCTCCAGCACCGACGCCCACATTCCCCATCATCATCATCTTGTCTACAGAAAAGAAAAAAGGAAATTTTAGGAATTTTAACCAGAACTCTACCCACATCCCCATCCATCATCCCACCCATGAAATATTCTTTACCCATATTTACAACCCCATATACAACCACATCCCCTCAGTTCGAGT
The DNA here is from genome assembly GCF_047496885.1 of Scyliorhinus torazame. Classification (NCBI taxonomy): domain Eukaryota; kingdom Metazoa; phylum Chordata; class Chondrichthyes; order Carcharhiniformes; family Scyliorhinidae; genus Scyliorhinus; species Scyliorhinus torazame. Next base: position 67,236,773 of record NC_092725.1, read on the forward strand.
CCAGTTTTTCCATCTGAATAAAGGTTAAAGCCTCGTCTGGCGTTTCAAAATAATGGTGTCGGTCCTGATAAGTGACCCACAGTCGCGCAGGCTGCAGCATGCCGAACCTGACTCTTTTTTTTTTAATGCAGCACCGCCTTGGCCCGGTTGAAGCCAGCTCTCCTCTTTGCCACCTCCGCGCTCCTACTGCTCAGCACACTTTCTTTGTCCGCGAAGCGATGGAACCTTGCCACTATTGCCCTTGGCGGCTCATCAGCCTTGGGTCTCCTCGCCAGGACCCGGTGAGCCCCTTCCAGCTCCTAGGGGGTCGGAGAGGCCTCCGCACCCATCAGCGAATGGAGCATCGTACTCGCGTACTCCCCGGCATCAGCTCCCTCCACTCCTTCAGGAAGACCCAGAATCCGGAGGTTCTTCCTCCTCGACCTGTTCTTCAGGACCTCAATTCTCTTGGCCCACCTGTGCACCGCCAGGCCCAGGGTCTCGTCCTCGTTGGTATTCACTTTATCATTCACCTCACGAAGCTCCACCGCCTGGGTCTTCTGGGTCTCCTTCAGCACCTCGATAGCCAACAGCATTGGCACCAGCACCTCCTTTTTCAGCTCCTCCACACATCGCTTGAGGAACTCCTGCTAGTCTGGCCCCCATGCCGCTCGCTCTCCGCCCTCCTGCCTTTTTCCCCTCGTTTTGGTCTCTGCTCCAGGTCCTCTTTCCTCGTCGTTCCACCGCTGATCTCTGCCATATGTTGTGAGGGGGACCTCACTGCACCTTCCCACACGGGATTAAATCGAAAAAAGTTCCGTTGGGGCTCCTCTAGAAAGTCCGTTGTCGCGGGAGCTGCCGAAACGTCACCGGAACAACCGGAAGTAGTCACAAATTTCTTGACCCGCCTGAGAAGGCTGGAGGAAAAATGTGAGTTCGGCCCGATGCTAAATGAAATGCTTTGGAACCGGTTAGTGTGTGGCATAAATGACCTCCCAATACAGAAGCGCCTGTTGGCGGAAACGCAGCTAGACTGCAGGCGGGCGTTACAGCTCGCACTGTCCCTAGAAAAGGCAGCAAGTGGGGCGCAGGAACTACAGGGCACGCCAATGGAGGTAGATACCTGGGAGAGGGACTACCACAATGGGTCCAGCTACCAGATAGCCACCCTCAGGAAAAGCCTGAGGAACAGAGGGCCAAAGGAAAACCCCAGAACTGCCCCCAAGTCTGCTTGGACTAACTGGAGACAGAGGGAACTACCGGCTGAGGCTCCCCCAACAGAGAAGGACCGTTTCTGGCACCAGACAGAGTGGGGTAACAGCAACAGAAACCCTAGGAGGTCGCAAAAGAGGAATAGCAGGTGGGGACGCAGGGAAGTACACAACCTAGATGCCCCATCCTCCTCCGAAGGGGAACAATTATATAATATTGCGACGAAGAAAGCAGAACCTATTAAGGTTACCCCACGGGTGAACGGTCGGCCGACAATAATGGAAATAGATACGGGTGCGGCCGTATCAGTAATGGGAGTGGCAGCATTTTAAAAATCAAAGATGGACTCCAGCCACTAACCCTAACAAAAACATCAACGAAACTTAAAACCTACACGGGGGAACCCCTGGAAGTTCTAGGCACGACTCATGTACCCGTGGAATATGACAAACAATTGCTCAGATTACCATTGACTATAGTAGAGGGCTCCGGACCGAACTTAATAGGACGGAACTGGCTGAAAGATCTAAACTTCGATTGGATGAAAATTTTCCAGAGTGGAAGCGGGCAGTTGAGTGGAGTACTCCAAAAATACCCAGAGGTCTTCCAAGAAGGTTTGGGGGAAATTATAGGCGCCAAAGCAACTTTGCACGTGGACCCAGAAGCCCTTCCGAAATTTTGTAAGGCCAGGCCGGAACCTTTTGCATTAAGGAAGAAAGTAGATGTTGAAATAGAAAGGTTACGGCGCGACGGCATTATCAGATCAGTACAGTTCTCGGAATGGGCAGTGCCGGTGGTACCAATTTTGAAACCAGACGGCTCGATATGTCTCTGTGGAGATTTCAAACAGACGGTAAACAAATACGCACTGCTGGACAAATACCCGATCCCGAAAATAGATGACCTATATGCCAAATTGGCAGGTGGGCTTTTGTTCACGAAACTGGACATGAGCCATGCCTACCTGCATTTAAAACTGGACAAGGACTCCCAGAAGTTCGCTACGATCAACACCCTGAAGGGACTTTTTCGTTATACTAGGCTACCCTTCGGAGTGTCATCAGCCTGCGCTATATTCCAGCGAACGATGGAAAATATTTTGCAGGGACTACCGCAGGTGACGATTTATTTGGACGATGTCTTAATCACGGGTAGGACAAACAGGGAACACTTAAGGAACCTGGAGGAAGTGCTCAGACGTTTCGCAAAGGCAGGCGTACGGCTGAAAAGAGAAAAATGTGTTTTTCTGGCCCCACAAGTGACGTACCTGGGATATAAAGTAGACGAGTCGGGCTTACACCCATTGGAAGACCGAGTAAGGGCAATAAAAGAAACCCCAGCTCCCACCACGATCCAGAAGCTATGATCATTTCTAGGATTGGTAACCTGTTATGGCAAATTTATTGAAAATAGGGCGTCCATCCTAGAACCCCTCCACCAGCTACTAAAAAAGGAATGGAAACTGAGTCCGCCACATCAAAACGGCCCCTTACCATCCAGCGTCCAACGGCCTGGCAGAGAGCGGTCCAGACACTAAAAGCGGGACTCAAGAAGCAGCCGGCAGCGTCAATAGACACACAGCTCTCCCGCTGGCTGTTTGATTACAGGACCACACCGCATTCCACAACGGGGATACCGCCAGCTGAACTCTTAATGGGAAGGCGGCTGCGAACGAGGCGGAATCTCCTTTTCCCAAATTTAATGGGGAAAGTGGAGAAACAACAGGAGGTCCAACGCAGGGGGCATGATAATAGTCAGCAGCAGAGACATTTCCAGGTGGGGGCACCGGTTTGGGTCAAGAATTATGGGAATGGACCAACGTGGGTCAAAGGCACGGTAGAATCCTAAACAGGGCCCATATCATACGAAGTTTCGATAGGAGGTAAGGTGCTGAAGAAACACCCAGACCAAATAAGGGCAGCGGAACCACACCTGGAGGCAGTCTAAGCAGGACCGCCTCAAGCTGGGATAGTTCAGACGGGAAGGATACCCACACCCCAGCCCCGAGCAATTTCTCCAGACCCCGTCATCCAGTCGTCAGAGTCGGAGATGGACACGTTCGACGAGGCCGCCGCGACACCTCTCCCCGAGGAGGAGGAAGTACAACTTCCAAGGAGGTAGTCAAGGAAAAGACAGGCACCTATAAGGAACAACCCCACCCACGTTGGAGAACGACCCGGCGGACGACATAGAGGTGACAGAGCCGGACAGGAGGAGCAGGAAGAAGCGGAGGAATGCCAGCTGGCAGAAATTCCTCGGAACTTGGGGGGGGGGGGGTGTAATGACCTCCAATTGGCATTATTGGTTGGCCAATTGGAGTATGAGCTCCCTCAATGATAGCTCATTGAGGGGGCCCATATAAGCACCTGTGTAGGCTTTGTGAGGCAGTCTTGAGTTGACTGGAATGCTAGCAGCACTGTTTGGAGCTGCTCTTGTATAGAAGTTATTGCAAATAAATACTGGTGTGGTGACGGACCCCTGCCTCCTGTGGATTATTACAATCCTGGAGGACAAAATTTTGCCATCTACGTTCAGCAACGAAATCGGCCTGTAAGACCCACATAGCTCCGAGTCCTTGTCCCTTTGCAGAACAAGCGAGATCATGGCCTGTGACATAGTCTGGGGCAGAGCCCCCCTTTCCATGGCCTCGTTAAAGACCAAGAACAAAGAAAAGTACAGCACCGGAACAGGCCCTCCGGCCCTCCAAGCCTGTGCCGACCATGCTGCCCGTCTAAACTAAAATCTTCTACATTTCCTGGGTCTGTATCCCTCTATTCCCATCCTATTCATGTATTTGTCAAGATGTCCCTTAAATGTCACTAACGTCCCTGCTTCCACCGCCTCTTCCTGCAGCGAGTTCCAGGCACCCACTACCCTGTGTAAAAAAATAAAAAATAAAAATAAAAATAAAAAACTTGCCTCATCTCCTCTAAACCTTCCCATCTACCCTGGGAAAAAGCCTCTCTACTATCCACTCTGTCTATGCCCCTCATAATTTTGTAGACCTCTTATCAGGTCGCCCCTCAACCTCTGTCGTTCCAGTGAGAACAAACCGAGTTTATTCAACTGCTCCTCATAGCTAATGCCCTCCATACCAGGCAACATCCTGGTAAGTCTCTTCTGCACCCTCTCTCAAGCCTCCACATCCTTCTGGTAGTGTGGCGGCCAGAATTGAACACAATACTCCTGTGGCCGAACTAAGGTTCTATACAGCTGCAGCATGATTTGCCAATTCTTATACCCAATGAAGGCAAGTATGCCTATACCTTATTGACTACCTTCTCCACCTGTGTTGCCCATTTCAGTGACCTGTTGACCTGAACTCTTAGATCTCTCTGACTTTCAATACTCTTGAGCGTTCTACCATTCACTGTATATTCCCTACCTGCATTAGACCTTCCAAAATGCATTACCTCCCATTTGTCCGGATTAAACTCCATCTGCCATCTCTCCGCCCAAGTCTCCAAACAATCTAAATCCGGCTGTATCCTCTGACAGTCCTCATCGCTATCCGCAATTCCGCCAACCTTTGTGTCGTCTGCAAACTTACTAATCAGACCAGTTACATTTTCCTCCAAATCATTTATATATACTACGAACAACAAAGGTCCCAGCACTGATCCCTGCGGAACACCACTAGTCACAGCCCTCCAATTAGAAAAGCATCCTTCCATTGCTACTCTCGGCCTTCTATGACCTAGCCAGTTCTGTATCCATCTTGCCAGCTCACCCCTGATCCCGTGTGACTTCACCTTTTGTTACCAGTCTACCATGAGGGACCTTGTCAAAGGCCTTACTGAAGTCCATATAGACAACATCCACTGCCCTACGTGCATCAATCATCTTTGTGACCACTTCGAAAAACTTACGACATCCCCTTCACAAAACCATGCTGCCACTAGCTAATACATCCAGTTGCTTCCAAATGGGAGTAGATCCTGTCTCGAAGAATTCTCTCCAGTAATTTCCCTACCACTGACGCAAGGCTCACCGGCCTGTAGTTCCCTGGATTATCCTTGCTACCCTTCTTAAACAAAGGCTATACTCCAGTTCTCCGGGACATCACCTGAAGATAGTGAGGATCCAAAGATTTCTATCAAGGCCTCAGCAACTTCCTCTCTAGCCTCCTTTAGTATTCTGGGGTAGATCCCAACAGGCCCTGGGGACTTATCTACCTTAATATTTTTCAAGGCGCCCAACACCTCATCTTTTTGGATCTCAATGTGACCCAGGCTATCTACACACCCTTCTCCAGACTCAACATCCACCAATTCCTTCTTTTTGGTGAATACTGATGCAAAGTATTCATTTAGTACCTTGCCCATTTCCTCTGGCTCCACACATAGATTCCCTTGCCTAGCTTTCAGTGGGCCAACCCTTTCCCTGGCTACCCTCTTGCTTTTTATGTACATGTAGAAAGCCTTGGGATTTTCCTTAACCCTATTTGCCAGTGACTTTTCGTGACCCCTTCTAAAAAAAGACAATCACTGTAAGGATCCCAGCTGAGTAAAGAGGAAGACTCTAAGGCAGTTAGAAGTTGAACCGTGACGTCACAGCCTGCAGGTAAGTGATTGGCTGGTGACCGGTAAGTAGTTTTTCTTTTCCCTGAGGTGTTATCTTGTGGGGCGCAGTGATTGCTGAGCGAGTGCTTGCTGAGAAGGGGAGTAAATTTTTTTTTTTTTTTTAAACTTACTGTTGGGAGTTTCCAGCTGAATCCGGTCGGAGTGAGGACAGAGTGACTGCTGGGTAAGTAGTAAAGATTTAAATTGTTTGCGCAGGCCCATAACAGCCGATTGCTGTTCTCGTGTGGGGCGCAGTGGTTGTTGGTTAAGTGTTTTATTTTTACATGTATTTATGTTCGGCAGTTTCTAAACCCTAGACACTACACTTGTAGTGTCTCCCACCCTTCCACCTCCTTTAACCTAAGGGATAGAGTGAATAGCAGGTAAGCTCTTTCCTTTTTCTTTTTTTATCTAGAGGGGCTGGCAGGGAAGGCAGTGTAATGTTCCTCCTGCAGAATGTTTGAGGTGAGGGATGCCGTCGGTGTCCCTGCTGATTTAACCTGTGGGAAGTGCATCTCCAACTCAGAAACCGCGTTAGGGAACTGGAGCTGGAGCAACTTTGGATCATTCGGGGGCAGAGGTGGTCATAGATAGTAGCTTCAGGGATGTAGTTACTCCGAAGAATCCAGGTAGATGGGTGACGGTGAGAGGGGCTGGGAGGAAGCAGTCAGTGCAGGGATTCTCTGTGGTCGTTCCCATCAGTAACTAGTATACCGCTTTGGATACTGTTGAGGGGGACGACCTACCAGGGGTAAGCCATGGTGAACGGATCTCCAGCACTGAGTCCGTCCCTGTGGCTCAGAAGGGAAGGAGGGAGAGCAGGAGAGCAATAGATTTTGGGGACTCGATAGTTAGAGGGACAGATCGACGATTCTGTGGCAGCGAAAGAGACACGGATGGTATGTTGCCTCCCGGGTGCCAGGGTCCATGACGTCTCGAACCGTGTTTTCAGAATCCTTAAAGGGGAGGGGGAGCAGTCACAAGTCGTGGTACACATCGGTACCAATGACATAGGTAAGAGAAGGGACGGGGATTTAAAACAGGAATTTAGGGAGTTAGGGTGGAAGCTGAGAGCCAGGACAAACCATGTTGTCATCTCTGGTTTTGTTGTTGGTGCCACGTGCTAGAGAGGTGAGGAACAGGGAGAGAGTGCAGATAAACACGTGGCTACAGGGGTGGTGTAGGAGGGAGGGTTTCAGTTACTTGGATAATTGGAGCACATTCTGTACAGACAGGCCGGTTTGCAAATGAACCAGAGGGGCACCAATATCCTGGGAGGGAAATTTGCTACGGCTCTTCGGGGGGGTTTAAACTAATTTGTCAGGGGGCTTGGAAAACGAGCTGTGTTCCAGAAGCCAGTGTCGAGAGTAGTGAGGACCTGAGGAGGGTGTCAAGGTCGCAGGCGTGAACAGGCAGACAGAAAGGTGGGTTGAAGTGTGTCTACTTCAATGCAAGGAGCATCCGGAATAAGTTAGATGAACTTGGGAGCGTGGTTTGGTACTTGGGACTATGATGTTGTGGCCATTACGGAGACATGGTTAGAACAAGGACAGGAATGGTTGTTGGAAGATCCGGGGTATAGATGTTTCAGTAAGAGTAGGGAAGATGGTAAAAGAGGTGGAGGAGTAGCATTGTTAATCAAGACTAGTCTAACTGCTGCAGAAAGGCAGTTTGAAGGGGATCTGCCTACTGAGGTAATATGGGCCAATGTTAGAAATAGGAAAGGAGCAGTCACATTGTTAGGAGTTTTCTATAGGCCCCCAAATAGTAATAGAGATGTGGAGGAAGAAATTGCAAAACAGATTATGGATAGGTGTGGAGGTCTCAGGGTAGTTGTCATGGGTGACTTTAACTTTCTAAATATTGACTGGAATCTCTATAGGTCGAACAGTTCGGATGGGGCAGTTTTTGTACAGTGTGTGCAGGAGGGTTTCCTGACACAATATGTGGATAGGCCGACAAGAGGTGGGGCCACATTGGATTTGGTACTGGGTAATGAACCGGGCCAAGTATTAGATTTGTTTGTGGGAGAGCACTTGGGAGACAGTGACCACAATTCGGTGTCTTTCACTATTGCAATGGAGAGGGATAGAGCCATAAGGCAGGGCAAGGTTTATAATTGGGGGAGGGGTAATTATGATGTGATTAGGCAAGAATTAGAGAGCATAAGATGGGAACAGAAACTGTCAGGGAAAGGCACAAATTAAAAGTGGAGCTTGTTCCAGGAACAAATACTGCATGTCCTTGATAGGCATGTCCCTGTCAGGCAGGGAGGAAATGGCTGTGAGGGAACCATGGTTCACAAAAGAGGTTGAATGTCTTATCAAGAGGATATGTAAGGATGAGAAAACAAGGTTCAGTAGGGTGCGTTCCGACCTGTACAACTGCTATAAAAATCCCGAAAAGGTCTTGCTCACCCCCGCCAAGTCCCCAACTAAGTTCCCATCCCCGTCAATAACTTTCCCGCTTTCTCTAGCTGCCTCCCTCTTTCCGAGCTGCTGTGCAAGCATCCTGCTGGCGTTCTCCCCGTGCTCGTAAATCACCCCCTTCACCTTTCTGAACTGTTCCACTGCCCTCCAGGTGGTTAACAAACCAAATTCCGCCTGTAGGCTCCGGCGTTCCCTTAGAAGCCCTGCCTCTGGAGCCTCCGCATATCTCCTATCCACTCGTAGAATCGCTTTTACCAGACGGCCCATTTCTGCCCTATCCGTCCTGTCCCTGTGGGCCCGGATCAAGATCAGCTCTCCTCTCACCACTGCCTTCAGCGCTTCCCAGACCACCACTGCGGAGACCTCTCCCGTATCATTCAGCTGCAGGTAGTTCAGCATGCACGTCCTCAGCCTCTCGTACACCGCTTCAACTGCCAATAGCCCTACATCCAACCTCCACTGCGGGCGCTGCTTGCTATCCATACTAACCTGCAGGTCCACCCAGTGCGGTGCATGGTCCGAGATCGTAATCGCCGAATACCCCGTGTCCACCACCCCCGCCAATAGGGCCGTACCCACAACAAAGAAATCTATCAGGGAATACACCTTGTGTACGTGGGAGTAAAAAGAAGTTTTCCTTGGCCCTCGGCTGCCTAAATCTCCACGGACCCACCCCCCTCATCTGCTCCATGAACCTTTTCAGCTCCTTTGCCATTGCTGGCACCTTATCCATTCTCAAGCATGACTGGTCCAGGCCTGGATCAATAACCATGTTAAAATCCCCTCCCATAATCAGCCTGTGCGAATCCAGGTCCGGAATCTTCCCTAGCACCCACTTTATAAAATCCCCATCATCCCAATTTGGCGCATATACATTGACCAACACTACCTTCATCCCCTGCAGCTTGCCACTAACCATGATATAGCGACCTCCCACATCCGAGACTATTCTCCCCACCTCAAATGCCACCCGCTTGTTTATCAGAATCGTAATCCCTCTCGTCTTTGTATCCAGCCCAGAGTGGAAAACATGACTAATCCAGCCTTTCCTCAACCTGACCTGATCCACTAATTTAAGGTGCGTCTCCTGCAGCATTACTACGTCCGCCTTCAGTCCCCTCAGGTACGCAAACACACGTGCCCGCTTTACCGGCCCATTTAGCCCCCGGACATTCCAGATGACCAGCCTAGTTGGGGGGCAAAGTGCACCACCCACCCGCCGGTCAGCCATCCCTTTTCTTGGGCCTGCCTCCAGCCCATGCGCCGCACCACCACCGGCCCGCCCCACGGCGGCCCCCACCCCCGACTCCCTCAGTGACCTTCCATCGAAGTCCCTCCCATGTCAGCAGAACCCATCTTCCCCCTCCCAGCAACACTACTCTAAAACCCAACTCATCTAATGAACATCTAATAAGCATATACACCCCCCCCCCCAACTGTGCTTCCGTGAGCTAGCTCACCCAGCTAGCTTGGTGGCCCCTGCCCCAGGCGCCAAGAAGTCTCCCACCTATTGTTCCCTCGCTCCCCTCCCCCTGTGCATGTAAACAATTTCCCTCATCTCACAATCCCCAAACAAACACCCAGTAGCAAGAGAACACAAAAGCACCGCCCACCAAAACTCAGACAGGCACGTATCCAACAAAAGTGCACATCAATAAAAACACACAAGATAAAACACAAAAGGGACATTGCCAACATCTACCGGGAAAAAGAACCAGAAAAAAAACGAAAAATCGACTTTCCCCCTCCCCCTTTTCCCTAAGCAGAGCTCCAAAAAACAGACACAAAATAATACGAGAAGGCATAACCAATTTAAAAACAGGAAAACAAAACCCACCAAAAACCAAGGGGGAGAAAAGAAAGAAAAAAAACAGAAAAAGGACCCAATATAGGCCAACAAGTTGACTCTAAGTCCGAGAGTTCTCAGACTCCCACCAGTCCTTTTCTTTTCGCAAAGTCCAGTGCCTCATCGGGCAACTCAAAATAGTGATGTTGGTCCTCATGCGTGACCCAAGGACGCGCTGGATACAGCAGACCGAACTTCACCTACCTTCTTAAAGAAAATAGCCTTGACTTGGTTGAAGCCTGCCCTCTTCCTCGCCACCTCCACACTCAGGTCCTGGTGCACCCACAGGATGCTGTTATCCCACTTGCAACTCCGCTTGCGCTTGGCCCACTGAAGAATGCATTCCTTGTCCAGGAACCTGTGGAATCTCGCCACCATTGCCCTCAGAGGGTCCCTCGCCCGCAGCTTCCTGTCAAGCGCCCAGTATGCCGTGTCCACCTCCAACAGTCGGGGGAACGCCCCCTCCCCCAACAGCTTTTCGAGCATACCGCCCCGAATGCCCCAGCATCTGCTCTCTCCTGAAGCCCGACAATTCTTAGGTTCTGCCGACGGGACCGGTTCTCAAAGTCCTCCACCTTCTCCAGGAGCCTTTTCTGCTGTTCCCGAAGCATCCCCACCTCCAGTTCCACTACTGTTTGATGCTCCTTGTTCAAGCAGCGCCTTCTCCACCTTCTGAATCTCCCGGTCCTGGGCGTCCAGTCTGCTCTCTAGCTGATCAATTGATTATTTGATCGGTCCAAGCATTCCCGCTTCTGCCTGGCATAACCATCCTGAATGGCCTGCATCACTGGATCCATTGGTTGCTGCGCTGCCACCCCAGGGATCCGGCCCTCGGCCATACTGTCTCCCATTGCAGCTTTAACACAGCTCGTTACGGACTTCTTGTTTCTGCCCTTTCGTGCACTTCTGTTTTTTTTCTGCAAAAACCGATATGTGGAAACAGTGCCCAATCGCCTCAGCCTTCAAATTTGCCGTTTAAAACCGGAAAAAAGTCCGGCGGGGGGGGAGAAAGAGAGATCCAAAAGTCCATAGTAAAGCCACCAAATGTGCGACTTACTCCTCCATAGCCGCTACCGGAAGTGGAATCAATATCTTTTGACGATAATGGATGTGTCTACCAGGTTTCCAGAGGCCATTCCAGTAAGTAATATTACAGCTAAAAAGATTGTGGAGGAATTACTTAAATTCTTTACGAGATATGGACTACCCACAGAAATACAATCGGATCAAGGTTCGGATCAAGGATCAAGTTTTATCTCCAGATTATTCAAAGAAGTTATGGATATCTTAGGAATAAAACAATTTAAATCAACTGTGTAGCCACATTCAGGACTGTTTGCAGCCCATCTATCCAGACATCTGCAGTTAAATCGGCTATCCCCGGGAACAATTGCAACATATTAGCAATTGAATACCGGGCCAGACCTGTCGGCGCCTGCAGTGGCCGAAACAAAGACAGGTGAACGACCACCCCCCGATCGAGGAATCGCCTCACCATTGGACACATCGACCCCAGGGATTGGGGACAAATCCAATCACTTGGGACTCAGGGTCAAGGGCCGCCCCGCGAGACGGGAAGCCCCTGAGCCCTATAAAAGTAAGGGGCCAAGTTCAGATCTCTCTCTCTCTCCTCTTCGCCTGCTCGAGACCTTCGCAAGAACAGCAACCGGCAACAGTAAGTTTGAATCCAGCGATCGCTATCCGGTAGAGACACCTAGCCACCAACCTGTAGCAGCCTTTTGAATCCCGCGGGCCAGATCTGATTGGACAAGCCATTCGTTTCCCTGACCTGGTGGGCTCTTCCTAAGTTAAGTATTGGCCAGTAGTGATAGGTTTATTATATAGAAAGTAGTATTAGGGTATTAATATTGCTTGTTGTATATAATAAATGACCGTTGTTTTAATCCTTACTAAGCGGTGTTCTGTATTATTAATCATAACCTGAACTTGAACCACGTGGCGGTATCATAAGGATACCTGGCGACTCATGAGCAAAGGTGACGTAATCAGAGCAAATAGACTAAGGTTAAAAAGAGCAACATAATTGGCGACATCCTGACGGGACCCGACTTAGAAGTGGAAAACCACTCCGGGAAAACCCCAACATTTTTAATTAGAATCCAATCGGAAACAAAACAAAAAAAACCCCACACGTGTTCAAGCGGTTCTGGTTAATAATTCACAATTCGGAAGAGTGTGTATGCATGCCTAACTAACAGGGTTATAAGGCAAAACTGATAAGATTTTTTGTTGCGTCAACACTATCGGCAGTTGGTATTTCGGAAATTAGCGCAAGCCTTACCCCCATCTACCACACCACCTTAGCCCCCTGTTCCAAATTAGAACATAACGAGCAGATAAGAGAGAGCCATGCAGGCAATGCAAGCGATGTAGCGCCTCATGAACCCCGAAGATTTTGCTGTCGCACCAGTCAGCAGCGTAGGAGCGGGACAGTGTCCCGTTTGGGAAGTGGAAATCCGCAAATTTCTGCAGGGCAAAGGATGGCCCATGTGGAAGGATTTCTGCAATAACGACGACTCAGGTCCTGGAAGTATAGGGCATACTTGGTGGGAGAACCTGAGTGAGATCCACAAAAAGAGTTTAGCAAAAGCGCGCAAGCCGATGGCAATTGTGTCCTGTCTGGCACAATTGCGAGGCACAGAGGAGGTAGTCAGGACGCTCCGCAAGGAAATAGAAGGCATACATCGGATGAGTAAAATCGATGTATGCGAAATTGAGAAAGAGAACCAGGAGTTAAAAGGGAAATTAGCAGCAAAGGACGAAGAGGTGGCTGACGCCAAACGGGGTCACCAATCTTGTCTGGCGCACTGGAGTAGTTTCCAGTCACAATATGAAAAGGCTTATCAGGACCTGCAGCGTGCAGTCCTGGTAAAGAAAGAAACATAAAACCAGTTAGAGACGCTCTAGAAACAACGCAGTGATCTCAAGGCAGCCTTGAGAGCACTCCATGCCACAACCACGGAACAAAGGCATAGTACTTTCGACCATGCAAAGTGCCGAAATCAGATAGCAGACTTGAAAGCGCTGCTTTCTGTCCAAAAGGGATTTCAAGAAACCTTTGGGGAAAGTTTAGACCAGGAAGACGGCCCTGATTGGGAAGAATTGCAAGAGACAGCGCAGAGATATGTTCAGGGAGCATGTGCGCAGGGAAAACCCCAAAGGAGGAAAGCACCCCCACCCCCCCACACAACAGATAATACAGGCTCCCATGAACCCTGTAACAACCCACCGCACCGCCACAGCAGACGAGGCAGAGGTCTTATATTCCACCCCCCTCAGTGACCCAATTACGGGACGCGTGTGCCAAAATCACACCGTTCCTCCCCGCTTCAGACCCACACCATTTCTTTGTCACCGTCAAACACCAGGCGACCATGTACGGCCTGGATGAGAAAGAGCAGGTAAAGCTCACGGTCCTCAGCTTAGACCCATCGGTCGCAGCAGCCCTTCCCGACCCACAGAATGTAGGAGGAGGCACCCTTGCAGAAATGCAGGCCGCCATCCTGGATGCGATCGGGTACAACCGGGGCGACCCCGTAGACGGTCTGAATAAATGCAGACAGAAAAGGTCTGAACACCCCACAGCGTTCGCAGGACGCTTGTGGATTCATTTTGAAGCCGTTTTCGGCAACTTAGATCGTGCCCATTTGTCCCCAGACAATATGGCCAAGTGGACCCGCACCCTTATCTCGCATGCCAAGGAAGCAGGACAGAATGCCTGTAGCAATTATGACCCCTCTGAGGAGGCTCATAATGAGAAGTGGGTGGTCAAATGATTGTCCCGTGTTTGGGAACAAGCGGCTCACGGCAGATCAGCAACTAGAACCCCCGAGGAAAACCAAGCCGCCGCAGATGTGCAGGCAGTAAGAACCACTCTCCACAACCCCACCTGGGTAAACGGGGGAAAGAACAGCCCCCCAGCCAAACCGCAAGAGTGCTACAATTGCGGACAGTTGGGACATTTTGCTAGAGAATGCAATGGCCCTAAAAAACCACAGAGAGCCAATCAGACCGGCACTCCCAATAAGAAAAAGGCAGGGCCCATACATAGCGTTAGCGCCCAGTCCGATCAGACAGACGTGACCGGAACGGACTGACGGTGTATAGGCTCCCCCAGATGGGTCTGCGATACCCTTTGGGATAGGTCAGGACGACCCGTAGCCGCAGCAAAGGTTAGGGGACAGCCGATCGAGTTTCTCTGGGACACAGGAGGGTCCTGCACAACCTTAAATTCCTCCACCCTTGGTAAGGACACGTGGCCCACCACATCCACTATCACCCTCAGCGGCTTCACAGGCCACTCACAACAGGGGCATATCACTACCCCTGTAACCATCCAGGTCGGAAATATTAATATAAATCACCCCGTAGTGTTAGTCGACCTGCCCCCAACAGCCGAGCACATTTTAGGGATCGATTTTATGAACTCACACCACCTCTCCTTCGATCCAGTCAACCAGTGTGTCTGGAAGATGGCGAAATCCGCTAGAGCCCCCGCAACACTCAATATAGGGGACTACATGAACAAAATCAGCGCCGTAGGTGAGTTTTGGTTTAACCCCAGCTCGGACAGACAGGTTAGGGCAGTCCTGCAGAAAAACAGGGCAGCATTTGCAACCCATAAACACGACTGTGGACGGATGACCGGCTCCATACAGCTAACCGGACCAGACCCAAGACCCCAGAAACAGTACGGATTTCCCCGAGAAGCAGAGGGAGAAATCCTAAAGGTCATGGAAAGCTTGTTAGAACAGGGCGTCCTAAGACCGGTAGCCTCGACTAACAATGCCCCGATTTGGCCAGTAAGGAAACCCGACGGATCATGGCGCTTGACCATTGATTATCAGGAACTCAATAAAGTCAGCCCCGCAGCAGCCCCCACCGTTGCAACAAGTCCCGAGACCATGCTCAAACAGGGACTCCATGCCCGATATTTCACGGTTTTGGACGTCAGTAATGGATTCTGGTCCATTCCATTGGCAAAGGTGTGCCAGTACAAATTTGCCTTCACTTTCTGAGCTCAGCAGTACACGTGGACATGCCTGCCACAAGGCTTCCACAACTCCCCCTCCATTTTCCACCGACAGCTGGCAAATGGACTAGCAAACTTTTCTCGCCCCGAATGTCTGGTACAGTATGTAGACTATCTACTACTGCAGACAGACACAAAGGAAGAGCCATTGAGCTTCTGTCCGAACTCCTGGAGTTACTACACTCCATTGGCTGTAAAGTAAACCCCAAAAAGGCCCAAATATTGGAAGAAAAGGTGATATATTTGGGTACTATCATCAGACACAGCAAACGCGAGATCGAGCACAAAAGAATTAACTCTATCGCTAAATTGCCCCTTCCCCAATACTTGTCAACCCTCCGGTCGTTTTTAGGATTGGTTGGCTACTGCCGAAACCACATTGACGGTTTCGCCAGCAAGGCAGCGCCCCGCTCAGACCTCCTAAAGAAAGGAACCCCCTGGGAATGGCTTCCGCAGCATACAGAGGCTGTGGAATCACTAAAACAGGCACTCATAGCCGCCCCCGCACTACAAGTTCCCGACCCGCTTTCCCCTTTCGCCATTGAGGTAGCGACCACAGACCGCACCCTTTCAACCGTGCTCCTGCAGGAACGGCACGACTAGCTAAGACCCATAGCTTATGCCTCCCGAATTTTAGACACTGTGGAGCAGGGATTTTCAGCCTGTGAGAGGCACCTGCTCGCAGTTTTCTGGGCAGTCCAGTACTTTTCCTAGATTACCGGACTGAACCCCATCACCATCCTGACCGAACACACCCCCACACAACTTTTACTGGACGGACGACTTAAAGACGGTACCGTCAGCCAAATCCGCGCTGCTAGGTGGACCCTTCTCTTACAAGGACGGGACATCACAGTAAAACGGACAAAGACTCACACATACTTAGCGGACAATCTACAGTACCCCGGAACCCCCCATGAGTGTGAAATCATCTCGCCCCACCATAATACAGGCCCCTTTATAGCCAGAACAGCCCACAGAAAACTAGCCACTCCATCTCAGAACCCCCCTCACCCGGACACGTGTGACCCCATCAGGATTTATGTGGCTGGATCTTCCACAAACCTGGATGGGCAACGCATAACAGGTTGTGGGATTTATGTGGAGGACGCGCAGGGACGCGCCCTCGAAGAAATCGCATTAAAATTGCCCGGGCACTTAGGCGCGCAGGCAGCAGAGCTTGCGGCCATCGCCTACATTGTAGACCACCCAGATTCCTTCCCCTGCCCAGCAGACATATATTCAGACAGTCTGTACGTCTGCAACAGCCTCACCGAATTTCTGCCCCTCTGGGAAACGAGAGGATTTGTTTCCGTGGATGGAAAACCCCTCCCCTCAGCCCCATTACTCCGCCATATCCTAGAAAAAGCTAAGAACAGGACTTTTGGCATTATAAAAGTCCGCAGCCACCATCGCTCTTTCCACCCCCTGGAAATGTAAAAGCCGACGCGCTGGCTAAGGCAGGATCCAGGCATGGGTACTTTTGGAAGCCCCCCGGGAGCGCCCCAGTGAATGCGCCAGTGAGTGCAGTTCAGGTCGCGCAGAGTAGGATCGAGGATCTAGTAGCAGCCCAGAAGCAGGATAGCGCTCTCACTGAGATCGTGAAAGGGAAGTTTCCAGCCTCATAAGAGAGGTTCCAGAATACCATAACCACACATGATGGTGTGGTGCTAAAAGACAGCCTTTACATGGTTCCTGTACAAGATAGGAATCAGATGATCTGTCTATTCCATGACGGCCATGGACACCAGGGAATAGAACCCACCGCAGCCCACCTCAAGCAGCTTTGTTGGTGGCCAAATCTTAAAGAGGATGTATCCCATTACATCGAAAATCGCCTCATCTGCGTGCAAAACAACCCAGATGGGTATGCCAAAAAGGCATATCTCAACCACACCCGACCCGTTAACGGCCCCTGGACTAACCTCCAGATCGATTTTATAGTCCATTGCCCCCTTGCAGGAATGGCTATAAATATGTTCTGGTGGTCATTGACACTTTTACAAAGTGGGTGGAAGCATTTCCAGCCCGCACCAACACCGCGAAAACCACCGCCAAAATCCTGACCCACCACATCTTTACAAGATGGGGACTCCCCCGCAGCATTGAATCGGACCAAGGTTCTCACTTTACGGGACGGGTCATGCAGAACGTCCTCACGATATTTGGCATAACCAAAAATTTCACATTGCGTACCACCCTCAGTCGAGTGGTATAGTGGAGCGCATGAATCGGACCCTAAAAACCACCCTTAGAAAAATGGTCCAGCAAAACAACACCACTTGGGATTCGGTCCTCCCCTTTGCGCTGATGTTTTTGCGTAACACTGTTTCCACCTCCACAGGTTTCACCCCGCACACCCTCATGACCGGACGTCCCATGAAAGGGACAGAATACTTGCTAGGGTTAGACCTAACCAGCCCCGAAGTCACGGCCCTCACCATCAAGAAGGCCGTGGAACAACTACTTGCAAATATAAAAACGGCTCAGCTAGCAGCCGCTGTTAAACTGGGCACTAAAAGAAAACAGAGCAAGGCCTGTTTTGCTAAGGCAGTACATGCCACGGAGTACAACATAGGACAGCAAGTAATGTTGTCCGTATACAACCCCAACACGTTTCTGTCTCCAAAATACTCGGGTCCCTATTCAATTACGGACAAAATAAGCCCGTCGGTATACAAAATTAAATACCAAAATGGTAAGACTGCATGGTTTCACATAAACCAGCTCAAGGTTTATGGAGCACAGTCAAACCACTCCCACCACGTCATGCTTGACGCAGCCGACCAAACCCCACCCACATCCAACATGACCACTCCCACCCCTTCCACATCCAGCCCAGACACGGACTCTCCACCGACTCCACCCACAAACTTTACGCTCCGCCCCGGAACGCCCACAGACTGCAGCAGCACAGACAGCGACTGTGACTCTGACGACAGCCACAGCACGCCTCCCTACCATCCTGGTCCCACACCCAGCAACTCCAACCTCGACTCCAGTGACCCCTTCCTCATCACCTACTTAAATAAACCCCACCACCGACCACCAAACTACACTGACTACCCCGACTTTGTCCCCACCCAACTCGACACCACTCATTGGCACCCCGACAACTCCTGCAGACTCATCCGCAACGACGAGGACGATCCCAACTCACACCACGCAGCCCTTTCCGCCCTGATCCACTCCAGAGTTTGGCACCCGGGAGACAGTGACGACCTCGGGCCTGACTCCGCCAACTCTTTTGCGCCCCTGTTCGCAACCGAGAACTGAGGTGTCCACATCATGATTTAAAGGAGACACTTGGTGAAAAGTGTTGTCCTTCCTGATGGAACCTGCAGAATGTTTTATGTTGTCTGTCTGTTTGTTAAATGTTGTTCGTCCTACAGGAGAATGTTCTCACCGCCCCACACCCAAATTGTTGAGTTGCCTTCCAGAGGAAAAACAGACTGACCAGAAAGAGTTATTGATATCACATGGGCAAGTTTGTAGAGATAAATTGGGAAGTAGTAAAATGGCTATACATGATGTATATGTGGGAAATGCTGTTCCAATCAAACAACATCCATATAGACTTAACCCTTTATATCAGCTGCAAATTTCTTAATCATACCCCTTACATTCACAGTCAAATAATTGATAGATACCATAAAAAGTAAGGAATGGAGTACGGAGTCCTGTGGAATCCCACTAGTAACAGCCTTCCAGTTATAACAATGCCGATAGATTACTTTTTGCTCCCTGCCTCGGGGCTAATATTAGATCCAATTTGTCACTTTGTCTTAAATCCCATGGGCTTTTATTTTCGTGACCAGCCCACCAAATGGGACCTTGTCAAAAACCTAAAGTCCACGTTGACTACATGAAATGCACGAGCCTCATCCGCCCTCCTTGTTACTTTCTCAAAATTCAATTATTGTAGTCAGACATGACCGCCTCTTAACAAATCTATGCTGGCTTGTCATTGATTGATGTGTCTTTCTAAATGAATTTATATCCGGTCCCTCAGATTTTATTTCCAATAATGTTCCTACCACCGGGGTTAGGTTGGTTGGCCCGTAATGATTCAATCCATCCCATTCTCTGTTTAAACAATCACAATGCGAGCCATCCCCCAGTTTACTGGCACCATGCCTGTAACCATACAGGATGAGAAAATGATAGTCAGTGCCGTTGTTATTTCTTCTCTTGCTTCCCTCAACCCAAGACATTGAGAGATAGAGAGAGAGAGAAAAAGAGATAGGGAGATAGAGAGAGGTGAAAGAGAGAGAGGGAGAAAACAGTGACCAAGCCTGGGGATTTATTCATTTTCATAGATACTCGCCGGGATTCTCCAATCCCGCGGCCAAGTTCTGATGCCGGTGTGAAAAGCGGCGTCAACGGTCCTCGATTGTCAGGTATTCAATCATTCCTTGGGGGCTAGGTGGCGCCGGAGTGGTCTCCGCTGCATGGCCGGTGCGAGTTTGCGCATGCGTGCTGTGGCCAGGCCAACGTGGAGGCCCCCCCCGGGGTCGGATCCCCCCGCCCCACCACCAGGACAGCCTCCGCAGACAGAACTTCCAGATCCCGCCGTATGGCACTATACGTGACCCACGCTGGCGGGACTCAGCCGAACTCAGCTGGCACTCGCCCGTCGAGTTCCGGAGAATCGCCGGGGGGCCGCTTTCAACGACCCCCGACTGGCACGGTAGCGATCCCGAGGGCGCCCGAGAATCGACAAGCCGGCGTCGGGGCGGCTTGGCGAGATTCTCACGCCCACCTGGGGATTCTCCGACCCGGCGCGGGGTCAGAGACTTTGGGCCATTAAATCTCTTTCTACTTCCTCTCTCATTATGTTCATTTCATTTAATATTTTACATTCCTCGCTGATTGCAAAATTTATATAATTTGTAATGCATTTGTTCAAAACTATACCTCCTACATCCTCTCCCTCCACACACACACATTATTCTTTTTTAAAATAAATTTAGAGTACCCAATTCATTTTGTGCAATTAAGGGTCAATTTAGCGTGGCCAATCCACCTACCCTGCACATCTTTGGGTTGTGGGGACGAAACCACACAAACACAGAGAATGTGCAAACTCCACACGGACAGTGACCCAGAGCCAGGATCGAACCTGGGACCTCGGTGCCGTGAGACAGCAGTGCTAACCACTGCACCACCGTGCTGCCCCCGCACATTATTCTTATGGTTCCTAATAGGGTCTATCTTTCTTTAGTTAGCTTCTTGCCCTTTATGTATTTATCAAAAAATACCTTTGGATTTTCCTTGATTTTACTTGCCAAGATTCTTTCAGCCCCTCTCTTTTCTTTTCCCCCAAACCCCTTGACATCCCGGGGGCTCTAGGTTTGTTAGTCCCACCCATTTTCTTGACGGGAATCACACTTTTTCTGAACCCTCACTAGTAGGAGGACTTGATGGCCATGGTTTATAACGTGACCAACAGGTTGATTATCAACCTACAAAATACTTCCAACACATGCCAATGGCAGGTGATAAGAATGGAAAAGACTCCTGGTCATCCATGCTTGATGCGGAGTGATACCCCTCAAGCCTCTGGTGACAGACTAGAGACCTGTTCCAGGAACAACTAGCTGTGGAAACAGTTGAAAGTCTGCCTTGTGCTACTAGGTGTGGGAAAAGAAACAAGCAATTAAGTTGGTAACCATTTCACTTTTCAATTAAGTCTGAACCTTACAACAGTGAGTGAGAGATGTACTATTGCATATTGGTTCCCAAGTTTCAGGTAACTGTAATCTATTGGGTGCAGGGATAACAGTCACACAAAAGAAAAATATTCATCTTAATAATCTGTTCCTAATTAAGCGGTCTACAGAATTGGGGGTTCGGGTGTGTGGTGGGATGGGGGCAAGAGTGGCAGTGGGAGGTCGCAGGGGTATAGAATAGTGCAGAATCAAAGACGGACTTACAATTAAAAAATTGACTCCTTGAAATCGCAACTGAAAGTAATAAGACATTGCTCATAATGATAAAAATTAAATTATACTGATGGTGTTAGCCCAAAAAAACTCACTTTAGTAAGAAGTCAGCTTATTCACTGAATAAATTGATATGTTATTGGTCCAATTTGACACTTATGAGTTGTATTTAAATTTTATCATGTAACATAGAGATGTGCAAAACCTTGAGTAAGAGTAAGAGATAAGATGGTTGAGAAAGTGGAAAGCAAGATTTACACAATTATCCATGTCAATCATTAGAGCGATATTGTAAAATTACCCATTCATCTCTACATTACAGCTTAAATATAGCTGCGCCACTGGACTCCAAAAAATGTAATGTACTATATGGTTCACTATCTGTTTGACCTCATCAAATTCCATCCAAAGTCTACTTTTCATTAGCTAGAGATTGGCATTGCCAATTTCATTAACCTCTTTCGTAACCTGCATAACGTGAAGAGCAGAGGACCCAGAACACAGGAAAGGAATGACATTCACTACAACCCTCCCAGAACCCGTTCCATTTGACGCTGCAGCCTCCTTTCTGTTGCAAAGCTAAGTTTCAAACCAGCAAAAAAGATGCAGCTCATTTGGCCTGCCTTACGCTTCTTTAAAAAGCTGCACATTTGGAATTCAGAAAGTACTTCCGAAAGTTCTAATTATAATAGGTAACCTCAATCCACTAATTTAGTTATGTCCACAAGAAATTCCAGTGGATATACAAAGCAAAACCTTAAAATTAAAACTATGCTGATCATCTTTAATGGCTTCTGTGCTTTTTTAGATTAACACCGATAGGATTTTGAAAATAGTACAGTACTTACTTGTCTCACTATAAATGATCTCCTGGTTCTTTAATGCGGTTTGATTCAATGTCACAGTCACAAGATTATACATTTCTATCTTTCATGGTACAATCCTCAGTTGTGGCAGTTTTAATATAATGTAGTCCTCTTCTTACAGTTACAAGTTGATTTTAATCTTTAGAACTCCAATTTATTCATCTGCAATCAGGCTACAGGGGCAGCTACCAAGTAAACTTGGTAATAAGACCACGGTAAAAGGGCAACACGGCGGCACAGTGGGTAGCACTGTTGCCTCACAGCACCAAGGTCCCATCGATCGCGGCTCTGGGTCACTGTCTGTGTGGAGTTTGCACATGTTCCCCATGTTTGTATGGTTTCGCCCCGACAACTGAAAGATATGCAGGTTAGGTGGATTCGCCACGCTAAATTGCCCCTTAATTGAAAAAAATGAATTGAGCACTCAAGTTTTTTAAAAAATAAGACCACCGTGAATGAATAAGGTCCATCCCCAGAAGCCCTGACACTTACCACACTCCTGCTCCCTGCACGTAGTGCCATGCAAGACATTGTAGTGCCTGGATGGGCTGCAGAGCTGTCAGCCAATCTTACTGGCCAACAGCTCTCAAAGACAGGGAGTTGGTGGGATGCATTCCCTGCCAACTCTCCAGATGACAGGAGCTCATGTCCCTACAGTCCGAAAACTTCAGGGCCAAGTTGAGGTGCATTTAGCAGAGATTTGAATGATCACCGTTACACATCGGCTGGAAGATGGGAAGACAGTCAAGAGATCATTGGAAGAGGTAACAAATGTAATGTGAGAGTATCTTTAAGAAATGGGTATTTATAAATGGGTGTGTATATAAATATCTGTAGTGAGAGTACCTTTAAGAAATGGGTGTTACTACTGCAGTGATGTCAGAGTGGATGGAGCTGGACTGTCTGTCAGCTTTTTACTTTCGTTTTTGAGCAGGCTGCAGGGTGTGTTTTAGTTTTGTTTTCAGTGTTGGAGCTGAAGCCAGACAGAGCAGGTGTACTGTTCTCTCTGCCATCAAAAGACTATCTCTTGATCATTTGGTGAATTCAGAATTATAAATGTTCTCAGTAGTGAATGTAAACCTAATGTGCTTCTGTTAAAAGATGTTTTTAAGTCGTATGGATGTTAAAGGGAAAGCATAAAGGATTACTTAGTGTTGTATTCTTTGGGGGTTGTATTTGAATTAATGGTTGCTAAGATGTTCACTATGTTTTAAAAAGGTTAACTTGAGTTCATAGAATAAACATTATTTTGCTTTAAAAAAAATACTTTTCCATTTCTGCTGTACCACACCTGGAGAGTGGGCTGTGTGCTCCCCATACCACAATCTATTAAAAGTTGTGTGTCAGGTGAACTCCATGATACACTTTAGGGGTTCTCTAAACCCTGGCCCATAATACATAAAGTTATGGAGGAGGTTTCTTGCAGCAGACGAACTGCAAGATTATCTGCATTGGGCACCAATACAAAGGTGGGGCAGAATGGTGGCTCAGTGGTTAGCACTACTGCCTCATGACGCCGAGGACCCGGGTTCGATCCCAGCCCCGGGACACAGTCCGTGTGGAGTTTGCACATTCTCCCCTGTGTGCATGGGTCTCACCCCCATAACCCAAGAAGATGTGCAGGGTAGATGAATTGGTCAAGTTAAATTGCCCCTTTATTGGAGAACACAAAAATTGAGTACTCAAAATTAAAAAAAGAGATGGCTTTGTACTGCTGACCCAGTTCTTATCACTGTATCCTGTTTATTCATGGCTGAGCTAATGTTAAATCCCGCTACCAACCTGGTTGTCAGTAGATAGTAAATGTCTCGGACGCTCTGACAGACTGCAAAGTAGGTTTGATGGCTTCTAATATTGCACTGGCTGCTATTTATTTGGCTAATTATAGGCTTGAATAAAATAAAAAATGTTATGCACTCAGAGGGAGAATTCTTCAATTCAAATATTGCTCCTATTTATTTTAAAATGACCATGGTAAAGCTCATTATTTTCTACACCTCGTGCATTGTCCTTAGATGTGTATTATATATAAGAAACTAGTATTACCCATTTTCTTAGCAGAAGGTATGCAGCTCATCTGGTACAAGTGTCCTACAGGCATCTAGTTCGCTAATAGTCCTATTATTTCTACCCAACTGAGATCAATTCATATCTAAAAGATTGTTTTACTCCCTCTCAGTTACTGACCAATCTTTCTTTCTACTTATCCTATTATCTTATTGAATGTTTTTTGAACAATCTTTTTGGATATCATAGAATTCCTACAGTGCAGAAGAAGGGCATTCGGTCCAACGAGTCTGCACCAAGCCTGAAAGAGAACTCACCCTATCCCAACAACCCCTTAACCTAACCTACACACCCCCGGACAAGAGGCAATGAACATGTCCAATCAACCTAACCTGTACATCTTTGGGCTGTGGGAGGAAAATGGAGACACGAGGAGAAGGTACAAACTCCACACAGACAGTCACCCGGAGACTGGAACTGAACCCGGGACCCTGGCGCTGTGAGGTAGCAATACCAACCACTGTGCCACCCCTCATGAAAATATCATTTTCAGTTATCAATAACTGATCTTCAGGCAGCAGGGTGGCGCAGTAGTTAGCACTGCTGCCTCACGGCACCGAGGACCCGGGTTCGATCCCGGCTCCAGGTCACTGTCTGTGTGGAGTTTGCACATTCTCTCTGTGTCCGCATGGGTCTCACCCACAACCCAAAGATGTGGAGGGTAAGTGGATTGGCCATGCTAAATTGCGCCTTAATTGGAAAAAAATAATTGGTTACTCTAAACTTATTTTTTAAAAATCAATAACTGATCTGGGTGTTAGTTTTCGGACCCTTGCACCTGAATCAGTGGCCAAGTTACATCTTATGAACTGCCTAGGGTACTTTATTCAAATTCCCTATAGGCAGGCTTTCCCTTTCTGGTTGACTGAACTGGCGTTTCTATGGGCTACTGCTGCCATCTTGGTACCAGTGCCTGAATTATACATTTCTTTTTGAAGCCTGACATTAAATATGGAGAAAGCTTAGTGGAGGGACATTTAGACTGTAATGCAGGACACATCGGGGCTGAAAAGAGTTGGAAAGAACACCAGGTAATTGAAGAAGCAGTGAGAATAAAAATAATAATGATAATAATAATTGCTTATTGTCACAAGGAGGCTTCAATGAAGTTACTGTGAAAAGCCCCTAGTTGCCACATTCCGGCACTTGTTCGGGGAGGCTGGAATTGAACCCATGCTGTTGGCATTGTTCTTCATTGCAAACCAGCTATTTAGCCCAGTGCGCTAAACCAGTCCCATTACAAGTGATGCAAACGGCTTTAACAACCTGTAGATTAAGTGGAAAGGAAAACTGATAATGTTCCATGATTTTTGAGGCTGTGAAACAGAATTGGCAGTAGAAAACTCTTCATATTTCAATTTCATAGAATCCCTACACTGCAGAAGGAGGCCATTCGGTCCATCGAGTCTGCACCGACCCTCCGAAAGAGCACCCTACCTTGACCCACTCGCTCATAACCACGTGGTTAGGTGAGGTGACTCCACCTAACCTTTGGGACAGTGGGGCAATTTATCATGGCTAATCCACCTAACCTTCACATCTTTAGGCTGCGGGAGAAAACCCATGCAGACGCGGGGAGAACATGCAAATTCCACACATAGTCAGCCAAGGTCGGAATCGAACCCGGGCCCCTGGCACTTGTTAGCACTGCAGTGCTAACCACTGTGCCACCCCTAATCTGTTCTGTGTTTGCAGCAAGTAAGGGTTGAAAGAGGAGCACTCATCTTTATACCACTCAAAATTAATTATTTATTATGCTCAAGTACTATTCCAACTGATGGCATGTTCTGACAAAGCTTGCATTTGTTTCAGCAACTTTGCTCAAATCTCAAGCTTGTTAGTTTTCCTGAAGCATGTGGTGTCTTTCAGTCATCCAGCTTTTACGCTTGGCTTTGCAAAACTCAATCTGGCTGCACAAGCTCGCTTCAGATGCCATTTATCTCTTCACAACTGGATCGGACATCTCAGCAGATGATCCAGTTCCACTTTCACTGGTAACACGAGGCAATTACTTAAACAGTCTGCACACCAAGACATGCTTCAGCACACCAACGCGCATCTATCTGCGTGACAAACAACAAAGCGAATATGTTGCTCGCGCTCTCCAAATTCAATTCCTAACATCTCACAAAGAGTTGGATTTGAAAGGGACTAATGTTCTAGAATTGATGCACAAAACTGAACGAAGAAAGGTGAAGAAAGAGAGTCACACAAGATTTCAGAACCCAGAGGACTTCAAATAACACAATATTTTGCATGTACTGGATCTTCAGCAAGCTGAAGTTTTCAGAAAGTTTATTCCACAGGGGCACAAAGTTAACCTCATCTCAGCACATGCTACTCTCTTTGTGGTTCAACGATTGAATGCATATTTTTTTGTCTTAAGAGCATGCAAGGAAGTGAACAGATTACATGCCTTAAAACAGGGTTTCAAGTAAACTTTAGCGGAAAAGTTAGATTGGTAAAATGTTTGATTCATAGATTCATTGATGTTTACAGCACAGAAGGAGGCCATTCGGCCCACTGTGTCCATGCTGGTCAACAAAGATCTGACTACACTAATCCTATTTTCCAGCACTTGGCCCATAGGTCTGGAGGTTATGGCAATGCAAGTGAATGACCCAACCACTTTTTTGACAGCGAGTTCCAGACTCCTACAACCCTCTGGGTGAAAATGTTTGTCCTCTTAGCCTTATACCTCTTACCTTAAATCTATGCCCTCTGGTTATTTGACCCCTGTTTGCACATTCTCCCTGTGTTTACGTGGGTTTCACCCCCACAACCCAAAGATGTGCAGGCTAGGTGGATTGGCCACGCTAAATTGCCCCTTAATTAGAAAAAACTAATTGGGTACTCTAAAAATGTTTTTAAAAAGACAAGGGAGAATGTGCAAACTCCACAGGGACAGTGTCCCAGAGCTAGGATCGAACCTGGGACCTCGGTGCCAGGGCAGCAGTGTTAACCACTGCACCACCTTACTGCCCAGTACTTTCCACTTTTCTGACCAGTCTGCCATGAGGAACCTATCAAAAGCCTTGCTAAAGTCCATATAGACCACATCAAATGCATTACCCTCATCCAAACTCCTGGTTACCCCCTCAGACAATTTGATCCAGTTTGTCAAACACGGCCTTCCCTTAACAAATCAATGCTGACTATCCCTGATTAATCTGTGTCTGTCCAAGTGCTGATATATTCTGTTCCTCAGAATTCTTCCTAGTTATTCCAGTGTATTTTTAAAAAAAGACATTTTATATGGGGTCACGTACATAGCAATGGTATGTTGCAAATTGGTTGCTAACATTTAATTTTCTTGCTGCAAAAACTGAAATATTGAGATGCAGAAATGTATCCAACCAACTTACCTTAATGGTGACATTTCCTTTTGTTAGTTTCCTCATGTTGAATCCCACGGTTGGAATCATATCTTCAGTGAATTGACCAGACTGTACAAAAAACAAGAATACTGAGTCAATATTCAAAACTAAATTAAGGTTTAAAAAAAAAAAAGCTCACCAGAAGTATGGAAATTTCTTTGGAAAACATTGTACATATTTAGGCTGTCTTCAGCCAGTTTTTTTTAAAATATTCTTTTTTGTGCATATCATTGTGGGAGATATTTGTGCCAGGAAATGGAATATCTCCCATTTCAGACATCCAGTGCCGGCAGCAAGCACAACCAGCTCAGACAAGCACAAAGAGACGTAAATGATTATTTCACTGATGCACAATAAAATCACTCACATAATCATGCAAAAAAAAGTATATTCTCCCTTGATGTCATTCGATTAGATCAAATAGTCTAATGTGGTGCAAGCACTAGCACAGGTGCGATAAGCTAAATAGACTCATCCTGGGCCGTAACATGAAGGATTCCAGAGAAGCGAGTCCTGCCTTTCATGTACAAGGGGTGTTCGATTGCAAAGAACCGGTGACAAGCAAACTTGTCTTCAGCGAAAATAGGGTCACAATTCTGCTGTCAGCACATGTGAATGTATTTCAATGATGCAAACATGGTGAGTAGGTGCACACACATGGCTTTCCCATCGTACACATCATGGTACAAGAACTAAGGGACACCGATTTAAGGCTGCGGGCAAGTGGTGCGATGGTTGAGGGGGTGGAAGAATGTGATGATAAACTTATTTTTATAAAATACAGCGTGATTATTTTCTGGAACTCACTGCCAAGAAGGGTGACAGAAATGGGGACAACCATGGATTACTAAAGGAATTTAGATGGAGACTTGAAGAAACTGAACCTGCAGGACTATAGGGATAGAGTGGGAGAATGGAACGGACTGGATTACTCCGCGGAGAGATGGAGTGGCCATAAACAGCATGTGCTTTTTCTGTGCCATAAATAGCATGTGCTTTTTCTGTGCCATAAATAACTCTATAACAAAACAAATTCCAATTTAATATGTTAACCTTAGATGAGACAGAAATCTGAACAGAGCAATTGGATTTGCCTATTTGGGAACACAGGAAGTATGGGTAAGGAGGGTGAAAATTCAGGCAGAGTTTCTCTCTCAATTACCGATGAACCATTGCTCCCTCCCTCCCATTGTAACATGCACATCTTAATGTGGAATAAGGGCAGAAATCTGGCATCACTTTGATATAGAATGGAGTTCTCAATCAGGGGAGGGAGCGGTGGTCTACAGCCTCCTAGAGGTCTGCATGGTTTCAAGTGCTCCGCTAAAGATTGGAGGTGGAAGAGAAAAAGGAGCTGACAGGGGCACTGACATGGTCCCCACATTATTTGCAAAGTCTCCACTCGCTGGATTCAGACTGCCTCATCCCCCACAACAGCAATCCTGACTTAGCCTGGACTTACCTGCAATGCCGAGCCATATAGCCGGGAGTCAGCCTGCCTTCTCTGCATCTTACTCACTCACTCGCTATTTGGCCACCTGTGCTTTCCCCATTAGAAACATCCTTTTATGTATACGTTAGGTTGGGCTACGGAGATAAGAGTGGGGGAGTGGGCCTAGCTATGGTGCTCTTTCACATGGTCGATGCAGACTCGATGGGCTGAATGGCCTCCTTCTGCACTGTATTCTATGAGACTCCAAGCCAAAGGCTGTTTTGTTGTTTTGCTTGTATATTAATTTTCAGATTCCCACACTGAAGAATCAATCAGCTCCAGACCTCACTACAACATTGGTCGAACCAGGGGGTTCTACAGATGAGGGGAGAGTGATTGCACCTGATGGCAAGGCAGCATTTCACTGAGTGTGATATCAATGAGCCCTAGTAAAGTTAAAGTCAAAGGGGATCAGGAGAAGATCCTTTGCTGGCCAGATACATTGCTGGAGATGTTTGATGATTCCACAATGATTTTCCTCGAAGGATGCAATCAGAAACATGTCCAGACTGTGCTGCGCACAACAGTTTTGCCAGGATGAAGTTTACATTAAGGTGCATTTCACATGGCCACAAATAAAATTTCCCTGGGGTGAGAATGAAGATTTCAAGCTAAGACCCTTTTCTCTCTCTCTGGTGACAGTTGATCACTTCAATTCACTAATCACTGAAACAGTGAGGATGCACCTGTATGGCTTCAACTGACTGCTGGTCACAGGTCTTGTACCAAGGACAATGCAAATTACTAAATTTAAACTGAACTTGAAATAATCATTTAGGAGAAACATTCCTGTGCCAGTCAGTAGATTCAATTGAATGTTGGACACTGCAGATCAGGCCAAGGTGATTAACGTTGGATTTCTGTGACCACGGGCACGTGTGTGCCCATGAATCTGGCCATGACGTGATGATTTCCTTCAAATGGGCACAACTGATGGAAACATAACATTCTAACCTGGGAATGTGACCAATTTTGGAGGTAGGGACTGCTTCAAGCCAATGGACCTTAGAACCAACGTAAACATAATAGATACTCCACATAATCTGGTTATGGGTGCAATTTAGGCTAAAATTAAAATGGCTCCCATCTTTAAAGCTGTTTCAGTCGATATTGCCCAAGTTAAGTTGATATCTGGGAGGAAATCAGGCAGAAACTTGGGGCAAAATATAGTCGCACCAAAATATGCTGATATCCATTTCAAATTTCAGTTCTACAGATTTTCATTTGCATTTTTACATGGGATCGGACACAAATCACGTCAAACCCATGTACAGGGAAATATAAGCTTTGAAACACCTGAAGCATAGTCGTTCATTGTTTACAAGCAGCTTTGGCTGCTCTAATCCATGACATGCAAGAGTCATTCACTGCGTCCTGTAAGTATATTACATCCACTGCGGCTATGCTGGAACCATTAATGTCCAAATTCATGAGGGACAGAAAGTTATTGCCCGTGTCACAAGAGTTAGACAAATGCCCCTTCTGAAGCCAAATCTGAAAGGAGGCAGTTGCTCAGGAACAGCAGAAAGGGTTCCAGTCATGCAATGAAACTTGATACAACAAAGCAAATCAAAATCACAAAGTTCTTCCAGCACAGTAAACAGACGCTTCAAACACACTTGGCTCACACAGGAAAATACAACCTCGTGGAAGATGTACCAGAGGACTGTCGGTGCTTTCCTGAGCTGGACTCTCGGATGTGAAACTATCCTCAGGAGGAAGCGGGGAGGATTCAAAGAAAAACAAACTAAAACACTATGGGGACACTTAAAATGAACATCCTGAGCTGACCATGCTTTAGAACGTACCTGTAGATATTTACATGATTAGGTGCAATTTGTTTTTTAATAAGTGAACTATAGTGAAGTCAGCTGCAAAATGTCATTCTGATCATTTCAAAAGCTTGACATATTTGACCTGTTGCTAGTGATCACGTGTACACCAATTGTATTCATGCATATTTTGGGGAATTTCAATCTGCAATTTGAAGTAGTTAACACAGCATGTGCAGTAAAGGATATGACAATTACTGGAAAAATTGGATCAAGATTCTAACTATCTTCTCGCAAACATTTGGCAGCTGTGCTGGACCCATGCTCTTTTGCCTTTACTCTCTGAATTTCTCCCTCTACTCATTCCCACGCCAATGTCTGGATCTGGATCTCTCACTATCCTCCACCTCCAAACAAACTGCTTCTGGACCACACACTCCCACGGCTCCCTCAGACAATGCACTGATCATCTGCTCGAGACTGCAAAATGTGAAGTGTGGATCTTCAACCTTCTGACCCAGAGGTGAAATTGCTATCACGGAGCCCAACACCTAAATATTTTCTCTCACTTCACCTCACTCATTCGCACAAGGCACTTAATTTAACCCAGGCATCATCCTGGCTCCCTTTTCATTTACACGTGACAGACAGGCAACATTGCCCAGATAGTTCAGCTTCTATATGTAAAATGACACGCAACCCAGGCACCTCAGTCCCAAAACTGTTGACATTCTCTCCAATTGCTTACAAACATATGAACAAAGAGTAGGCCATTCAGCCCGTCGAGCCTGAGCTGTCGTTTAATAAGATCATGGTTGACCTAATAGAAACCTCAAATTTTCATCTCGGCTACCTCTGTCAACCTTGCTTATCAAGAATCTATCCACCGCTGCCTTAAAAAATATCCAAAGACTCAGCTTCCACCACCTTTTCAGGAAGGGAATTTCAAAGACTCATGACTTGGGAGTGAAAATATTTCACCACATCCCAGTTTTTCAGTGACCCCTAGTTCTAGATTCTCTCATAATATAAAAAAATCCTCTCCACATCTACCCTGTCAAGACCCCCCCCGAGTCTTTATGTTTCATTCAAGTTGCCTCTTACTCTTCTAAACTCCAGTGAATACAAGCCTAGCCTGTCCAACCTTTCCCCAAAAGACAACCTGCCCATTCCAGGTATTAGTCTGGTAAACCTTCCCTGAACTGGTTCCAGCACATTTACATCCTCCTTAAATAAGGTGACCAATACAGTACACAGTACTCCAGATGTGGTCTCAGCAGTGTCCTGTACTTCCTGGTTTTCAATTCTCTTTGCAATACATGATAACAAAAGAACTCCAATGAGTTGCCTTTCACAAACCCCGACTACATTGCACTGATTATCGAAGTGCCCTGCTAGAACTTCTTTAATAATAGCTTCAATATTTCCACCCGGAGGCCCCCCCCGGAGTCGGATCCCCCCGCACCCCACCAGGACAGCCCCCACAGCCAGAACGCCGAGGTCCCGCCTGGTGGGCCCACATGTGAACCAAGCCGATGGGACTCGGCAGGAGCTCGGCCCGTCGGGCACAGAGAATTGCCGCAGGGGGCGCTCTCAATGGCCCCTGACCGGCGCTACGTCGCACGCGCACCTGGCGGGTCAGCGGAAGTGCCGTCGCACCGGATTTCCGGCATGAACAGCTATTCTCCAGCCCGGCGCGGAGGGTCGGAGAATCGCGCCCCATATCTTTACATTCAAATTCCCACATGCTCTTGCCCATTACCTCCACAAAGACGTCCAGCTTCTCACACACACTACCTCATTTACCATTCCACATACCTCTGCTCCAGCACTTTGATTCGCCCTCATCATCTCCACCTTATAACCACCCTCCTTCACTGCTGTCACTTCAAATTTCCCTCTTCCCAATTTTCCTTCTGCTCGGTGTCAAAAGGAACTAATGCATTCGCTTATGGGAGGACAACACAAATAATAATAATAATAATTTTTATTGTCACAAGTGGACTTACATTAACACTGCAATGAAATTATCGTGAAAAGCCCCTAGTCGCCACATTCTGATGCCTGTTCGGGTACACGGAGGGAGAATTCAAAATGTCTAAATTACCCAACAGCCCGTCTTTCAGGACTTGTGGGAGGAAATTGGAGCACCCGGAGGAAACCCACACAGACAGTGAGAACGTGCAGACTCCGCACAGACAGTGACTCAAGCTGGGAGTTGAACCTGAGACCCTGGAGCTGTGAAGCAATGGTGCTACCCACTGTGCTACCATGCTGCCCTAAGGGGGTGCTGTTGTGCTGCGTTAAGCATCACAAGACAAAATCTTAAAACTGACAATTGGAAACCGTTAGAAGCTCCACCTTCCTTACTAACTCAATATTCAAAGAAAAAGGGCAGAATTTTCTGCTCTTATTAGCAGCAAGAACAGTGGTGCAGGGTGGAAAATCTGTTTTCCGACAGCTGGATAAACTGTTGGAATTTTATTCTCCCAACTTTCAATGTGGCTCGAGCATCCCAGTGGCCAATGTCGGGAACCCAATTTGCATACATTCGCAGCTCATGCGTGTTCATTAAAAAGGCCACCACAGGGCAGCACGGTGGCACAGTGGATTGCGCTGCTGCCTCTCGGTGCCGAGGTCTTGGTTCGATCCCGGGATCTGGGTCCCTGTCTGTGTGGAGTTTACACATTTTCCCCGTGTTTGCGTGGGTTTCACCCCCACAACCCAAAGATGTGCAGGGTAGGTGGATTGACCATGCTTAATTGGAAAAAAATGAATTGGGTACTCTAAATTTTTTTTATTTTTATTTTTTAAAAAAGGTCACCATGCCGGAATTAAGCTCCCCCTCCAATTAAATTCCCCACCAGCGAGAGGATATTAGATGGGGGCCGCACGGTGGCACAGCTGCCTCACAGCGTCAGCGACCAAGGTTAGCTTGAATGACTTTGTGTGTGGAGTTTGCACATTCTCCCAGTGTCTGCGTGGGTCTCCTCCAAGTGCTCCAGTTTCCACCCACAGTTCAAAGATATGCAGATTAGGTTGATTGGCCATGCTAAATTGCCCCTCAGTGCCCAAAAGGACATGCAGTCTGGTGGGGTTACGGGGATAGGGCAGGGCAATGGGCCTGTAGGGTGCTTTTCAGTGGGTCGGTGCACTGTAGGGATTCTATGGAATTGGTGGGCACGAAGAAGGCTTCACCTCTTCTATGCCTCGGAGGCCTGAAGCTGTTGCTATCTCTTTCTTGGGGATCTTGCATAACTTCAGTCATCTTGAGTGCTGTTAGCAAATGCTGCGCCAGGGCTGAACAAGAGGGACACGCACAGACTTGGGGGGAGGGGGGGGGGGGGGGTGTGGAAGGGTGGAGCAAAGGCATGCTTACAGGTATTGGCAATAAGAGGGAAAAGTCACAGTCAGATGGGGACAGGGGCTGCAGTATTGTGGCAACAGGTGTCGACTGTGAGGAGAGGAAAGCATGTAGAGGTAGATCGTGATAGGATCCAGGGAACAGGGATGGCAGTTCAAGGATGACTGAACTGAAAAGGAATGGTTATATTGGGTGGGTCTATGGTGATGGGGAACAGAGGAGGGTAAAAGCAGGTGGAGCAAATCCTGAAAGTGTTGCGCATCATTTTTCAAATCTGACCTTGATCAGGCAGTTAGTCAGTCAGTGAGATCCCTCAAGGAGGGAGGAGGGTCTTTTCCAGTGGGTGGAATTCAAGGTCAGCACAAGTGGTCGACTAAAGGGACACTCTAATAATTGAGGCAACTTGATGTCAAAGATGTTGAGTTGAGTTCTCCTCTCTATGGGGAGGTCCGTGTTGCAGAGATTCCAGCAAGGTGTGGAGCTGCAGTTCATTCCGTGTTATTTGCCATGACAGATCGGTTGGCCTAATATCATTAAGAAGGAAAATGCGAGAGTTTATTGTGAAAAATGTTATAACGGACACTTAGGAAAATATCGATGGGATTAGACAATGTCAACATAGATTTATGAAAGGGAAATCATGGGTGGGATTCGCCGATATCGGCGCGATGTCCGCCGACCGGCGCCAAAAACGGCACGAATCAGTCCGGCATCGTGCCGCCCCAAAGGTGCGGAAGTCTCCGCATCTTGAGGGGCCGAGCCCTCACCTTGAGGGGCTAGGCCCGTGCCGGACTGATTTCCGCCCCGCTAGCTGGTGGGAAAGGCCTTTGGTGCCCCGCCAGCTGGCACAAAACTGACTTTGCCGGGCGGCGCATGCACGGGAGCATCAGCGGCCGGTCACGGCATCCCCACGGCATGCGCAGTGGAGGGGGTCTCTTCCGCCTCCGCCATAGTGGAGACCATGGCGAAGGCGGAAGGAAAAGAGTGCCCCCACGGCACAGGCTCGCCCGCGGATCGGTGGGCCCCGATCGTGGGCCAGGCCACCGTGGGGGCACCCCCCGGGCCAGATCGGCCTGCGCCCCCCCCCCAGGACCACGGAGCCTGCCCGCGCCGCCTTGTCCCGCCAGTAAGCGAGGTGGTTTGATTCTCGCCGGCGGGACAGGCATTCCTCCAGCAGCGGGACTTCGGCCCATCACGGGCCGGAGAATCGCCAGGGGGGGCCCGCCAACCGGCACGGCGCGATTCCCACCCCCGCCGAATATCCTGTGCCGGAGAATTCGACGGGGGGGGGGGGGGGGGGGGTTGGAGAATCCCGCCCCATGGTTTACAAACCTCCGGAAGTTTTTTGAGGATGTAACTAGAATAGATAAGGGTTAACCAGTGTATGTGGTGTTTTGGGATTTTCAGAAAGCTTTTGATAATGTCTCACATAAAAAGTTAGTGTGCAGAATTAAAGCACAAGGGATTGGAGGCTATATACTGGTGTGGATTGAGAATTAATTAGCAGAGAATTGGTTAGCAGATAAGAAGCAGAGAGTAGGAATAAATGGATCTTTTTCAAAGTGGCAGGCAGTGAATAGTGGGGTCCCGCAGGGATCAGTGTTTGGGGCCAGCTATTCACAATATACATTAATGATTTGGATGAGGAAGCTAAAAGTAATATTTCCAAGTTAGCTGATGACATGAAACTTGATGGGAAGGCGAGCGGTGAGAAGGATGTTATTTGCCGTGTTATTTGGCGTCAAGCTGATTGAGACAAGGTGAATGAGTGGGCAAATACATGGCAGATGCAGCGTAATGTGGATAAATGTGAAGTTATCTACTCTGGATGTAGAAACAGAATGACAGAGTGTTATTTAAATGGTGATAGATTGGGAAATGTTGACGTACAAAGGGGCCTGGTGTGTCCTAGTATACCAGTAACTGAAAGCAAGCATGCAGGTACAGCAAGCAGTTAGGGTGTTGTGTGCAGTTTTGGTCTCCTCATCCAAGAAATTACATACTTGCCATAGAGAGTGCAGCAAAGGTTCACCAGACTGGGATCTCTGGGCTGGCAGGATTGTTGTATGACGGGAGATTTGGTACCTGTATTTCCTGGAATTTAGAAGAATGAAAGGGGATCTAATTGAAATGTATAAAATTCTGATAGGACTAGGTAGAATGGATGCAGGGAAGTTGTTTCCTCTGGTTGGCGAGTCTAGGGCAAGGGGTCACAGCCTCAGGAACCATTTAGGACCACGTTGAGGGGAAATTTCTTCATTCAGAGGATGGTGAACCCATGGAATTCTCTACCACATAAGGTTGTGGAGGCCAAATTATTGAATATATTTAAGAAGGAAAGATTTCTCGACTCAAAGCTGTCAAGGGGCATGGGGAGAGCACCAGGAGCAGAATAAGGCATACCTGAAAATGAGGTGTCAACCTGGTGCAGCTACGACACAGGATTCCTTGCATGCCAAATGGCGAAAACGGATGCAATAGACAGACCTAAGTGATCTCACAACCATCGGATCAGATTGAAGGTCTGCAGACCTGCCGCACCCAATCATGAATGGTTGTGAATAATTAAACAACTCACTGGAGGAGGAGCTCCGCAAGACCGGTGAAGTTTCTTTTGACAGCAGCAGCATATCGGGCCGTGGTCAAACGGGAGGCAAAAGGTGCGCCAGGGACGGTCGGCAGTTCCCTGTCTGCCGCATCCACCGGCTTCTGTGCAAGAGTCAACATGCCGAGCAGGTGGGCGCCGGGGCCCAAATGCTGGAGCACCTGACCGCTAAGATCCTCAAGCTGGCCAGCAACGCGTCCCGGGACAACAAGACCACGCGCATCATTCCCAGCCACCTTCAGTTCGCCATCCCCAGCAACGAGGAACTCAACAAGCTGCTGGGTGGGGCCACCATTGCCCAGGGCGGCGTCCTGCCCATCTTCCAGGCTGTGCTGCTGCCCAAGACAACCGAGCACCCCAGCAAGGTTTATGCCCTAAAAGTAGAGAGAAATAAAATCCACAAATATCCCCATCCTCAATGAGGGAAGAACTCGGAAACTTCAGAGCAAATGAGAAGTCTGAAGCATTTGCTACAATCTTCAGTCAAAAGTGCAGAGAGGATGATTCATCCTTGCCTCATCCTGAGGTCTCCAACATTACAGATGCCAGTCTTCAGCCAATTCGATTCGCTCCACATGCTCCACAAGTAACGGCTGAAGGTACTGAATACTGCAAAGGCTTTAGGCCCCGCCAACATTTCGGCAATAGCACTGAAGTCTTGGTTGGCAGTATAAATAACACACAGCCTGTTTGGAATTAATTATATACCTACGATTCTCAAATTATTGACTGCTGATATAAATTAAACGTAATTTTCATGGCACCAAACAGAATTGTTACATCTTATGAAACATATAAAAGGCGAAATTAAAATTGTATAAATATATAATTTAAAATGTTTGGAAGTAAACCAAATCTGAAGTCCTGCTGTGGAAACCAATTGGAAAAATGGGTTAAAATAAATTCCGAGGACACAACAGCTAAAATAGAATGGGGAAAGAAAACTAAAAGTCAACCAGAATGAGTCTTGCCCTATCAGTAGCAGAAGTGGGCAGGGTTCAATTTATTTTTATTAAAGTCTTATTTTGAGAAATGTTAAAGAAAATTAATAATAGGCTGCGCAATTATTTGAATGACAGTTTATGGGAACAGTTGTTTATTTGATGATAAAGCTTGCATAACTAAGAAATAAAATGATTTATCACGTGAAGAGAAAAACAAACATCAGTGAAGAGTCAGAATACATTGGTGGAATGCTGCATTGACGCTGGTCACAAGTGTTCCATTAAGTCCAGCTCAGATCAAATGTATAAAGAACTATTAAACAGCACAGCTCCAAGCAATATAAACTGGGTAGTTTGTCCTCTTAAAACAGCATGCAAGACGCGGTGGTTGTTGACAGCATAGATTGCAGAATGAATGCCACCTTACACTCTGTGAGACAAGAATTGGCACCTTAACCAATTTTCAAAAGAAATGACACTACACAGAAAGAATAACATTATATTGTGTTGATAGGTAGACGGTTTGATGAACAGAGACCAGGATTTCAATCATTCATGAATTTTTGTAAGATTTCTTACTAAGGATTTAGGTCAACCTTCTGGTGTCTTTTCTGAAATATATCTCAATCATGCTAACATTTAAGAGTGCGATATGTAGGTTTCACTAATCATCTGACTAAATTACCAAATGTTGCTGAAGGATCTGAAATCATCCAATGCATGGTGATTGTCCCTTTAAGGGCAATAGGCCATGTGACCCTTACTCTGCTGTGTTGCCCTTAAAGCGACTATCACCACACAATGACAAAAGGTATTGTATTCCCACCACCCCACCCCCAGGCCCCTCGCATGCAACTTATCAGCTTCATAGATTTTCTTCAACTTAAATTTCAAGGTTTAGGTGAGAAATTAATTCATGTAATGATTAACCCGGCTTATTTTATGATTATTTAACAACGTTTGATTAGGGATAGATGTAAATGGTCATCAATCTTGTCAAAGTAACTGGATTCAAAGCCAATCATTCAAGCAGGAAGAAGCAAACTACTCAGGCAGGAAAAGTAGTACAAATGCAGCATTTGTGTAGCACAGCAGCTGATATCCATTTGGCAAAGTGCCATAAATACAAACAACTGTACCTTTGGTGACGTTAGCTGAATTAGTAATTCATTAACCAGGACACAGGTACCCTGCTCATCTGTATACAATGTCATGGGATACCAAGCAGGTATATGGGACCTCAGTATAATATCTCATTTGAAAATGGTACCTCAAATAATGCAGCATTCTCTCAGTCCTACATTGGAGCGTCCGCCTGGATACTGTGCTCAAGTCGGCAGTGAGCCCTGAAATGCCAGTAAGAATACAATGGAGGGGGGGGGTGATCACTATAAATTGGGAAATTACACAAAATGAAGACTGAGTCTGAACTGCAAAACTAACTTTCTAATGCAAACAAAGGCTAATTAGATCCTAAATAAGGATTCAACAAGAAAACAAGTAAGGTAATTCTGGTCACGAACAACTTTTCTCACAGATTTGATTGCAATTTTTCACAAGAAGGCAAAAGCTCACAGAGAGCATGATTAGAATTAATCATTTCACTCAATATCAAGTAACACATTAAGGGAAGTCAGAATGTGCTAATTGGTATATGGAGCAAGAATGCAAATAAGAGACACCAGCCATTAACATTTTGCCTAGGCCATAAAATGCCACTACAAAAGAATTACATGGAATCATATTCAACCATGATGATGCACCATTTAGGAGATATACTAGGCAGAGAAAAGAGCGGGTTGCCAATTTAAAACTGCCTTCAGCACTCGGATTTATTTTGTATGCAAGAAAGTGATTGCAGATTGATTAAATAATGCTAAACCAGATATCAGCTTCAGGAAAAGAACGTAGAAATTAAGCACTTAGGAGTTACTGTTAATTGCACTGCAGACCCACATGTGGGAATGAAGGAAGGAAAAATCCTGATTTGCCATATCAGACATATAGACAGAAAGAAAGACTTGCATTTATAAAGCAAACCTGTAGGTGCATGGTATTAAATTCTTAATAGCTTGTGAAATAAGCTCAGAAAATCTGAAGAATAGTGAGGTTTTATAATAATTTGAGGGTTATTTCTGAACTCTCTCAGTGCTCAGTTTGTGAAGGCATCAGCTAGTGTGGTATACAACCACACATGCTAGAAAGATCCCAGATTTCAATCCTTGATCCTGCTGAGCTCTTTAATCTTCGCCAGTCAACAACAGAAACATCACAATCGGCCTCAGCATCTCTGGGCCAGGAAAGGGCTGAAGGACAGAAGTTAAAAAAGAACAAAGTACCTTTCCACTGAAAATGAAAAATCAAATGAAAATCGATTATCACACGTAGGCTTCAAATGAAGTTACTGTGAAAAGCCCCTAGTCGCCACATTCTGGCACCTGTTCGGGGAGGCTGGTACCGGCACTGGAATCATCTCTCATGATTAATTTGCACATTAGTCTTCATTGCTCAAATCGCAAATGAAAAATAGCCATTTGGAACCAGGGCTGCTCATGGCACCATAGTGTAGATTTCATAGATTTCATAGAATTTACAGTGCAGAAGGAGGCCATTCGGCCCATCGAGTCTGCACCGGCTCTTGGAAAGAGCACCCTACTCAAGCCCACACCTCCACCCTATCCCCATAACCCAGCAACCCCACCTAACACTAAGGGCAATTTTGGACACTAAGGACAATTTAACATGGCCAATCCACCTAACCTGCACATCTTTGGACTGTGGGAGGAAACCGGAGCACCCGGAGGAAACCCACGCACACACGGGGAGGACGTGCAGACTCCGCACAGACAGTGACCCAAGCCGGAATCGAACCTGGGACCCTGGAGCTGTGAAGCAATTGTGCTATCCACTATGCTACCGTGCTGCCCCAATAATAATCTTTATTGTCACAAGTAGGCTTACATTAACACTGCAATGATGTTACTGTGAAAATCCCCAAGTCGCCGCACTCCGGCGCCTGTTCGAGTACACGGAGGGAGAATTCAGAATGTCCAATTCACCTAACAAGCACGTCTTTCGGGACTTGTGGGAGGAAATCGGAGCACCGGGAGGAAACCCACGCAGACACGGGGAGAACGTGCAGACTCCGCACAGGCAGTGACCCAAGCCAGGAATCGAACCTGGGACTCTGGCGCTATGAAGCAACAGTAATAGCCACTGTGCTACCGTGCCACTTCATACCGTGTAGTATGAAGAAAAATAACTTGCATTTATATAGCATCTTTCTCAACTTCAGGACGTCAGGAGTAGATTTACAATCAGTTAAGAATTCTGATATTCAGTTACTTTGTGTTATAAGAAACACAGCAGCCAATATATGCACCAAGTTTCACAAACATGGAAGAGCCTTACGGCAGATGACCAAAAGCTGGGTCAAAAACATAAGTTTCAAGGATTATCTTAGAGGAGAGAGGTAGAGCAGCTGAGAGGTTTAGGAAGGGAATACTAGAATAGAACCTAGCTAGCTGTTGGCACAATGGCCGATGGGGTGATTAGAATCATGGATGGACATAATGCCTGAACTGGAGAGTACACAAATCTTGGGAGGGTTGTTGGACTGGAGGAGGTTACAGAGATAGAAAGGAATTTGAAAACAAGGATAAGAAGTTTAAAATCAGAGTGCTGCTTAAGCGAGAGCCAACGTAGATCAGTGATGATGGGTGAACAGGACTTTGTTTGAATTGGGATTCAGGGAGCCAAGATCAAGTTTACAAAGGGTGCAAGATAGGAAGCTGGCCAATAGAATTTCAGCAATGGATGAGCTGAAGATAATGTTAAGTAGTGGATGCAGGTGGTTGCAAACCATCTGGTTCAGCTTCAAGAGTAGCCAGGAAGAAGGATGGAGTCAATATCTCGGGAACAGAGTTTGTGTCGAGGATCAAAGACAATGGTTTCAGTCATCCCAATATTTAGGTGGGGCAAATTTCTGCTCATCCACTCCTGATACCGGACATGCGGTGTGTGACATATCAGAGGCAGTGGGAGGGGGCCAAGAAAGCTGGTGATGATGAAGAAGTGCATGGGGAGCTTGATATGTTTTTAGGTATCAGTAAAGGCAACATGTAAAATGGGAAATTAGAAGAAGCCACAGATAGAGCCTTGGAGGAACCTTAGAGGAACATTAGAGGTAACAGCGTGAAAGAGGGGAGAGATATCAATGCTGGTGATTCTCTAGCGATGACTGGAAAATTCACAACAGAGCCAGGAATGGCAATCCCACTCAGATGAATGACAGAGCAGAAGCATTGGAGGAGAATTGTGTGGTTAACCATGTCAAAGGCTGTAGACAGGTGGAGAAGGCTGCTAAGGGATAGTCTACCATGGTCACAGTCACACAGGAATGGGATAATCGTCAGATAGTCGGCTATCGTGTTTTGCTGATGAGTCAGCATCCTCAGGTGAGACAGGTGAAAAGCAAAAACTGGCCTAACACATCAAGAAAACTGGATGGGCAATTTTGTTTTGGAATAAAAACAGAAAATGCTGGAAACGTTTATATGTCAGTCCGCATCCAAGAGTAAAGATGGTAGGATTAAGGCTTCAGGCCTTTGACCATTTTTGCCAAGACTTGAAGGAAATTTGTACATCATTTATACCAAAATGTAAAGAATATAATCCCAAACCAAGTGTATTTTCTTTTAAAATACATGGTCTATCTTTTAACACAGAAATACAGAAGTTTCATACTTCTATATGTAACATGGATTTCTGTACATTTTCAAAACAATATATACTGCCTTACATTGCTGTTAAAGATTTTACCAATTATATTATATATTTAGCTTTTTCATAACCTGCTTGACAAACGGCAACAAATTTCATCAAGTCACATAGCACTACATGGAATTTTGCACCAAAATAAAAACTTTTAATTAGCATTCCACAGCTCAAGTTCTACGAAGGTCCACAGAAATCTCTTTAGGCTTGTATGGAAGCTGGGACAACCTTTTGGTGTTCAGCTGAAGGGAGAATGATAGGGTATCAAAATTAAACTCGATTACTTTAAGACCCGAATATGTCATTTTAAATTGTCGAAAGAGGTGCAGATACAACTTTTTTTTTAAATGTATCATCCCATTGCAGAATCTACAATCGAAAATCACCAGTGGATGCTACCAATGCATTATATATGTGGATGATTTACGGATTCTTATTTTCTGGGAAGGGCTTGTGCAGTTGGACCATATATGATAGCACAATGGGTGTGTGTGTGTATATATGTGTGTATCTGCACGGTTGTGTGTACAAACAAATAAATACACATAAATTGTTGTCCATCACATTTGGGGTGGGGTGGGGTGCAGAGCATACCAAATATATGTGGACTGAAAGCTGTGAACAATATATTTTGACAAAAGAATAAGCAGCAGAGCACCATAAAACGTAATCATTTACGGGAAAACGACGATAAGCCTGTTTCTAGGTGAGGTTTAGTGACAACAGATGACTTGAAGGGAGCTGGGCAGCTGCTCCTCACTGACGCCTGAACAAGGTACCAAACCCTGCAAGGCCGCAGAAGGGAGTCAAGCCCAGTCCTCTCAGTCTGCCACCCAGAGAGAGAGAGAGAGAGAAACAAAAAGGATCAGCTCGCTTCCAGCTTTTCCGATCGAGTGGCTTCAAATGGTATATATTGTTTTTTGGGGATGTGAAGGGAGAGGTTATGTCCTGGGGTGGGGTGTGGATGGGACGTGGGGGAGGGGTTGTTGCTGCTTCCTCTCCTGATTGTTGGGGATGACAATTGAGGAATAAGAATAATTAACACACACAATGAAGCAGAGGTTAATGGTTAAGTGGGTTCTACTGTACCGCGATGACATTCACAAACGTCGTCTTGCCCGAGTACTGCAGCCCGACCAGGGTCAGCTCCATCTCCTCTTTCCAGAACAGGGACTTGAACCAGTCCAGCAACTTATTGATCAGCACCAACATGCTCATCTTCCCTGGGCTCCCCCTTTTTTTGCAGCCTCAGCCCCACTTTCCTCTGCTGCTGCTCTCTGGATTTCTCCTCAGGTTCAGGCTCAGCTTTTCTCTCCCTCTCTCTCTCTCTCTCTCCAGCTCCGC
This sequence comes from Scyliorhinus torazame, assembly GCF_047496885.1. Lineage (NCBI taxonomy): Eukaryota > Metazoa > Chordata > Chondrichthyes > Carcharhiniformes > Scyliorhinidae > Scyliorhinus > Scyliorhinus torazame. Next base: position 67,280,406 of record NC_092725.1, read on the forward strand.
AGCCTGAGATCATATGACAGTCAAGCGGGGAGTGGAGCGTCACATCAGCTGCCCAGTTGGAGGGAGGGGAATGTGTCCCAAATGTCAAGCGGCTTCAGGTTAAATTCCACTCCCTCCTCCCCCATACAAGATTAAGGGGAGAGGTTGAGGTATAAAGGGACGCAAAATGAATCGAAAGCAAAAAAAAATAACAAGTGTAAACACATGCCATATAGGACACACAAAGAACTGACTCAAACGCCTCCACTTGCACACGCTTCGGTTCACGTGTCAGCCGGAGAGGTTGCGCCATTCGCCAGATTAGAGCACACGACCGAGGCTGGCACTCCCATTGTCCAGCTGCTGGGTGGGGTGGGGGAGCGTCGCACTGTCAGGGGCTGTCTTTTCGATGGGACTTTAATCCAAGGCAACCCCCCCCCCCCCCCCCCTCCCGGCGCCAACTGAATGCAAAAGATCCAACCGCCACTGTTCCCAGAAAAAGTGTCGAGAGTCCTCCCCCGGGTTACTGGCCAATTATTCATCATTGGGTCAGCGACACCAAAATCAGACTGTTTACCTCATTGCTGCTTGTGGGACCTTGCTGTGTGTAAACTGGAAGCTGCGTTTCCTATTGTTACAACAGCGTGTGTGCTTCCAAGTGCCTTATTGACTGCAAGCGCTTTAAATGTCTTGAGATCATAAAATAACCCTTTTCCCTCTAAATTTAAGCTTCTGAGTTGATGACCTCAACATCGGCTCTTGGAACCATAGATTCGTTCAGCACAGAAGGAGACCATTCCGCACCAGCCCTTACAAAGAGCAATCCAGTTAGTTGCACTCCCCTTTCCCCATATTCCTGCAATTTTCTCCCCCTCAAGTCAATTTTTATTTGAAGGCTACTGTTAAATCTGTATCCGCCCCCCCCCCCCCCCCATATGTAGCAGTACATTCCAAGATCTAACTACTCATTTTGTAAAAATGTTTTTTCCATGTTGCTTCAGGTTATTTTGTCAAGCTCCAGTAGTCTGTCCACACTGGTCATCAGCCCTTAAGGATTTTGAAACTGTTTCTCTGTATTTTTTTTTTCAAAAAATATACTTTATTCATAAAATCTATCATAAACATTACAGAACATTTCGAATTGAAATGAAACATTGAATGAAACATTACAGAACATTTCCATCAGAGTTACACATTCCCTTGACTTTCTTCCATTCAATTTTGATAACCGTACACACATATCGCTCTTTACGTTACAATTCCTTCTTAAATATTTACATTGTCATGTTTCTTTTATACATTGGAGTGTTAATGGCCCAGCGAGGGGGGTTTACACGTTTACCCGCCCCTCGGTGTACATTTGCTGGAAGGACCTTACACAGTGGTCTTTCCCCATTGCGCCTTGGCGGCAGCTGCCCCAAGCTTAAGTGCGTCCCTCAGCGCGTAGTCCTGGACCTTGGAATGTGCCAGTCTGCAACACTCGGTCGAGGACAATTCTTTGCACTGGAAGATCAGCAAGTTTCGGGCAGACCAAAGAGCGTCTTTCACCTAGTTGATGACCTTCCAGCAGCAGTTGATGTTTGTCTCGGTGTCCCTCCCTGGAAACAGTCCGTAGAGCACAGAGTCCTGTGTCACAGAGCTGCTCGGGGTGAACCTTGACAAGTACCACTGCATCTCTCTCCAGACCTTCTTTGCAAAGGCACATTCCACAAGGAGGTGGGTGACCATCTCATTTCCCCCACAGCTACAGCGTGCAACGGCGCTGAGCCTTCGGGTGTACATGAAGAATCTGACAGGGAGGGCCCTTCTCACCACCAGCCAAGCTAGGTCTTGGTGCTTGTTTGAAAGTTCTGGTGATGAGGCATTCTGCCAGATGACTCTGACAGTCTGCTCAGGGAACCATCCAACGTCCTCCACAGTCTCCTTTTCCCTGAGGGCCTCGAGGGCATTATGTGCTGACCACTGCTTCATTGTCTTGTGCTCAAAGGCATTTTCCTTCATAAATGTTTCCACGAGTGACAGGTGGTACGGCATGGTCCAACTACTTGGAGCGTTCCGTGGCAATGATGCCAGGCCCATCCTTCGTAACACCGGGGACAGGTAGAATCTCAGTATGTAGTGACACTTGGTGTTTGCATACCGGAGGTCCACTCTGTATTTACTCTATCTAAACCCTTCATGATTTTAAATACCTCTATCAGATCTCCTCTTGGCCTTCTCTGCTCTAAAGAGACCAGCCCTGGTTTCATCAGTCTATCCATGTAACTGCAATCTCATATCTCTGAAACTATCCTTATAAATCACTTCTGATCCTCTCCAAAATCTTCACATCCTTCCTAAAGTGTGGTGTCTCCTGGAATTGGAGACAGTACTTTAGTTGGTGCCAAACGTGCATTCTGTATAGGTGTAGTGCAACTTCCAGGCATTTATATTCACTGCCTCCAGTTATAAGGTCCAGGATCCCATATACTTTATCAACTGCTTTGTTGCCTGTAATACCCCCCCACAAGGCCCACGGGTACTACCTGATTAATCTCCCCCTGAGCCTCGTTAGAGTACAAGCTCCGCCACTGAAGGGCGGAGGCCCCTCAGTGGGCTAGTTAATTCAGTAACACAAAAGCTGGCCCAGATAGGGACCGAGCTGCAGAGTAGTCCCGTCATGGGCTGGGATTATTCCTTGTAAATTCGTTCCTTTTGGAAATAAATCATTTTTGTCTCTCCTTTCGGGACTCCTCTATGACTATTAAATTGGTGACAAGGATAAAGCGGAACTACAGCGCTGCTAACTAGTTGAAGCATTACTACCTCTTTCAAGAAGGTATAAGGTTTGCACTGTTTTGAAAATGCTGCTCTTTGGTCGACTCGATGCATTCAATGTGGGTGTAGATGACTGGACTAAGTGGGTGTATAGGATTGGACCCAAGTGTATGTGCTTTTTTTAAGGTGAACGCTATCGTTCGGGGTGATCAGCAGACAGTGATTCATCTGACCGCCTGTGGCGTCCTCACTTCCAACATCATTAAAGAGCCTAACGTACCCCGTGGCCCCAGACTCCAAGACATTCAAAGAGTTAGTGCCGCTCGTGGCAAACCACTAAGACCCCAAGCGTCAGTTATCATACAAAGGCACTGATTTAATACAGCCAAGAGGACCCCAGGTCCTCATAATTGCTCAAACTGGCAGTTTTGCGACTATGGGTCATCCCTGCCTAAGATGCTTTGGGACTGTCTTGCATGTGAAGTAGCAGAGTAAATAATATGGCAACCCATCAGAAATTGCTGGCCAAGCCATTGCTGGACCTACTGAGATCTCCCTTTCATGGGAGAGTGCAGAGAAGTGAGTCCAGGAACTCCAAGGGATGTCATGGATGGAAGTAAACAGCATAGGGCGCCCCCCCCTCCATTCCGGTGAATAGCACCCCCTGGTATGGAGATTCCCGGAATTCTGCCCTGGCCCGAACACCATCGGGACAGGGCCGTTGTTCAAGGGCCGCTACAGCCAGGTGGGGCACCTCCCCGGAGTCGGTGGAGGATGATCCAAGGCAGTGCGGTACTTGTGACCAGAAAAAACGCAGGGGTAGGAAACCACAGGTCAGCCAGCAAACGTGCTGCTCTACCCAAGGGAGATGCCAGCCCAGAGCTAGGACCTCCACCTAGAACAGCCTGATGATGAGGAGTGCATGCGATTGCATTGCATTGCCACTACACGAGTTACCCCTATCAAGATTGCTGTCCAGGTGAACAGACAATGTTAGAAATGAAATTTGACATGGGGGGACGCAGTTTCAGTATTAGGGAGGCAGACCTTCTAGACAGTCAGGACTGGAGTTCAGCAGTTGGGTTTGAAGGATACCAAGGTATGGCTAGCGACCTATCCAGGGGAACCCCTAAGCACAGCAGGCACAACAATGACCCTGTTACTTATAGGCAGTAGTCCATTAGGTTGCCATTAGTAATAGTGCAGAGGCCTGGACCGAATCTGCTGGGCCACCAAGTCTGCTGGGCAAGGATGAACTCAACCAATTGGAAGGCCTCGGCATCATCTAACCTGTGCAGTTTGCTGGATAAAAGCAAATTGCTGCGGATGCTGGAATCTGAAACCAAAAGAGAAAATGCGGTAAAATCTCAGCAGGTCTGGCAGCATCTGTAGGGACAGAAAAGAGCTAATGTTCGAGTCCAGATGACCCGGTAGCTCTTTTCTCTCCCTACAGATCCATCGGCTTGCTTTCAGCACCCACCTCATGCCGGAGCTGTTAGTCACAGACAACGCATCCTGTTCACCAGTGACGAGTTTGAATTCTTTATTTCTTGATTTCACGCAGACACGGGGAGAATGTACAAACTCCACGTGGACAATGACCCGGGGCCAGGTTGGAACCTGAGTCTTAGCCGCCATGAGGCAGCAGTCGAACCACTGTGCCACCATGCTGCCTTAAGTTCGAACTATTCATCTATTTTTGTAATAAATTTAGAGTACCCAATCATTTTTTTTTTCAATTAAGGGGCAATTCTAGCGTGGCTAATTCACCTACTCAACACACCTTTGGGTTGTGGGGGCGAAACCCACGCAAACACAGTGAGAAAGTTCAAACTATTTATGAAGGCTAACAGGTTGCAGCACATCTGCACAGCCCCGTATCACCCTTCCTTGAACGGACTAGCCGAGTGAGCGGTGCCGACCTTCAAGAGAGGGATGAAGAAACAGACCACGAGGTCCGTGGAGACGCGATTGGCACAGCTTTTGTTTAGCTACCGGACCATGCCACATGCCTCAACCGGCGTAACACTGCCACTACTGTTGATGGGCCAGAGTCTGACGACCCACCTCGGCCTCATGTTTCCCGATATTGGCGGGAGAATAGAACATGGTCAGAACCTACAGAGGCGAGGCCAAGGCAGGCAAATGCGGACCAGTTTCAAATCGGGGGAGGCGGCGCGGTGTACATCAGAAACTTCGGAGATCGCGCCTCAGGGACAGTGGCACAACAGACTGGACCGCTTTCAAACCTGGTGAAGACGTGCAAATCGATCGTCTGGAAGCACCCTGACCACCTCAGGAGAAGGGGGGGGCCAGTGTTAGACCACATACCGTCAGAAGAACTGTCTTCCAACCATATCGCCCCGGCACATGGAGGCCAGTGGGCATCGCCCCGGGGGGCCCTGAGATGCAAGAGCTGGTGGACTATGACTCTGAGTTGGAGACCCAGGCATCCAAGGCCTCCATTGACCATCCTTGCCAGGCATCAGTTGCTAGCGGTACCCCCAACGCAGTCATCATAGAAATGATGTTCCCCAACATGCTATACACCCCCAACCCAGCCCTGCAACCAGTGGAAGTACAGACATGGCCAAAAAGGAGCAGATGTCCTCCTGCTCTCCAGAGGGACTTATGGAATTCGGAGGGGAGGGATGTGGGAACCCCCATGAGGCCCACAGGGAGAACCCGAAGTACCTCCTTAAGAGCCTCGTGGACTACGAATTCCCCGGCTGAAAGGTGGAGGCTCATCAGCGGGCTAGTTAATTCAGTATCAATTCAGTAAAAGTCAACCCAGATAGGAGCTGAGCTGCAGAGTACTCCCGACTTGGGCTGGGACTGTTCCTTGTAAATATGTTCCTTTTGGAAATAAATATTTTTTGTTGGCTATCCTCTATGACCTTCCCTGCTACTTCAAAGATTCATGTTGAAATGCCTGAGACCTATCTGTCCTTGCACACATTTAAAATTGTACCACTTTGCTTGTATTATTTCTCTCCTTGCTAAAAAAAAAATGTTTAAATGTTTTAAATATTTTTTATTGTCACAAGTAGGCTTACATTAACACTGCAATGAAGTTACTGCGAAAAGCCCCTAGACGCTAACAAAATGTATCACCTTACGCTTTTCTACACTGAATTTATTCTGTCATGTGTCTCCTCGTTCCATCAGCCTGTCTAGGGCCTCTTTAGGTCTATAACTATCTTCCACACTGGGTACAACACTTTCAAGTTTCCTTTGATCTGCTAATGTCTCCAATATGTCTCCACTCCCCTGATGTACCCGAGGCATTGGATCTAACCCCTTCGCCTCGGAGACCTTGGGTGAACGCCGTGCAGTGCTGGTTCCCACAAGCGGTACCAGATGGAGGGTGGATCCATGTGGGGGTCTCCCAGGGGATCAGAGGAGTCCAGATGCTTGCCTCTGAGCAGAGTGGCACCCTGGCACTGCTGGTGTCACTGGGTACCTTGGCACTGCCAATCTGGCAATGGCGCCCTGGCAGAGTCATCTGTGTGCCAGCCTAGCACTGACAAGGTGCCCAAGTGGCACTGCGAGCTGGCAGGGGTACTGCCAGGGTGTCAGGCCGGCAGTGCCAAGGTACCAGGGTGGCATTGTGCCTGCCTAGGGTGCCCTACCTTGTGAGGTGTGGGGGATCTGGAGGACCCCTTATAGGTGAGTTGGGGCTTTTGGGGGATCCAGAGGTCATGTCGGGAATTCGTGAGATCGGGGTGCCATTGAAACCTGGCGACCCAATCTCCTCCTGCGCTGAGGAGATATGGCAAGCGGAGCTCCTCAGTGCGGGAAATGGGACCAAGGGCGGCCTCAGTGGGGCGTTCCCCAAATTGCAACAGAGTCCCAATCGATAATGTGGTCTTTCTCGGTGATGAAAGCATCAGGAAACACCCGGCTAAACGAACTTGGCTTGGGACGCTGTTCAAACTTGTTTAGATCGCTCCAATATTTATGATTTGAAAAATGAGCCAGATGTGAAGTCCATTTAAATAGCTGAAACCATTTCTTATCCCGACATCCCCCATAATATGGTCCAATCAGACAGATACCATGGTCTGGTGGTGAGCTGGCTGATTGCAGTAGAAATGCTACAATTAGTTTCAATGCCTCTGGGTCAGGGAGCAGAAAATTAGTCGGAATCCACTCCTTTCTTTTTTGTAAACTCAGAGTACCCAATTCTTTTTTTTTTCCAATTAAGGGGCAATTTAGCGTGGCCAATCCACCTACCCTGCACATCTTTGGATTGTGGGAGCGAAACCCTACCCTGCACATCTTTGGATTGTGGGCATTCAGGAGCATTGTGAGACCATTCATGGGTGCACATTGGAAATCTCTAGATTTCCCATATAGCCAGTGCACCCCGAGAGTGAATTAACACCTTCAGGAGATAAACAAGCAAAATTGAGAATATCCACGAATAAGGCAAGACAGAAAAACGCATCAAAACGTTTTATTTCTTTTTTCTCCAATTAGGGGGCAATTTAGCATGGTCAATCCATCTATCCTGCACATCTTTGGGTTGTGGGGGTGAGACCCACACAGACACAGGGAGAATGTGCAAACTCCACACAGACCACACGGACAGCGACCTGGATCGAACCAGGGTCCTCAGCGTCGAGAAGGTTTTATTTCTTAAGAATCAAAACAATTTTATTTATGTCTTTGTGAAGTGAAGAATAATATTAATTTCAGAGTGCCTTTAAAAGCATGATTTTTTTAAAAAGGAAACTAATTGTGTTATTTTCATATTGCAGCAAATAGTCTCAAGTAAAGTATTTAACAAAATGGACCAAACATCAATACATTCCTTGGCATTTCTTCAACCCATAATGTGGTGATAGGATGTTTTTTCTTTCCCCTTTTCATTAAATATTTACTACTAATAACCTTGTTTGCATAAATGTTTGGATGATTTTATTCAATTTCACTTATTCAATACCTCTGAAGATGAGATTCCCGTTGATATGTTTTTTTAAATATAAATTTAGAGTACCCAATTCACCTACATCTTTGGGTTGTGGGGGGCTGACACCCAGGCAAACACGGGGAGAATGTGCAAACTCCTCACGGACGGTGACCCAGAATTGAACCCAGGTCCTCAGCGCCATGAGGCAGCAGTGCTAACCACTGCACCACTGTGCCGCCCACCATTCATTTCAATGCTATAAATGTGCCAGCTGATGTGACATGAAGCTTACAGATCAGGGAGATCCTAAGGTTTTTTTCATCTAGCCTAAAACTACAGCATGCATGGCCCCTTGGGGAATGAGATGAACTTGCAAGAGTCCCAGCGCCATGTCATTACACTGCGACTACAGTTGGGAGACATGTGCGTGCATGTCAAATCAGGATAGGGTTTCACAGAGTCTGTGTTGATGGATAGCCCTGATCTGTAGAACTCCTATAACCTTTGAAGAGAATCAACATTAACGTCTTATTGCTGCCTGCGGACAACATCATACAGCAGCATCTACCCATGTCACAACATATGAGTTCCAATGCCCCAACTGTTTCTGGCTCTAGGTGCCCAGACAGGGACTGCATAACCATCTCTGCATTAATTGTTGATGAGTCACCACATTCATCGTCTTCTACAAACTGAAAGGATAACGATCATCACTGTCCCTTATCATTGTCGATGATCTTGGTGGGAATGAAGGTGTCATTCGAGGCGTCGAGCATTGTGGCAGACAATGGCGGTAGGTACGTAATGGTAAGTGGTAAGCTGCAGGGAGAGAGGGTGGTACTAGTCAATGTGTATGCCCCGAATTGGGACGATGCGGGTTTTATGCAGCGCATCAATGGGGTCTTCAGGGACTTTTATGAGGAATTGTACCGGTCTGAGCCCCCACGGGAGGAGGGAGGGATGGGCTGCTTCCTGGACCAATTGAGGTTTCCAAAGGTGGAGGAGGGACTGGTGGCGGGATTGGGGGCCCCGATTGGGCTGGAGGAGCTGATCAAAGGGATAGGAAGCATGCGGGCGGGGAAGGCACAGGGGCCGGACGGTTTCCTGGTCAAATTCTATAAAAACATATATGGACCTGTTGGGCCCGTTGCTAGTTAGGACCTTCAATGAGGCAAGGGAGGGGGGGGGGGGCTTTGCCCCCGACGATGTCCCGGGCACTGATCTCCTTGATCCTGAAACGGGACTAGGATCCCCTGCAGTGTGGGTCTTACAGACCGATTTTGTTGCTAAATGTAGATGCCAAGGTGCTGGCGAAAGTCTTAACCACGAGGATTGAGGATTGTGTGCCGCAGATCATCCATGAAGACCAGACGGGGTTTGTGAAGGGGAGACAGTTGAACGCGAATGTGCGGAGTCTTTTGAACGTTATCATGATGCCGGCGAGGGAGGGGGAGGCGGAGATAGTGGTGGCGATGGACGCTGAGAAAGCCTTCGATAGGGTAGAGTGGGGGTACCTGTGGGAGGTGCTGAAGAGGTTTGGGTTTAGGGAGGGGTTTGTCAGGTGGGTTAGGCTGTTGTATGAGGTCCCGATGGCAAGTGTGGCCACAAACAGGAGGAGGTCCGAGTACTTTCGGTTGCACCGAGGGACGAGGCAGGGGTGTCCCCTGTCCCCCCTGCTCTTCGCACTGGCGATTGAACCCCTGGCTATGGCACTGCGGGAGTCGAGGAACTGGAGGGAGTTGGTGCGGGGTGGGGAGGAGCATAGGGTGTCGCTCTATGCGGACGATTTGCTGCTATATTTTGTGGACCAGTGGGGGGAATGCCGGAGGTAATGAGGATCCTTAGGGAATTCGGGGATTTTTCGGGGTACAAGCTCAACATGGGGAAGAGCGAGCTTTTCGTGGTTCACCCAGGGGACCAGGAGAGGGGGATTGGCGAGCTCCCACTAAAAAGGGTGGAGAGGAGCTTCAGGTATTTGGGGGTCCAGGTGGCCAGGAGCTGGGGGGGCCCTGCATAGGCTTAACTTTACAAGGCTGGTGGAGCAAATGGAGGAGGAGTTCAAGAGGTGGGACGCGTTGCCACTGTCCTTGGCGGGTAGGATGCAGTCAATCAAAATGACGGTGCTCCCAAAGCTTTTGTTCCTGTTCCAGTGCCTCTCCACTATTTAAAAAAAAATCATTGTCGATGCAAACACTGCATTCAGGAAGTGAATAGTTGGCAGCACGGTGGCGCAGTGGTAGCACTGCAGTCTCACGGCACCAAGGTCCCAGGTTCGATCCCGGCTCTGGATCACTGTCCATGTGGAGTTTGTACATTCTGCCCGTGTTTGCGTGGGTTTCGCCCCCACAACCCAAAGGTGTGCAAGGTAGGTGGATTGAACACGCCAAATTGCCCCTTAATTGGAAAAAAATGAATTGGGTACTCTAAATTTAAAAAAAAAAGGAAGTGAATAGTTGAAATCAGTTGAAGAGCTCCTCTATTATGTTAGTGAGTAAATACTACTTGCCCACTGCTGAGCAGTAGAGATCATGCCTGCTGTGATTTCATCTGGTCAATGTCCCTAACTCTGGGCGTACCTACACCATGTCGACCGCAGTGGTTCAAGAAGGCAGCTCGCCACCATCTTCTCAAAGGCAATTAGAGATGGGCAATAAATGCTGACCTTGCTAGTCAGCTGACCTACAGCTGTGAGTGAATCAGAAAATGAATGGCTTGCCGATCACCACGGAAACAAATACCATACCCGAGAGAAATAAGTGACAACAGAATCCAGGCTGTAAATTCAAATGCCATTTCAGCATTTACAGAAACACAGAATTGTTACTGTGGAGAAGGAGACCACCTGGCCCATCATATCTGTACTGGCTCACCAAACGAGCATCATGACTTAGTGCCATTCCCCTGCCCCCTTCCTTTACCCCTGCACATTGTTTCTAGTCAAGCAATCATCTCATGCCCTCTTCAATTCTTTGATTGAACCTGCCTCCACCTCACTTCTAGGCAGTCCGTTCCATCCCAAACTACTCGCTGTGCAACAACAACTGAAACCTACATAGCACCTTTAATATAGTAAAACATCCCAAAATGCTCTCCAAGGAAGTAAGAAACAAAATGTGACATCAAGCAATAAAAGAAGATAGTAAGACAAATGATCAAAGTTTGGTTGAAGAGCTAGGATTTACGAGGCGTCTAAGGAGGAAAGAGAGGTGGACAACTGGAGAGAGGGAACTCCAGAGCTAGTGTCGGGACAACTAAAAGCACGGACACTATTCGTGGAATGATGAAAATTGAGAATACTCAATAAGCTAGAACTGGAGGACATATGCAGGTATCACATAGGATTTTGTAGGGCTGGAGGAGATTACAGAGATTGGCAGGAGCAAGGCCATGTATGGATTTGAAAACCAGGATATTCTTTAATCAGAAATTAATGTAGATTAGATACCACAGGGGTGATGGGTAAACAAAACCTGGCGCATGTTAGGGCATGTAAGTAGCATTTTTGAATGTCCTCAAGTTTGCAGATGGTAAAACAGAGGAGGCAGGCCAGGAGTCTTTTAAATTAGTAGATTAACAAAGGCATGGGCGAGGCTTTGAGCAGCAAATTAATTTGAAGCGGGGAAATAATTACGGACATGGAAATAGGTGTTGTTAGTGATGGCACGAATGGGGTTGGAGTATCTTCGCATGGTCAAATATGACATCAGTATTGTGAATGGTTTGATTTAGCCTCAGACAGTTGCCAGGGAGACGGCCGGAGTTGAGGGCCAAGGAAAGAGGTTTGTTGCAGATAATGGCCTCAGTCTTCCCAATATTTAAATGCAGGAAATTTCTGCTCACCCCACAATGCATCCGTTTTGGGTCCTGACCAGAAACCTATCTTTTGTTAAGATCCCGGACTAGGGCAGCACGGTGGCGCAGTGGGTTAGCCCTGCTGCCTCACGGCGCCGAGGTCCCAGGTTTGATCCCGGCTCTGGGTCACTGTCCGTGTGGAGTTTGCACATTCTCCCTGTGTTTGCGTGGGTTTCACCCCCACAACCCAAAGATGTGCAGGCTAGGTGGATTGGCCACGCTAAATTGCCCCTTAATTAGAAAGAATGAATTGTGTACTCTAAATTTATTTATTTTTTAATTTTAAAGATCCCGGACTATAACCCAATTGTTATGGGTCAAAGAACAAGAACCCCAATTTGTTATGGGATTCCGGACAAAATCTCAACTTTTTACTTTGGAAAATTGTGAGGAAATGTAACTGTGCCACAGAAGTGATTACACATTTCTCATCTGCCTGAGTGTGTAAAGGTTTCCACTTTCTCATCAATATGTTATTTCTAATTTAATAACACTCTGGTTTACGCTCAGATTCTATTTCTGTATAGCCTTTCTGATACAACTGATTTATCTCTGAATCCTTCTGATGTAACTCTACCAACGTTCCTGAATTAAAGGTTTCAGCTTCATCCTCCACCTCCAACAACAAGTGTGAGGAGCCTATGGAGATTCGTTGTCACTAACATCGAGACAATCTGATCAGCTGCCTATGCTGCTTCCCTCTCTTCCACTAGTGCACCAGGTCAAACTGTTCCTCCTTGACCTTCATCAACAATCTGGTCAAAGATTGTTCGTGATAACTAAACCGGAGTCTCCTTATCTTTACTCCTTGATTTCTCCTCCTCCTGTCTCAACCTTTGTGATTTTGTTACCACACAATCTGGAAACATGCTGGGAATTGCTTCTTGCTTCACCTCAGTTGCTTGACTTTCCACTGGCTTTTCAACCACAGTAGATCACTCATTACCGAGGATAAATTGTACCCCTGAAAAAGATCATTTCTCTATTACTCCTATTGCCATTTCACCACATTTCACTGGACACTCTAACCTCACCTTACATACTGGAATGCTACTCACTCCACCATTAATTCATAGAATCCGCACAGCACAGAAGAATGCCTTTCAGTCCATTGAGTCTGCACTGACCCTTCAAAAGGCCACTCTACCTAGGTCCAATCCCTCGGCCTATCTCTGTAACCCCCACCTAACCTTTGGATACTTAGGTGCAATTTAGCACGGCCAATCCACCTAACCTGCACAACTTGACTGTGGGAGGAACCCAGGGCACCCGGAGGAAACCCTCGCAGACACGGGGAGATTGTGCAGACTCCGCACAGTTACCCAAAGCCAGAATTGAACCTGGGTCCCTGGAGCTGTGAGGCAGCAGTGCTAACAACTGTGCCACCGTGCAGCCAATATTACCACTTTAATAAACATCACTGGCTTATCCTGTTTTAAAGAGTCTATCTTCCCAGTAAATTGTTTAAACCACCAACACTGACTTGGTGTGCCCAACTTTATTACAATGAAAACATCTGAGTTTTCTTACCTCTCCTTCACTTTCATAAGTTTCCTTTTTAACCTGAGGCAAAATCTCTGTCATATCTCCAACTATATCTTGTTTGCCTTGACCACCTGTAGATTTTTCATTTCCCCAGTTTATATCCTTCACAGACAGAGAGTGATGCCAAAAAGAAAACCTTGATATATGAATTAATTCAAAATCGTTTGCCATTTTTGCTGACGATTTCATCATCTTAGCCCTTTGCTCTTCCACATGAGTTCCCACAACTGCAGGAAGTGAATCTTTAAGGTGCTGGCTACGAGAATTGAGGACTGTGTCCCAGGGGTGATTCATGAGGACCAGGCGGGATTTGTGAAGGGTAGGCGATTAAATACAAATGTGCGGAGGCTCCTCAATGCCCCCGGTGGAGGGGGAACTGGAGGTAGTGGCAGCTATGGACGCAGAGAAGGCCTTTGACCGGGTGGAGTGGGAGTATCTTTGGGAAGTGTTGCGGAGGTTTGGGTTCGGGGAGGGGTTCATCAGCTGGGTCAGGCTGCTATATAGAGCCCCGGTGGCGAGTGTGGCTACGAATCGGCAGAGGTCGGAGTACTTTCGGCTGTACCAGGAGATGAGGCAGGGGTGCCCCCTGTCCCCCTTGTTGTTTGCACTGGCAATTGTGCCTCAGACCATGGCACTAAAGGAGTCCAGGAAATGGAGGGGACTGGTCCGGGGGGGAGAGGAACACCGGGTGTCATTGTATGCTGACGACCTGTTGCTGTATGCGGCAGATCCAGTGGAGGGGATGGCGGAGGTCATGCGGATCCTAAGAAAGTTTGGGGACTTTTCGGGGTATAAATTCAACGTAGGGAAGAGTGAGCTCTTTGTGGTGCATTCATGGGACCAGGGAAGGGGGATAGACGAGCTGCCACTGAAGTTGGCGGAAAGGAGCTTTCGGTACCTAGGGATCCAAGTAGCTAGGAGTTGGGGGGCCCTGCACAAGCTCAATTTGACGCGGTTGGTGGAGCAGATGGAGGAGGATTTTAAAAGATGGGACATGCTGCCACTCTCACTAGCGGGTAGGGTGCAGTCGGTCAAAATGACCGTCCTCCCGAGGTTTCTCTTTGTGTTCCAGTGCCTTCCCATTATGATCCCCAAGGCATTTTTCAAACGGGTCAGTAGGAGCATCATGGGTTTTGTGTGGGCGAATACGACCCCGAGGGTGAAGAGAGTGTTTCTGGAGCGTAGCAGGGACAGAGGGGGCTGGCACTTTCGAATTTGTGAGGCTATTATTGGGCAGCCAATGTGGCGATGATCCGTAAGTGGGTAATGGAGGGAGAAGGGGCAGCGTGGAAGAGGTTAGAGATGGCGTCCTGTGTGGGCACAAGCCTGAGGGCGCTGGCGACGGCACCGCTGCCGCTCTCGCCGACAAGGTACACCACGAGTCCGGTGGTGGCTTCGACGTTTAAGATCTGGGGGCAGTGGAGGCGACACAGGGGTGAGGTGGGAGCCTCGGTTTGGTCCCCGATTCGGGAGAATTATCGGTTCGTCCCGGGAAGGATGGATGGGGGGTTTCGGAGCTGGCATCGGGCAGGGATTAGAAGAATGAGGGACCTGTTCATCGATGGGACGTTTGCGAGCCTAGGGGCGCTGGAGGAGAAGTTTGGGTTACCCCCGGGAAACGCTTTCAGGTACATGCAAGTGAAGGCGTTTGTGAGGCGGCAGGTGAGGGAATTCCCGCTGCTCCCAGCACAGGGGATTCAGGACAGGGTGATTTTGGGTGTATGGGTTGGAGAAGGCAAAGTTTCGGCGATTTACCAGGAGCTGAAGGAAGAGGAGGAGGCCTCGGTGGAGGAATTAAAGGACAAGTGGGAGGAGGAGCTGGGGGAGGAGATAGATGAGGGTCTGTGGGCTGATGCCCCGAATAGGGTTAATTCTTCCTCCTCTTGCGCCAGGCTCAGCCTAATACAGTTCAAAGTTACTCACAGAGCGCATGTGACAGGGGCGAGGTTGAATAGGTTCTTTGGGGTGGAGGACAGATGTGGGAGGTGCTCGGGAAGCCCGGCAAATCACGTCCATATGTTCTGGTCGTGCCCAGCGCTAAATGGATTTGAGGGGTTTTGCGAGGACTATGTCCAAGGTGGTGAAAGCCCGGGTCAAGCCGAGCTGGGGGTTGGCACTATTTGGGGTAACAGACGAGCCGGGAGTGCAGGAGCCGAAAGAGGCTGGTATTCTGGCCTTTGCGTCCCTGGTAGCCCGGCGGAGGATTTTGCTATTATGGAAAGATGCGAAGCCCCCCAGTGTGGAAGCTTGGATCAATGACATGGCAGGGTTCATCAAGGTGGAGAGGATAAAGTTTGCCTTGGGAGGGTCTGTGCAGGGGTTCCTCAGGTGGTGGCAACCATTCCTAGACTATCTCGCGGAGCATTAGGAGGAGGTCAGCAGCAGCAGCCCAGGGGCGGGGGGGGGGGGTTCTTTTGGGGGCGCGTTTGGGTGGATGGGTGGGCTTCACTATTGGTGCTTTTAAATGTCATATGGGGTGTTATCGTATATGGGGGAAATCCAATGTATAATTTTTGTATATTTTTGATTGTTGTGTTCTTGTTTCTTGTTGAAAATCTGTTGAAAAATTTGAATAAATACATTTTTTTTTAAAAAGAAAGTGAATCTTTAAATTCCTCCAGAATAATCATTTCCCTAAGTATTTCACTTGTTTGCTCCATTGCTCTTATCTACCTATCAAAATTATTTTGTTTGATTCTTTCAAATTCTATACACGTCTGACCTGGTTCTTTCCTTAGATTTCTAAACTTCTGTCTGTAGGCTTCTGGCACTGGTTCATCTTTTTTTCTTATAAATTTGGAGTATCTAATTCTTTTTTTCCAATTAAGGGACAATTTAGTGTGGCCAATCCACCTACCCTGCACATTTTTGGATTGTGGGAGTGCGACCCACACAGACACGGGGAGAATGTGCAAACTCCACAGGGACAGTGACCCAGGGCCAAGCTCGAACCCGGGTCCTTAGCGCTGTGAGGCAGCAGTGCTAACCACTGCGCCACCGTGCCACCCCTGGCACTGGTTTATATGCATTTAAAATGGCTGTTCTCACCTCATCATAATCTGACATGATGCAAATATTTCACCAACTCTATCAACTAATTTTGATTGAACCAACAATACCGACATGTTTTCTGGCCAATTCAATTGTTTTTTTCCCCGTTTAAAAAAAAAATTTAGAGTACCCAATTATTTTTTCCAATTAAGGGGCAATTTAGCGTGGCCAATCTACCTATCCTGCACATCTTTTGGGTTGTGGGGGCGAAACCCACGCAGACACGGGGAGAATGTACAAACTCCACATGGACAGTGACCCAGGGCCGGGATTCGAACCCGGGTCCTCAGCGCCGTAGGCAAACCAATTCAATTGTTTAGTTATTTCCTCAAATGAGATGAAAAATGCTTCCGTGTCTTTCTCATCAAACCTTGGCAGTGCTTGAATATATTTAAACGTGACCCCCGCTAGGATTAGGACTGGGAAGGGTTACTCTTCTCTCTTGACTTTCCTCAACTTCTGCCTTTAACTCCAACCTTTGAGTTGAATTTCTCTCTCCTTTTCCCTTTTTTACCTTGCTAATCTTTCCATTTCTACATCAAGTTTCCACATTTGCTTTTGAAAAGCTCTTTCTCTTTTGTTTTGCTGTATTTCTAATTGTTTCATTTGTAATTGAATTTTAGCTGATTCCACTGATTCTTGCCATCACCACATTTAAATGCTGAGAAATTGCTTCAATTATTTCTATCTCCCTCATCCCTGCAGATAAATTCAACTGCAACATACCTAGAAATCCCTAAGGTTTTGTTTTTAACCACCTTTTGCAACCCATCTGGGTTATTTCTTCTACACCCAGGGGACTCTTAGCCTCTGAAAGAACCATTTACGAGTCACTCCCTATTAAACTCGCAGAGTATTAGCACCTGAATGCAACAGTTCCCCACACTCGCCTTCTTTATACTCAGTAATCCAAAGCCAAACAAGGAATTATAAATCCCACAAAAAGAGCCCCCAATTGTTATGGGTCCAGACCAGAACCCCAATCTGTTGTTAAGAGCCTGGACTGGAACAGGAACGGGATAAAGAGCCGATGAGGGAAGAAGACAGACAACTAGAAGGGGAGGGAGGTCAGGAAGAAAAGCGGAGGAGGAAAGCAGGGTACCAATTAGAACTAAACACTTACTGGAGAATGTAAAACACAAACCTGTAACCGTTGTAAATAATGAAAGAGAAAGGCGGCATGTAGATGAGAAAGAAGAGGAACTCAAGGACAAATCCTTGAGCGGACATCAGAGGTAGCTGCTCAGAAGTGAGAAGAGACCCATTGCCGGTGATTTTCTGCCCGGGTCACTGTCCGTGTGGACTTTGCACATTCTCCCTGTGTTTGCGTGGGTCTCACCCCCACAACCCAAAGATGTGTAGGGCAATTTAGCATGGATTGGCAATGCTAAATTGCCCCTTAATTGGAAAAAAATAATTGGGTACTCTAAATTTATTTTAAAATAAGGAATGGCCTTGCAAACCATTCAGTTCAGTTCAAGGGCATGGGCAATAAATGCTGGCCTAGCCAGCCATGCTCATATCTCATAAATTAATTTTAAAAAACACTTCACGGAATATGTTAGGGAGAGATCCATTGTCCCAAACATGGACTCATTGTTCAACAAAATAAGTTGCATAAAAATCTGGGAAGCAATTTTGAAGTTGGACCCTTGAAGGGAGAAATTGAATAATTCATAACATGCTTGTCACTGAAATCAACATCTGTAAAACAAATGATCAGGTCATTGCTGTTTCTCACTCCGAGTTGTGTGCCAATTGGTGGCTGTAATTCATGACTCCTACAGCTGGAGAAATTTTAAAAATTGTCTCCAGGAAGTCCTCCCAGAACTTCACAACCAAAGAATTTTGAAGCACAGTTGCTATATCTGGGTGAACGTTGTAGCGAAGTTTACATGGCTGCTTCATGATCCCAGAAAAAGCATATGAACTTGAACTCTGCAATATTTAGGGTCAGGGCACTTTTAATTTATAAACAAGATGCACTCATTTGTTTTGATGTGATGAAATCATACAGGCTGAACAGAAACTCAAAAAGTAAACCTACAAAACTATCAAATTCTTTAGAATAAACTAACATTGCAATGCTTTATTTACAACTGGGACTGGAAAAGAACTAATGAAGATCATGTTTAAAATGCAGCGAGCACTTGAGCTTCCATTTTGAGCAAATGGTTGTCATCTTGTCATTGCCAGGTAATCCTCCCTTCTTTTATGGGATGGCAAAGCCATTATTTGTTCTCCATCCTTAAATGCCCCTGAACTGGTTGGCTTGCTAGGCCAGTTAAGAGTCAACCACATTACTGTGGTTCTGGAGTCACATGTGGGCCAGACCAGGTAAGAACAGCAGATTTCCTTCCCTAAAGTAGGTTTTTGTAACAATTGATGGTATGTTTCTTGGTCATCATCATTGGGACTAGCTTTAAATTCCAGATTTATCAATTGAATATAAATTCTGCCAGTTGCCATGCTGGGATTTGAGCCCATAGCATAGCAGCGGCAATAACCATTGGGCAATTAGGAAGAAGCATATTAAGCCAGCTTGTAAAACGACCCCACTCTAAGATCATCATCATGCCATTTGCAAGAAAGACTGCAATTTACAGAGCTGTTAGTCTGACAATTGGTTCATTTGTTTATTGGTATACTCAAAAGAATATAGGGCGGGATTTACCTGTGCAACTCGCCGTGTGTTTTACGATGGAGGAGGCAGCCCACCAGCAAGATTTTCTGTTCCCACCGTTGTTAAAAGGGATATCCCGTTGACTGCACCCCTCGCCGCCTGGAAACCCGTGTGCCGTCGGTGGGATGGGAATATTCCGCCAGCATGAACAACCAGTAAATCCCGTCCATAAAGAGAGCCAGCAGTTAATTTGTTCATTTGTTTCTTATTTACACAAAACAGTAGAAAGAGCGACTTGTAAAGTAAAGTGCCAATTCTTCATTTTTTTCCAATTAAGACACAATTTAGTGTGGCCAATTCACTTACCCTGCAAATCTTTGGATTGTGAGAGTGAGACTCACACAAACACGGGGAGATTGTGCAAACTCCACACGGATAGTGACAAGGAGCTGGATTGAAACCGGGTCCTCAGCGCTGTGAGGCAGCAGTGCTAACCATGGCGCCACCTTGTACACTTGAGGCCTTCTGCAACCACTGAGCACCTCAGGGGCTGGAGAGCATTTTCTCCACCCAAAATGGTATTTTAATTTAATTGAAGTTTCCTTTGATACTTTTTTAGTTTCAGCGTCCCTTTAAGGGGTTGTTCATTTAAAAAAAAAATGTAAAGAACCCAATTCTTTTTTTTTCCAATTTAGGGGCAATTTAGCGTGGCCAATCCACCTACCCTGCGCATCTTTTTATATTGGGTGGGGGGGGGGGGGGGGGGGGGGAGATCCACAGACATGGGGAAAATGTGCAAACTCCACATGGACAGTGGCCCGGAGCCAGGTTCGAACCCGGGTCCTCGCCACCATAAGGCAGCAATGCTCACCACTGCACCACCGTGCCGCCCCATGGGAGGGTTGTTCATTAGTTAATTAATTTATTTGATTATTTGTTTTGCTCAAAATGTTACGTTTGGGATAACTGGATATTGGTTAGGGAGGAGGCAGATATTTGTACCCAGTTCATTTTTTTTCAATTAAGGGCCAGTTTAGCATGGCCAATCCACCTTTGGGTTGTGGTGAGACTCATGCAAACATGGGAGAATGTGCAAAATCCACAGGGCTGGGATCGAACCTGGGACCTGTGGTAGTATGTATTGGGGGTCATGTGGGACTGGAAGCCCTAATGTCATTGGCTGACAGATCCCGGGTCCTGGTTGGCCGTTGACCTCTAGCTCCGCCCTGAAGGCGGAGTACAAGAAGCCGGAGTCCTCCCCCACAGGCCATTCTACTATCGAGCTGCGGGGGAACAGACACGCTTAATAAAGCCTCATCGACTTCACTCTATTCGTCTCACGGAGTCTTTGTGCGCTACAGGACCTCAGCACCATGAAGCAGCAGTGCTAACCACTGCGCCACCGTGCTGCCCTGGAGACAGATATTTGTAACATTGCATTAGACAAATAAATTTAGTATGAATATAAAAAAACAATGTCTCTGGTTTCCTACTTTACCATCTGCCCATCAGGAAAGTAACACATGTTTCCTTCCCTCTGGGCTCTCCAAATACCTCTGGGTTCTCCAATTCTCCAAATTATCAATTGCAAAAAGCACAAAACAAACAAAAAAATGGCATATAGATTCCAAACGTATATACTTGACTTAAAACCCTCTGTATTGATCTTATTATCACTAATGTCATGATTAAAAATTACTTCTGAGTTCGATTTTGTCTTCACCAACTCCTTTTCATGTAGTCCCTGATCCATGGATGAACCTTTTAGAGACTAACAACCCACCGGGATACCTGCTCTATTGCGGTTATCTGGATTAGTTCTAATAGATCAGATCGTTGGATTCCACGATCTGTCATTTAAATTCACCCGTTATCTGCAGACTATTTTTGCCAGTTATTAGTTGGGCCACAAGATGGAGCTATTAATATACCTCATGCAGAAGTTAAAACAGCTAGGACCAGTTCATCATTACAAGAAGAACAGCTTGCGTTTACATACCGCCTTTACACATATTAAAATATCCCAAGGTGCTCCATGGGGTGTCATCAGAAAGGATTTACCATAGGGGCAGCACAGTGGCGCAGTGGTTCGCACCAAGGACCTGGGTTCGATCCCGACCTCGGTCACTGTCTGTGTTGAGTTTGCACATTCTCCCCATGTCTGCGTGGGTCTCACCCCCATATCCCACAAAGATGTGCAAGGTAGGTGCACTGGCCATGCTAAATTGCCCCTTAATTGGAAAAAAGTAATTGGGTACTCTAAATTTATAAAAAAATAAAAGATTTACCATCAAGCTATGTAAATGAGATTTGGGGGACATCATTGATTCCTCACCCTTTAGTATTTGCAGTTAAACCAAACTATCCCAAGACACGATTGTTTTTCCAGGTTATAACATCACGTTAGAATGGCATATTGCTCTAATACATTCCGCTCACTGGTTCGTGCTGTTTCACATTCTCCCTCAGCAAAGAAGCCAATTGGCTCATGGCTACGGTTGTCAATGCCATTCGGTGATTAGAATCACTGGGAATTTGCCAAATCTCATTTATTTCTCTACACATCCACTCCTTTCCATTCATGTAAGCATTTTGTGTTCCACTATACATAAAAAAAGCTTTGCTTTATTCATTTCATTAGACTTTCATTTATATTCCTGTAGGTGCAATATTATTTTCTTTCTGGAATAGTCAGGTCATTTAACTTACTTTTCTCTTGAGGGTCTGAATAACATTCACGTCAAAGACATCTTTCCTGGTGTCAGTTGTAAAAGCCCAATTACTTCCTCTGTTCACATGTTTCACTGTTATCCTTTTCCCATGTGTGTTTTGAATGGTACACCACTATAAATAATGTAAAACAAAATGGCGTTGTACTTAAAGCAATGTGGGTGTTCTCATTTCATGCATTCATCTCTGTCAAACTGTATCCCTCTGGAGTGGAAACAAGTTACTGACATTCCATGTAAAATTATATTATTATAATTGATATTATAGTAAGGATGTAATTTGAAACTGGTTTTAAGTGACGTTAGGCAACCTCCCTCTTCCCCGTGCGTCAGCCAGGGAAGGGGTTAAAAATTAAAAATTATGGAACATGACCCTCACCTCACCATGTATGAGCGGTCACCATTTTTAATGTGTTGTGCTGTGTGGTACACCTGTGTCTTGGAGAGGCAGAAGACTTCACTATAATAATGAATTGAACTTTGCTTGAGAGACTGACCTGGAAATGAAATGAAATGAAAATCGCTTATTGTCACAAGTAGGCTTCAATGAAGTTACTGTGAAAAGCCACTAATCGCCCCATTCCGGCGCCTGTTCGGGGAGGCTGTTACGGGAATTGAACCATGCTGCGGGCCTGCCTTGGTTTGCTTTCAAAGCCAGTGATTTAGCCCTGTGCTAAACAGCCCCTGAAGTCGGTGGATCACCGACTCCCGCCCCTGTCTTTGAAAGATGCCCGATAATGCAACTTTCATCCAATTAGCGGACGTCCAGCGGGATGCCAGCCAACAGCAGTGAGGAACAGTGGGTAGCGCAGCCAATTGGCGATGCAAGATAGGATGTCGGGGGGGTGGCAGGAAGGAAGCCACTGAAAGGTAGTCTGTCACGGCTACCCACTCAAAGGCACCCCTGGCACGAGACTGTGGGTCAGCAGCACAAATCATACTTTGGAGGCCGAGGCGTTTTGCAGGAAGACTTTTAAATACTTTGAAGATTTGCAGCAGATCAGAGCTTGATTTTATATGTTGCCTTTCGTGCTAATATTGAACCATTCAGGGTCCTTGCCAGGGAGGAAGGAATATTTGAATGCAACTGACCCATACCCCTTATAAATAGCAAGTATTTAGGAAAAGACTCAAATTCAAGCTTGTAACCCTCTCCCGGCACAGCTGGAGGACAACGAAGCCGCCAGCCATCAGCTGATCCAGACCCAGGATGGCCCCACGCACTGATGTTGTTGACTCCACATGAGTCCTCCTCCGGCTTGCTTGTGATAGGTGGGTGGTCGTCACGTTGGAAGCTAAGAAGAGGAGATCTCCCAGCCAGACTAAACCAACCAGGAAGGAGGTCACAGCCGAGGTCAGCAGCTGTCCAGAAAACCTGGCTGCCATGCCGGAAAAGACTCCATGGTCTCTTGAGATCTGTCAGGGTTAGCGCCTAACCATTTCAGAGATGGACCTAGATAGAGACATATGAGGGTGTGAAGTGCTTTGAATGTGGGGTTGCCTATTGTGTTTCCCAAGTGTAAAAGATGTCACGGCACATACATCCCATTCTGCAAGGCATGGGGTGAGGGGTGAGGATGGAACTGTGGCAGCTATTAGCAGGCAATGAGCATTGAGAAATGTTGACCAAGTACATTTGGCCACACATTTGAAGGTATGATTGCAGCACAGCATAATAGCCCATCAATGGAGGCAATCCACTGGACAAGGTGGGGTGAGATTGGAGCAAGGTTCAAGGGCAGTGAGATTCCAAGTATTCATAGCTCTCTCCTCGAACTCTGCCTTGAGTGGAGTGGATTGTGGGGGAAGGGAGCTTGTACAATTCAGGAAGGACCGTCTGTCTGAACATGGAAGGGTCTACATGTTCAAACATTGCCTACCATCTCCTAATGGTGCCAGAGTGTGCTCTGAGGAAGCTAATCTCTCTCAACTCAAATAATGATGATGACCCCCAACCCCCAGAACCCCCACCAATCATTTTTGTTTTTGTTTCTCCCATAGGGCAAACATTGGCAGCAGCTTCCACAAACCCTGAGAGACCCGAACTAACCTCTGAGAAGGAGGAAGGAGGTGGATAATGCACCTATTACTGCATCTCAAGTGCAGAGACAAGAGATCAGATTCTGTAATGAGGAAGGTCGTGGACATGATCTTGAAAGGTCAGTCACTGGATAAACAGAACAGGAATCTGGAACTCAAGCCGCACAGAACAAGGGAACTTGGATTAATGGTATGAAGTAGAGGGCTTATATGGAGGATCTGAGTCATCATTCCTCCATGCTTGCGTATACTGGATCAACTCCACGAAGGACACCCAGGCGTTATACGTATGAAAGAGCTGTTAAGAAGTTATTTCTGGAGGCCAGGACTAGACTCTCAGATTGAAGAAAGAGTAGGTCAATATCACACTTGTGCTCGGAAATATTCTACCTTTGCACCACTTCACCCTTGGGATTGGCCAAAGCAACCATGTTAAAGAGTACATATGGATTTTGTGGGATCAATTGAAGGATATATGTTTCTTGCCCTCGTGGATGCACATTCTGAATGGCACAAAATAATGACAATGAAGTTGATGTCTCCGGAAAAGACAATCGAACATCTGGATGAAGTATTTGCACGGTTTGGCAAACCAAACAAATAGTCAGCGATAACAAAACTCAGTTCACGTCAATAGAATTTGTAGATTACCTTCAAAACAATAGCATATAACAACATATAAAAACTGTGCCTTATCATCCATCCATAAACTAATTGGCAGAGAGGCTGGTACCTGTCGTGCTGGGTGTTCCGATGCACAAATGATCCAACACGGCTGTAGATGGTACAACTCTGTTTTATTGTCTTAAACAATAACAACTACTAACTGCTGGCTGAGGTTTGTGCTTCACCAGATAACCTGTGGACCCAGCCCTATCACTATCTTAGTGAGGCATTCAGCACATGGTCTATGTCTGAGTGGCGCGCTGTGAGCTCTGTGCTCTGAGCTATCTCCTGGTAGAATGAGCGGGAACTGTGGTGTTCCCTGTTTTATAGTGTGTGTGCTCTCACTGGTTATTGGCTGTGATGTTAAGTGTGTGCTGGTTGGTCCAACTGCCTGTCCATCAGTGTGTGTGTGATTGCACCATGATATGCTGATGTGGATATCATGACATCCCCCCTTTCACAAAGGATATGTGCCTACATGCTAATAAATAGAAATGTCTACTGAGTGTATCTGAGTATGTGTGTGCAATATTTACATCATGTACATGAGGCTAAACTATATACAGAGGAAGGTGTCAGGTGCAACAGAACAACGAGGTTGTACCAATAACAGAACAAATGCAATCAACAAACGACGCGAGAAAACTTCTGGAACAAAGAAAAGAAAGTCGTTAACAGTACTGTAAAGCAATTCAGTGAGTCCAATGTGCTAACAGGCTCATAAGTCAAGTCTCTCAGGTGGGCGACGAATTCGGGTTGACCGCATCAAGGGTGGGTCAGGATCCACTGGCTGAGGAATGGGCCTGGCAACGGGCGATAGAGGAAGAGGCAGAGTGGCAGGAAGCTCAACAAAGTCGACATCAGGGACAACAGGAGGGCGTGGCACCGGTGCATGAACTTGTGGCAAGCGCAGAACCAGACGAAGGGCCCGCCGATTACGGCGGCGAATGGAGCCATCAGGCATACGAACCAGGAATGAGCGTGGAGCCACGTGACGGAGAACCTCGGCGGTTGCCAACCAGCCACCCTCCAGTAGGTGTATGCGGACGTTGGCTCCAGGCGCCAGGGCAGGAAGATCAGTCGCCCGAGCGTCATGTGCCACCTTCTGCTGAGCACGCTGTTGTTGCATCCTTCGCAATACTGGAGCATGGTCGAGGTCAGGAACACGAATGGACTTAACAGTGGTCCTGAGGGTGCGACCCATCAACAGCTGGGCTGGCGAGAGGCCCGTGGACAGTGGGGCCGAGCGATAGGCCAGCAGGGCTAAACAGAAGTCAGATCCGGCATCAGCAGCCTTGCAGAGGAGCAACTTCACAATGTGGACGCCCTTTTCCGCCTTGCCACTCGACTGAGGATGCAAGGGACTGGACGTCACGTGTGTGAAGTTTTATGAAGTGGCAAAGGAAGACCATTCTTGACTCGCAAAGCAAGGCCTGTTGTCAGACATGACAGTGAGCGGAATTCCATGGCGAGCAAAGGTTTCTTTGCATGCCCGGATGACAGCTGATGACGTCGTGTCGTGCAGGCGTATGACCTCCGGATAACTTGAGAAGTAGTCAATAAGAATAATTTAGTCCCTGCCGAGCGCATGAAAGAGGTCCACGCCCACCTTCGCCCAGGGGGACGTGACCAACTCATGGGGCTGAAGGGTCTCAGGGGGTTGCGCCGGCTGAAACCTCTGGCAGGTGGGGCAATTGAGCACCATGTTGGCGATGTCGTCGCTGATGCCCGACCAGTACACAGCCTCTCGGGCCCTCCGCCTGCACTTTGCAACTCCGAGGTGGCCTTCGTGCAGTTGTTTGAGGACAAGCCGGTGCATGCTGTGTGGGATCACGATCCGGCCCAACTTCAAGAGGACACCATCAATGACGGCCAAGTCATCCTGGACGTTGTAAAATTGTGGGCACTGCCCCTTGAGCCACTCTTCCGTCATGTGGCGCATCACACGTTGTAGAAGGGGGTCAGCCGCAGTCTCACGGCAAATGTGGGCCAGACGTGCGTCAGTAGCCGGCAGATTGGCCGATGTGAAGGCTACTTGTGTGTCGACCTGACAAACGAACCCCTCCGAGTCGGGCGGTGTGTTGACCGCCCTGGACAGAGCATCTGCGATGATGAGATCCTTCCCCGGGGTGTAGACAAGTTGGAAGTTGTACCTCCAGAGCTTGAGCAGAATGCACTGGAGGCGAGGGGTCATATCGTTGAAGTCCTTCTGAATGATGCCGACCATGGGGCGCTGGTCGGTCTCCACAGTGAACTGCGGAAGACCATATATATAGTCGTGAAACTTGTCGATGCCAGTCAACAGGCCTAGGCACTCCTTCTCAATCGGCGCATAGCGCTGTTCTGTGGGGTTCATGGCCCGCGACGCATAGGCGACCGGAGCCCATAATGCGGTGTTGTCCCATTGCAGGAGTACAGCCCCAATGCCAGACTGGCTGGCGACAGTTGAGATCTTTGTTTCCCGTGTGGTATCGAAAAACGCCAGTACCGGGGCGGTGGTGAGCTTGACCTTGAGCTCCTCCCATTCACTCTGGTGTGCGGGCAGCCACTGGAATTCCGTTGTCTTTTTGACCAGGTGGCGAAGAGCAGTCGTGTGCGAAGCAAGGTTAGGAATGAACTTCCCCAGGAAGTTGACCATCCCGAGAAAGCGCAGCACTGCCTTCTTGTCTGACGGCTGCTGCATGGCTGCGATGGCTGCCACTTTGTCGGCATCCGGCCGCACACCCGACCGGGAGATGTGGTCCCCCAAAACCTTTAGCTTAGTCTAGCTAAAAGAGCACTTGGCTCAGTTAAGGCGCAGGCCCTGATCCCGTATCCGTGCAAAGACACGCTGGAGATGACTGATGTGCTCCTGTGGTGTGGTGGACCAGATGATAACATCGTCTATGTAGATGCGTACCCCTTCGATGCCCTCCATCATCTGTTCCATGATGCGATGGAACACCTCGGAGGCCGAGATGATGCCGAATGGCATCCTATTGTCGCAGTATCTGCCAAATGGAGTGTCGAAAGTGCACAGCTTCCTGCTGGACTCATCCAATTGAATTTGCCAAAAGCCCTTTGAGGCATCAAGCTTGGTGAATATTTTTGCCCGAGCCATTTCGCTCGTGATTTCTTCTCGTTTCGGTATGGGGTAGTGTTCCCTCATAGTGTTGTGGTTCAAATCTTTTGGGTCGATATAGATCCGGAGTTCGCCGGAGGGTTTCTTGACGCACACCATGGAGCTGACCCCGGAAAGCACTCCTTGGTCCTGCAGGTCCTGCAGCTGCTGCTTGAAGCGGTCCTTGAGTGGTACTGGGACCCTTCGAGGTGCGTGAATGACCGCGGTGGCATCCGGTTTGAGCCGTATTTTGTATGTGTAGGGCAGTGTGCCCATGCCCTCGAAAACCTCCTGGTTGTGCGCGAGGAGCGAGTGGAGCTGCGCCCTAAAGTCTGCATCCGGGAAATCGGACATGCCTTCTGGAGACAGAGTGTGTACCCGCTGAACGAGGTGGAGGATCTTGCACGCCTGTGCGCCTAACAGAGAGTCCTTCGAGGATCCTATGAGTTCAAATGATAATGTGGCTTTGTGTGAGTTGTGTGTAACTTCGAGCTGGCAGGACCCCGTGGCCGGGATGACGTTTCCATTGTAGTCAACCAGCTGACAGTGGGATGGCAGAATCGGTGGTTTAACTTTCAGGGTTTGGAAGGCTGACCATGCGAGGCGATTGGCGGAGCCACCAGTGTCCAGGCGAAATGTGATTTGGGATCGGTTGACCGTTAGGGTGGTACACCACTCATCACCCGGATCAATGCTGTGCACTGGCAGCGGCTGGTGTTTCCGACTAGGGGACATCCGGTTCTTGTGGATTACCGCAATGCGCAAGGGCTCCCTGTCTTTGGTATCGCTGGTCTGCATATTATCTGGATATGACTCAGTGTAACAGGGCTGACTTGCCCGCACGTCCCTGCGAGGCTGGTGGAATTGTTGGGAGTTGGCAGGTTGAGCAGCTCGACAGCCGGCAGCATAGTGGCCCATCCTGCCACAGCAGAGGCATTGTCGCGCTTTGGCCGGACATTGCCGCTTTAAGTAGGCGGAACCACAGTTGCCGCACGTCGTGATGTCATGGCGTTCGTTGCGCCACCGCGCATGCGCGGTGCAGTCCTGCGTAGAGCGCGCCTGCGCATCATGTCCCTCTGCGTCAAATTCCCCTCTTTTGGCGTGTACAAGCGCGGGAGGCCTCGGAAAGCGCGCGAAATGGCCGCCCTCGTCCGGGTCGCGGGCCGGGAGTAACTCGATCGACTGGACCCGCTCCGCCTCGTAGGACCCGAGCCGTGCCGTTTCGGCCGCCTGAATTTGGGAGTACTGGCTGGTCGCGTTCTCATGGAGGACGCAGGTCTCGATGGCAGTCGCTAGGGTGAGGCGCTTTATTTTAAGGAGCTGCTGGCGTAGGGTGTCCGAGATTACCCCAAAAACTATCTGATCCCGTATCATGGAGTCGGAGGTGGCCTCGTAGCCGCAGGACTACGCGAGGATATGGAGGTGTGTCAAGTAAGATTGGATAGGCTCATCCTTACGCTGCAGACGCTGCTGGAATAGGTCTTTCTCGAAGCTCTCATTGACTTCCACGCTGAAGTGTTCCTCGAACTTCAGAAGCACCATCTCATATTTTGTTTTGTCCTCGCCTTCCGCGAATGCCAGGGAGTTATAGATGTGGATGGCGTGTTGCCCCGCGATGGAGAGGAGGAGGACGATCTTCCTGGTGTCCGATGCATTCTCCCTGTCTGTGGCTTCTAGGAAGAGCTGGAAGCGCTGTTTAAACAGCTTCCAGTTTACGCCGAGATTACCAGCGATTCGGAGCGGCTGCGGCGGGCTGATGTTTTCCATGGAGCAGGATGGCGGATTTCTGAAAGGGTGCAGGTAGGTCTCACAGTCGCTGGTTAGCGTCCACTGCTGGTATCATGTCGTGTTGGGTGTTCTGATGCACAAATGATCCAACACGGCTGTAGATGGTACAACTCAGTTTTATTGTCCAAACAACTGTAACAACTAACCGGCTTGGGTACGTGCTTCACCAGCTAACCTGTGGACCCAGCTCTATCACTATCTTAGTGAGGAACTCAGCACATGGTCTATGTCTGAGTGGCACGCTGTGAGCTCTGTGCTCTGAGCTATCTCCTGGTAGAATGAGCGGGAACTGTGGTGTTCCCTGTTTTATAGTGTGTGTGCTCTCACTGGTGATTGGCTGCGATGTTAAGTGTGTGCTGGTTGGTCCAACTGCCTGTCCATCAGTGTGTGTGTGATTGCACCATGATATGCTGATGTGGATATCATGACAATACAGTCATTGAAGGATGCCATCAAAGGATGAAGGACCATTAGCTAAGAGAGTAAACAAGTTTCTCATTTCCTATAGAAACATTGCCCATGTGACGACCCAAAACCCGCCGGCAATATTGTTCTTAAAATGGAAGTTGAGGACAAAGTTTGATTTGCACTTACAACCTGACACTTCTACCATTGTAGAGCAACAACAACAAATCCAAGTTACTCACTGTGAACAGACATCGAAACCCAGGAGTTTTGAGCAAGGAGAAAGAGTTTTAACAAGAAACTACTCTTCAGGTGAGATGTGGCTACCTGCCACAATACTCGTAAAGATGGGCCTATTTCTTATCTGATGCAAACCAATGACAAGACGAGTTTGGAGGAGGCACACCAATCAAACCCTGGCTTCAAAAAGAGAATTTGCAGAGTCGATATCTGAAAGGCCAACATCAGACACTCACGGTTTGGAAATCCCTGGACGTATGATCACGACTGAGTCAAATCCAGATTCTACACCAGTTGAACCAACAGCATCTGTAGAAGCTGAAGAAGAACCAACTTTATTAGATGATGTGCCTGAGCCAAGTGTGGAACAGACTATCAAGAGTGTGAAAACAAAGATTCCTGAATGATGTATTCTGCATGAGCAGAACCAATGTCCCCCTAAAAGACTCTCGTACTGATGTGTGTGTATGTAATTGTATAATAATACTTGGTTAAATCATCACTGTTCACCATGAGTAAAAGTTTTAGTTAATATCTGTTAATATTTGTTGTCACACTACAACAGTAAAGGAGGGGGGGGGGGGGGGGGGAGAGATGTTATTGTAACCGTTATCCTCTCTATACTATGTCACATGATTATATAGTGACATCATTGACACTTCCATCCTAGACTGTGAGCAAGCACATCTCAACAATAAACTCTGACAACTGGTTAAGAAACCTATGGTGTAGGGGTGGCACGGTAGCGCAGTGGTTAACACTGCTGCCTACGGTGCTGAAGTCCTGGTTCGATCCCGGCCCTGGGCCACTGTCCGTGTGGAGTTTGCACATTCTCCCAGTGCCTGTGTGGGTCTCACCCTCGCAACCTAAAGATGTACAGGTTCGGTGGATTGTCCACACTAAATTGCCCCTTAATTGGAAAAAAAAGTAACCTCCGGTGTGACAACTTGCTTATCCTTTGTTTATACTGTGAGTAAAGTCAAAACCCGCAAAAGCATAACAGCAACCTTTTTACAACCACGTTTTTCATAAGCCCGCCTCCAACCATTTTTGGGGACATCTGCTACCCAGTGGTTGACATGATCGGTTATGGGATCGTTGATCGTTCCTTTGCCCTGACTAGTCCAAATCATGTACCCAAGACGGTCGGCTGTGAGCCCGCAGATTTATCAGTCAGAAAGTTGTCTTTTGCTTTCTTGCTGTCACTTTTCCCTGTCTTGTCCTCGGCAAATCCTTCCACCTGCCCGTTAACCGAGAGAAGGTCCAATGTTCCAATTGAAAGTCAGCAGATCCCACACAGCAATGGCAGTGCCTTTCACCATCTTTCCCTGCTCACTCGTGCTTTCCAACCAGATACTCCGGCAAACAATCTGGCTTGAAATTCCAGAGACAAACATATCCACTGTCATCTCAATGGGGAAAATGTACAATGGGGATTTTATTAACCAGGGTAATTCCAGGCCCCACCCCTAGAGGGCACCCTACATTTTAGGAAAGCATTTGGCAACAAATACCTACTCAGGCTCGGAGCCTAATCCTGACCTAAATCCTGTGGTGGGAGTGGGAAGCGAGAATATTATCCGCCACAGAGTCCAGTGAGAAATTGCACCGAATCGTCCAATGCTGCAGCCAAGGGTTTCCCAACATTGTTCACAGTGGGACCAGCAGGAAGTCTTGTCATCATATCTGGCGCCAAACCTGACACTGCTTTACCACACTCTTGACTATGAATCTGGAAATAGAACGCAGAACCCAAGGAGTACAGGCACTCAGATTCCACGATGCTTCGTTGGAAGTACTGCTGAAGGCAGCGGAGGAGACGAAGGATGTCCTCTACCCGAGGGATGGAAGGATGAAGCCTGCCCGACTCGCCCACCCTGCATGTGAGGCTGTCACCAAGATAGTGAGTGCCAACTGCATTCACCAGAGGACAGTACAGCAAGTGCAACAAAAGGCTGAATGACCTCAGCCACGCCACTAGGGTAAATGGACTCGCTATTCCACATACTCATCTCACAGAATGGGAACTAGGACATTCTAGGACATTCCCCACCACCTAATCATTTTTTGCAGCTTTTGGTTAACTGTGTTCCTGCATTCTGATTCACCATTTTCCCTTGATCATTTGGTGAACATCTTTGCAAGTCGAAAGAATTGTTGATCAGGGCCAGTAATAAATTTCACGTTAAGTAAAACAAAATTACTAATAGGTATATATTATTAATGTAGATATATATGTTCAGTTGCATTACTAATCTTTATGCTGAAAACATATATATGCTGTGTTACAGGAGCAGTGGAATTCATAAGTCGGGAGGGTGAATCTCAGAAGGAAAAACATTTGAGAATCTCCGACATAGAGAACTTTGCCCGAAGAAAATTTTGCAACTTGGCATCGACAGCCAGCAACTTGTGGGGAAGTTGGTTATTTGAACGGATAGCCTCGGCAGCTTAAGAGCAGCAAAACCAGGGCCGACTGCCTAAAAAATAGAGCTGGTTGGATCAAAGGGCACATGAGAAAATCAGAGAGAAGGGAGTGGGAAAAAATTTAAAATCTGTGCTGAGCAGTAACACCCAATGTACCAGTAATACCCAAGGTTCAAAAGAAAAGAGTAACACAAAGTCTATTATGATTGATTCAAATTCACAAGTAATATCCCACAAACATAGGAGGTCCTAGGAGCTGACGTTTTCAAGGTTTCTGGTGGAAAATACTGCCATTACTTTCATATAATGGGAGAAGCTAATTAAGGGAACTCGAGTTTATCTATTGGACTCACTGTTGGAGGTCAATCATCTCAGTTCCAGGACATCATTGCAGGAGTTCCTCAGGATGGTGTCCCAGGCCCGACCTTCTTCAGCTGTTTCATCAATGACCTTCCTTCCAACCCAAGTGAGGATGTTCGCTGATGACTGCACAATTTTCACATCATTTACATCTCCTCAGATACTGAAGCAGTCCACATCCAAATGCAACAAGACCCGGCAATGTCCAGGCTTGGGTGGACAAGTGGCAAGTGACATTCGCACCATACAAGTGCTAGGCAATGACTATCTCCAAAAAGAGAGAATCAAACCATCTCCCCTTGACATTCAGCGGCATTACCATCACTGAATCCACCACCATCAACACTCTGAGGATTACCATTGACCAAAAACTGAACTGGACCAGCCATATGAGTATCGTGGCTACAAGAGCAATTCAGCGGTTAGGAATCCTGCAGCAAGCAACTCACCTCCTGACTCTCCAAATTCTGTCCACCATCTGGAATACACAAGCCAGGAGTATGAGGGAATACTCTCCACTTGCATGGGTGTGTGCAACTCCAACAGCACTCAAATACTGGACACCATCCAGGACAAAGCAGCCCACTTGGTTGGCAACCAATCCATAAACATTCACTTTCTCCATCACCAACGCAGTGTGTACCAGTACAAGATACACTGCAGGAACTCACCAAGGCTCCTTAGACAACACCTTCCAAACCCATGACCACTACCACCTAGAAGGACAAGGGCAGCAGATACAACAGAACACGACCACCTGGAAGTTCCCCTCCAAGTCACTCACCATCCTGACGTGAAAATTAATCGCCACTCCTTCGCTGTCGCTGGGTCAAAATCCTGGAACTCCGTCCCTAACAGCACAGTGGGTGTACCTACACCTCAAGGACTGCAGTGGCTTAAGAAGGCAGCTCACCACCTTCTTCTCAAGGCAATTAGGGATGGGCAATGATGCTGGACGAACCAGAGAAGCCGGCATCCCTTGAGAGAATTTTTAAAAACCAATGGCTTCCTCAGAGGCCAAGTTGAGAAATGAGAGGCCTCCTGCAACAGATCTTGGTGGACAGGTTAATGCAATATTTTCTATTGTCTCACACTCCTGGTCACAATCACGCTTGGAGCCATTCTTCATTTTCCACATTTACGGAGCTGAAGGATGCACTTCCCATGCCTTTTTTAAAAAAAATATTTTTTTAATTAAAGTTTTGCAAAGTTTTTCATAATAAATAGTAAAAATCCTAACACAGCAAAATAGAGTGAACATTAACATAGTGCAAAAAGAGAATATACAATAGCAATTGACTAGACGTGACCCCACGCGCCTCAGTCTTCCCACACCCTCCCAACGGAGCACTCACCCCCACACCCCTACGGGTCGCTGCTGCTGCTGACGTTTTAATTTTCCCTGAGAAGCCATCGGATGGTATTATGCCCCCGCTCAACAGCAGCAGCTCTGTACACTTGGCAAAATTATTTACACACATAAGTAGGCATCTGTTCGTGGTGTTGTCGTCCCTTGCTTCTCCCAGACGGAGTTCGCTGCCGTTGTCATCTCGTTCTGCTTCTGCGCACTTCCCGTCTTCCCCGTTTTCTCTGTTCCTTTGGATGTTAAGTTTGTTAACGTTTCCCTGCCTCCCCATTCCCTGGCTCTCCTCTATTGTTCCCTGTATCTTCCCTCTACCCACCATGCCCCGCTCGTGCCCCCCCCACCCCCACCCCCCCGTGGCTCCCCCCCGGTCTATTTCTCCCTCTCATGCTTTGGCTACTTTCCCCTGGTTCTTGGCTACCCGGCTATTCTTCTGCTTGTTCATTGGCCACAAACAGGTCCCGGAACAATTGGGTGAATGGCTCCCACGTTCTGTGGAAGCTGTCGTCTGACCCTCGGATGGCGAATTGATTTTCTCCATTTGGAGAGATTCTGAGAGGTCGGACAGCCAGTCTGCAGCTTTGGGTGGTGCTGCTGACCGCCAGCCGAACAGGATTCTACAGTGGGCTATCAGGGAGGCAAAGGCAAGGGCATCTGCCCTCCTCCCCAGGAATAGATCTGGCTGGTCTGAAACCCCAAAGACCGCCACTTTCGGGCATGGCTCCACCCTCAACCCCACCACCTTGGACATTGCCTCGAAGAAGGCTGTCCAGTACTCCACAAGTCTGGGGCAAGACCAGAACATGTGGGCGTGGTTGGGCGGGCCTCCTTGACACCTCTCACATCTGTCCTCCACCTCCGGGAAGAACCTACTCATACGGGTTCTTGTTAAGTGGGCTCTATGTACCACTTTTAGTTGCGTCAGGCTGAGCCTTGCGCACGTGGAGGTGGAGTTGACCCTATGCAGTGCTTCGCTCCAGAGTCCCCACCCTATTTCGATCCCCAGGTCCTCCTCCCACTTCATTCTTGTTGCATCCAGTACGGTGTCGGCCCCTTCTACCAGTCGGTCATACATGTCGCTACAGTTCCCTTTATCTAGGATGCTTGCGTCCAGTAACTCTTCCAGTAATGTCTGTCGTGGCGGTTGTGGGTACGTCCCTGTCTCCTTTCGTCGGAAGTTTTTTAGTTGCAGGTACCTCAGCTCGTTCCCCCTGGCTAGCTGGAATTTCTCTGTCAGTTTGCCCAGTGTTGCGATCCTGCTGTCCGTGTATAGGTCCCTGACTGTCAGTGTCCCTCCGTTCTGTCCCCACCTTTTGAAGGTGGCGTCAGTCAGCGCTGGTGTGAACCGATGGTTGTTGCAGATGGGAGCTTTACCCAACATTCTGGTCAGGCCAAATTGTTGCCGTAGTTGGTTCCAGGATTGGAGGGTGGCTATTACCACCGGGCTGCTGGAGTGTTTTTTGGGTGGGGATGGGAGCGCCACCGTGGCGAGGGCCCGGAGGGTGGTGCCCATGCAGGAGTTGCCCATGCCTTTTGTGGATTCAGTTGAGTGTTGTCTATTGTTTTCTGGGAGTTGATAACAACCTGCCTGTCACCTTGTGCATGCCAGTTCATCAACGCCTTGCTAGCTCATGTCATCAAGAAGGTGGCCGGACATGACCCTCCAATCTGAAAAGCAAGCAAACATATCAACCAAAGGTGTGGAATTCATTTTTTTCACGTTAGTTCTTGTCAGTGGAGTGGAAAAATATACTGAGATATACTGGAGGCATGAAGTGACTGTGCATCAGTATTTCAAATGTAATCTGAGAAAGAATCCACAAGATGGAGCTAGTGAGGCTATATTTTTAAAGTTATGCCTTACTTATTTTTATGATCATTATTTTTTTATAAATTTAGAGTACTCAATTCATTTTTGACTGCAGCGACATCACAGCTGAGCCCACTGCTCGACATCTATTGAAACAAGCGCAGCAGAGGATTAAGTAGAGGATGAGTCAAGCTGTACCATTCCAAAGAACAAATAAGCATTTTTAGAGAGATATATATCACTGCATTGTGCCCGTTCTTGATCTTCAAATAGTGGACAGTGTAGGGAGCGAAAATAATTGAAACAAAAAAAAATACAACCAAACTTCAAATTAATTTTCTCTGCATTCGTTTCCCTATAATCTCTCCTTTCCTTCCTCTTTTCCTCATATTGTATGTCTCCCTCATCCTGTCCAACACCACGCAGGAAAAAATGAAAGATCCCACTGTGCTACTCTGAGAGTAGGCTAATTCCCTAGTGGGCTGCCCTTTTGTAAACACCACCACCAAACCGGCTTTGAGAGATTTCTAAGTGATATAATAACGCAGTAAAAATAGAAGTTTCCTTCTCTTGTCTGATGCCAAAGTTTTGATCATTCATGAAGTGATAGTGAATGAGTATGACAATTGCGCTCTGAGAACTGTAAAGAATGTAAACTTTAAAATTTAAGGTGTTCATAAGACCAACATCCATGTACCTCTGATCTCTGGCATCATGAAGGTCTGACCCAGCGACATCACGGACTGCGATTCGCTGTCCCGGCTCACGATCCAAAGTACAGCTCTAAGATTCCACAGAAGGTGGAACTTTGCACGGGGTATCTTTTCCATTCTGCCTGTCGAATATACAAGAGCAATGGAGGGGCATATGGATATTATAACTCATAAGGAAGCGGTTGTGAACGAAGGGGAATTTATTAACTTATTTACAATTAGATTTAGATTTTATTGTCACGGGTACCGAGGTACAATCAAGGCAGATCTCTCCATACATGAAGACATAGAACATGTGATAAATACATGAGGCTGCATAATGAAAATACATAAACGTAGACAGCGGGGGAAGTATACGGGATATGGAACATAGAACAGTACAGCACAGTACAGGCCCTTCAGCCCACGATGTTGTACCGACCACTTACCCTAATCTAAGATCAACCTAACCGAAAGAACAGACCTCTGACATCTCCCCTGCGCCTTCCTCCAATCACCTTAAAATTATGTCCCCTCATGACAGCCATTTCCGCCCTGGGGAAAAGGCTCTGGCTATCCATGCCTCTCATCACCTTGTTCACCTCAATCAAGTCATCTCTCTTCCTTCTTCGGTCAGTGAGAAAAGTCCTAGCTCCCTCAACCTTTCTTCATAAGACATGCCCTCCAGTCTAGGCAGCATCCTGGTAAGTCTCCTCTGCAACCTCTCCAAAGTATCCACAACCTTCCTATAATGAGGCGACCAGAACTGGACACAATATTCCAATGTGGCTTTTCACAGTAACTTCATTGAAGCCTATTTGTGACAATAAGTGATTATTATTATTATTATTATTATTATTATTAACCAGGGTTTCATAAAACTGCAGCAAAACCGCCATTCAGGAGTCTGGTAACAGCGGGGAAGAAGCTGTTTTTGAATCTGTTAGTGCGAGTTCTCAGACTTTTGTATCTCCTGCCCGATGGAAGAGGTTAGAAAGAGAATAACCTGGGACCCTGGAGCTGTGAAGCAACAATGCTAACCACGATACTACCATGCTGCTCTTTCGCAGCTGGGTGATCCCTGGAGAGGAAGCATGCCGTGTCCACGGGCACCATCAAGGCCTTCCTTGCTTGGTGGGCCCCAAAGTGTCTGGGGTGCTTTACCGACCCTTTAAATCATTTTTAGTTTGATGTTTTAAGTTTCATTTGTGATTTGTTTATGTTTTAGGCAGTACCCCTTTAATTGGCTGCCCATTTTAATTTGTCCCTCAGTTTTTAAATTTGGATTAATCGATTCAATCAAAATAGTTGGAACTCTTTTCTAAACCATATAGAAACGTTGGCCAAGCTTTCTTTTTTAAATTTAGAGTACCCAATTCATTTTTTCCAATTAAGGGGCAATTTAGCATGGTCAATCCACCTACCCTGCACATTTTTGGGTTGTGGGGGCGAAACCCACGCAGACATGGGGGGAATGTGCAAACTCCACACGGACAGTGACCTAGAGCCGGGATCGAACCTGGGACCTCGGCGCCCGTGAGGCCGCAGTGCTAACCCACTGCACCACCGTGCTGCCCTCCGTTGGCCAAGCTTAAGCCCCAGTGCCCAAGCTAATGTCTATATTAAACAGACATAGAGAGATAGATAGGTTCTTAATTAATCAGGGGATCAGGGGTTATGGGGAGAAGGCAGGAGAATGGGAATGAGAAAATATCAGCCGTGATTGAATGGCGGAGCAGACTCGATGGGCTAAGTGGCCTAATTCTGCTCCTATGTCTTCTGGTCTTACACTAATGTGAAACTCTATTCAAGGCATGATGATGAAATTTCTCATCATCCACCCATTTCATAGTCATGATGGGGGTCATCATTGATGTCCCTCATGAGGAGTAAATACGAGCCCAATACAGGCACTCAACTGAGCTATCACCTAACTAATCTGTTGGGGAGAGGGGAATGGTCAGGACTGAGGTACCACTGAGAGTCTCTAGGGTCGACGTGCTTCATGCAGGTGGAGTAGAGAGGGGTAACTGTGGGGAAGTGTCTTTTAAATAAAAGGGAAGAGAGTGAGGCATAATGGAGAGGTGCTCATGGAGGGGGAAGCACGTGGGTGGATGTTCTAGAAGCATTGAGAGTCAGGGCACTGTGAGAAATCCTCATCGCTCAGTATGATGTTCTCATCTTTCTGGAGAATCATGGAGCCAGACGAGTTGACTATTCTACTCACTGATATCGGCCAACAGCAGCGACATTGATGCCCCGCTGAAAGTGGCCAGGACAAGCGCCCTGCAAATGTAGCGGGAGGGTGAGGAAGAGTAATAAACTATAGGTACCTAGTGGGCACGGGTGAACCTTTGTTACAGAGCAGGGGCTGCACGGTGGCACAGTGGGTTCGCCCTGATGCCTCACGGCGCCGAGGTCCCAGGTTCGATCCCGGCTCTGGGTCACTGTCCGTTTGAAGTTTGCACATTCTCCCCGTGTTTGCGTGGGTTTCACCCCCACAACCCAAAGATGAGCAGGCTAGGTGGATTGGCCACGCTAAATTGCCCCTTAATTGGGGAAGAAAATGAATTGGGTACTCTAAATTTATATTTTAAAAAAATATAAAGTCTTTGTTACAGAGCTCTTGTTTTAAATATCACTTTGCACACCTACAGAACCTCCACCCTGTCATTCCATGGCATCATGCTTGGCAACATCCCCCCCCCCCCCCCCCCCTCCGTACACTCCGCGCTTCATCCTGATAGAATTGCGGCACTATGTCTCTCCCACTTCCCACATTGCTGACTCAGGAAGGAAGCGCAGTTGTTGGCACAGGCCCATCCCCGGACCTGCTCTCCCAAACCCCTATCTATGAAAGGTTACCCCCCCCCCCTCCTCCCGCCCCAGCCCCTTCCCCGCATCAACGCTCAGGGCTCTCATGTCTGCCCGCCCCCCCCTCTCCAGTGATGAAGAAGCCGGTGCTGACAAAGTATTGAGGAGCTGCCCATCCTGTGTGTAAGTTGGAGGAAAACACCAGGACCCTGAACTCGGAAGGGGGCTGCAGCAGATCAGGTAAGTTATCCACCGTTGCTGAACCCCATGATATGCCTGTTCCTTGACAGTATACTTTCAGTTCTCAGTCAGGCAGGAATGAGACATATCGCTGAGGATGAGAGGAGCATTTCTCTGTCCTCGCTGAAAATCATCTTCATTCTCTTGCAGAGTCCAACCGATGACTTTAGCGCCCTATCCATGAGATTTGGCACCATCATGAGGACCTACCCCTGGCACAACGTTAATGATTTGATGTCTCACACCATGGTGAGGGAGTTATTCACTCCCTAGTCCTGGGTCATCCCCAAACCAAGAAGCTAAGAGGGTGTCTCTAGCCCTTCGGTCCATGTGGACCCTGGTCATCACCCAAGATTTTATCTTCCTTGTGGGTTTCCCCATCACCATCCCCTTCGACCTTCTCCTCATCTGAGATGATGTGGCGCTTCTCCATCTCCTCTTGGTGAAACTGGTCTCCCCGCTGCTGTGTCAGCTTATGGAGAGCACAGCTGACCACTATGATGTGGGACACCCTCTGCGGGCTGTATTGGAGGGCCCTCCCTGACTAGTCCAGGCACTGGAATCGCAGTGCAGACCAATTGCCTTTTCGCCCAGCACGTGCATTGACCTAGGAGCCTCTTTGTAGCGAGTCTCAGCAGGTGTTTGTGGCCTCCGTACAGATGGCATCAACCACCTCCTGATTGGGTACCCCCTGTTCCTGAGGAGCCATCCCTGCAGCCCCTGCTCTCCCTCAAAATGGCTGTGTTCTGCGAGTGCCCAAAGATGTAACTGTCATGAACACTCGCCGGGAAGCGGATGCACATCTACATTATGTGCATTGTGTGGTCACAATGGGTTGGACATTGAGGGAGTGGTATGTCTTGCGGTTCATGAATGGGCTCTCATGGAGATCGCAAGGCCGCATGAGTACAGTCAATTAGACCCTGCACCTGGGGCATGCCTGCTCAGAGGGCAAAGCCTATGGCCCTGGCACGGGCAGCACGGTAGCATTGTGGATAGCACAATTGCTTCACAGCTCCAGGGTCCCAGGTTCGATTCCCTGCTGGGTCACTGTCTGTGCGGAGTCTGCACATCCTCCCCGTGTGTGCGTGGGTTTCCTCTGGGTGCTCAGGTTTCCTCCCACAGTCCAAAGATGTGCAGGTTAGGTGGATTGGCCATGATAAATTGCCCTTAGTGTCCAAAATTGCCCTTAGTGTTGGGTGGGGTTACTGGGTTATGGGGATAGGGTGGAGGTGTTGACCTTGGGTAGGGTGCAGACTCGATGGGCCGAATGGCCTCCTTCTGCACTGTATTTTCTATGATTTCTATGATTCTGGCTCGCCTGGTCCCAGTCCAAGTTGATGTACATGTGGACCCTCGCGAATAACACACCTCTGACCTCCTTATGCACTTGTGTGTGGCTGACTGGGATATGCTGCACATTTCACCCTGAAACGAGCCACTGGCAAAGAAGTTCAGAGTGGCAGTAACTTTAAGGACCACAGGCAATGGTTGACCTCCCAGACCATGAGGTGCCAGCTCTTGCATCACCTGGCAAAGGTGGTCCTTCTTCCCCCGGGACAGATGCAGTCTTGTCCGGCACTGCAGCTCTCATATCTGGAGGTAGGATTTTCGACATCGGAAGACTGTTTGCCGGTCGTGTCTCCGACGAGGCTCCACCATCTGTGGTTCTGCTCTGGAATAGCCATGGGCCCTGCCTCCCAAACCCCAAGATCCACAACTAAGGTGGAGGTGGCCTGCCGCCTTCTACGCCCTGTTGGCTGTGATGACTTTGGCAGCGAACCCTGGCGGACCTGCACCTGGAGGGTCCCGGCCTGCTTCCAGGCTGCACGGGTGAAGCAGTGCTCCCTGCCTTGGTGTGCAGAATTGGAGGTGTGTTACTCACCGGGCGGAGGGGGTTTCAGATGGTCTGGACACCTCCAGCGTCTCATGGGTGGAAGACCCCGGATTGTGCTCCTGCCGATTCTCTTCCCTTCAGCTGACCGGGGGCCCGTGTGCTCCTCCATTAGGATAATGGGGCAGGTGGAGTGAGATCCAGAAGCCCTGTCGTCCCCTGATGCTGACACTCGTGGATTCCTATTAGTGCCTGCGACTTGTCGTTGAAGCCCAGCACCATGGAGCTCATGCCCTCAGCCATGGAGGTCATAAACTGAACGTGCGGACATTCCCCACCATGGAATGCAGCGCCTGCACCAAAATCTCTGCAGACACCACCCACGCAGTGTTGGCCTCATTGTGTTGGAGTAATGACACCATCTCCTCAGACAGAAGGCGATGGGACTCCTCCAGTTAGCCTTGCAATCAGAGGATGGATGCTGTCATCCCCTCCTAATGCTTGTGATTCTGTCTTTGTAGCTCTAACAGCTCAGGGAAGACTGGACCCAGGGCCACATTATTGGCCAAGGGCGCAAAAGAGTCCTGGCTTCTGGCACCTCTCCGAATGCCTGATAACTGCACCGTCCCTACCTGTGCTTGTTGAAGAAATTCAATTGTAAGATGCTCATCA
Source organism: Scyliorhinus torazame (assembly GCF_047496885.1). Taxonomy (NCBI): domain Eukaryota; kingdom Metazoa; phylum Chordata; class Chondrichthyes; order Carcharhiniformes; family Scyliorhinidae; genus Scyliorhinus; species Scyliorhinus torazame. The sequence continues at coordinate 67,322,308 of NC_092725.1, forward strand.
GTGAGAGGCCCAGAAGCCTGCCTACTGTGTAATCCCACCCGGGTATGCGTATCTGCACTGGTGGAAAGTGCGGGTGACAGATGTGATGCCTCTTCTGTGCTGGGCTCCAAAATGTCTCCCTCGGAGCTGCTTGAGCCTGTGGTATCCGTGGGAGTGTGAAGATGGTCGACTAATTGCCTTGCATTAATGTATTACGGGGAAACTGATAGGAGAAATGTTACTAACATGAGGCTTGAACTATGACTGTGTCTTGAGTCAGGTAACCGCCGGGTAAGCGTTCTCGAAGGCGGCCTTCAGGACACACATGACAACGCAAAATCGGTGAGCAGAAACTTATAGCCAAGTTCCGCACACATGAGTGCGGCCTCAACCGGGACCTGGGATTCATGTCGCATTACATTCATCCCCCACCATCTGGCCTGCGAAATCCGACCAACTGTCCTGGCTTGAGACAATTCACATCTCTTTAACCTGGGGTTACCCCATCTCTGGATCTGTAAAGACTTAATTACCTGCTAATGCTCGCATTCAAAGCATTGTCTTGCATCCTTGACTTTGTCTATTTATATGTTTCTGGAACCTACCTCTTCATTCTCCTGAGGAAGGAGCAGTGATCCGAAAGCTAGTGTTTGAAACAAACAAACAGTATTGGACTTTAACCTGGTGTTTTCAGACTTCTTACTGTGTCTTGAGGGTTCTCACTTTTGTCTGCTGCCCTCACTTCGTCCTTTGCACTGTGCGGTCCTGCCAACTCAAGGGCTCTTTCCTCAAAGGGCATGGGGCATCTGATCTCAGGCATGACTCAGGCAGGCTGTGCCTGCTCATGTTGGTTATAATCGAGATTCTCCTGCAAAGAGACTGATGGTGAGAGTTTTGGCATGATTCCAGAAATCGAAAATTAGAATTTAATAAAAGAAATCTGGAATTAAAAGTCTAAAGGTGGCCATGAAAACATTGCCGATTTGTCATAAAAACCCAGCTGGTTCACTAATTTGGGCGGCACGGCACCACAGTGGTTAACACTGTTGTTTCACAGCTCCATGATCCCAGGTTCGATTCCCGGCTTGGGTCACTGTCTGTGCGGAGCCTGCACGTTTTCCCCGTGTCTGCGTGGGTTTCCTCCGGGTGCTCCGGTTTCCTCCCACAAGTCGCGAAAGACGTGATGTTAGGTAATTTGGGCACTCTGAATTCTCCCTCAGTGTACCTGAACAGGCGCCGGAATGTGGCGGCTAGGGGCTTTTCACAGTAACTTCATTGCAGTTTTAATATAAGACTAGTTGTGAGAATAAAGATTATTATTATAATGTCCTGTAGGGAGGAAATCTGACGCCCTTACCTGGTCTGGCCTACATGTGACTCCAGATCCATAGCAATGTGGTTGACTCTTAAATGCTCTCAGGGATGGGCAATAATTGCTGACCCAGCCAGTGAAGCCCATGAATAAAAGAAGAACTGCCAACTCAGATGGTGATGAAGTCTGGCGTGCGTGGGACTTGACTGGGACATGAGGAGCAGATGAGCAACTAGGGGGGACAATGGAAGTGCGAACGAGGGCCAAATGAAAGGTGTTGGGAACCTGTGAGGTGGCTGGTGAGAGATCAGCTTGGAGGCGTGAGGGGTATATTTTTAAAATAAATTTAGAGTGCCCAATTATTTTTCCCAATTAAGGGGCAATTTAGCATGGCCAATCGTCCTAGCCTGCACATCTTTGGGTTGTGGGGGCTAAACCCACGCAGACATGGGGAGAATGTGCAAACTTCACATGGACAGTGACCCAGGGCCGGGATTCGAACCCGGTTCCTCAGCGGCGCAGTCCCAGTGCTATCCACTGCGCCACATGCCGCCCATGTGAGGGGTACATGAAGGGCTATGACAGGAGACTAGAGGAGACAGATCTACCCTGGCCACACTGAGTAGGTCATTGTGCGGCACTGTTGCCTCATCCTCTTCTGAAGTGAGCTGGCACTCACTGAGGCTGCCATTGTCTCCCAGACAGGGGTGCTGTCCTTAGTGGGAGGACGTGGCCACTAGTGGCTTTTCACAGTAACTTCATTGCAGTATTAATGTAAGCCTGCTTGTGACAATAAAGATTATTGAATTGAATTCACACCAGTTTTCTCACTGGAACCAACACATTGCCAAAATATGTAAGATTCAGGCCAATAATACTGCTCAGGAGAGTCAACCTGGGCTGTTGCGACAAATATCAGCCTCGGATTTACAAACTTCTGGTTCAAAGGTGAGAGAGGCGCAAACTGAATCAAGCCACGGGGAACTTTATTTGATAAATCCACAACTTAAAGTGGAATCCAATTTTTTGAGGATGATTGCTGTTGGAGAAAGCTGGTTTTCAACATACCGTTCCTGCTGAATTTCATCCAAAATCCAAGATGTGAAGTATATAACCCACATCCTTCTGCCACAGTATTCAGTCCCTGATAAAACATTGTACCTGAGCTTCAATGGGAGGGCCTGGTTATTATACATATAACAGGTTAGTTCGGTAACTAATGGCACTATCTGAAGAAATGAAAATGATAAATGGTGTTTTAAAAATGTGCCAATAAATATAATTTAGCTGGAGGGTTACCATTACAATCTTCCTGTATAAATCTGGCCCTCTGTTTTTTCAGCCACTACACAAAGTAGTCATAACTCAAAAAGCTTTCCTGTGAAATGTGGTCTCGCAGTTGGCTCATTGCACACTGCTGCACACCATTAATCTTTCAGAGGCTTGATGTTCTTTACTGTGTCTCCAAGTCATGCCAGCGTTAAAGGAGGCAGAAATCATTACTGCCTACTGGTAGAATCATAGAATCATAGAATTCCTATAGTGCAGAAGGAGGCCATTCGGCCCTCGAGTCTGCACTGACCCTCTGAAAGAGCACCCTATAAAAGCCCATTCCTCCACCCTATTCCCATAACCTAATCCGTACATCCGAAGACACTAAGTGGCAATTTAGCATGGTCAATCCACCTAACCTGCATATCTTTGGACCGTGGGAGGAAACCCTGGAGGGAACCCACACAGACACAGGGAGAAAGTGCAAACGCTACACAGATAGTTACCCAAGGCTAGAATTGAACCCAGGTCCCTGGCACTATGAGGCATCAGTGCTAATGACTGTGCCACCGTGCCGTCCCATGGGTATCACACATCATCAACAAGAACTTGCATTTATATACCACCTTTAATATTCAAATCGGCTTTATAGCCACAAATTGACACCGGATTACATAAAGAAATATTAGACTAGGTGATCAAAAACATAGTCAAAGAAGTAGGTTTTTGGGAGCAGCAACTAACCAACACTCTTTGATTGTCAAAGGCATTACTATCATTGAATCCCCCACCAACAATGACTTGGGGTTACCATTGACCAGAAACTGAACTTGGCTGGCCATATAAACATTGCTTGTACCAGAACAAGTCAGAGATTGACAATTCTCGCGCCATGAGGCAGCAGTGCTAACCACCGCGCCACCATGCTGCCATGCAGTATGCATCTCTAATCCTAACTCCCCAAAACCTTTTTGCTATCCATAAGGTATAGGTCAGGAGTGCGTTAGAATATTCGCCATGTGCCTAGATAAGTACACCGTCAACAACACTCAGGAAGATTGGCACAATCCAGGGCAAAGTAACCTGCCTGACTGGCACTCTCCCCACCACCTTAAGCATTCACTCCCTCTATTATAGGCACATCATGACTGCAAACCATGTGCAAGATCCATTGCAGCGACTTGCCAAAATTATAACTTTTGTGCACCAGGAGAACAAAGACAGCAAATGCATGGGAACATCACCACCTGCAACTTCCCTGTCCAAACCACTCACCATCCTTACTTGGAACTATATTGCTGTTCTTTCCCTCTCATTGAGACTAAAACCTGGACCTAAGCTTTTTGGACACTAAGGGCAATTTAGCGTGGCCAATCCCTCCCTGATGGGCACAATGGGTGGGAATACATCACATGGACAGCAGCAGTAAATGAAGGTGGCTCACCGGCATCTTTTCAAGCACAATTGAGGATGAGCAAACATTCTGGTATTGCCTCAAACACCCACATCCCATGAGCAAATGAAAAACATTGTTTTGAAGTTTGCAACTTTAAATTTCTCCCAGTCATAATCAAAAGTATCTCTACAATGCAGAAGGAGGCCATTTGGCCCACTGAATCTGCACCAACCCTCCAAAAGAGCACCTTACTGAGACGCACACCCCAGTCCCATCCCTGCTGCTCCATAACCTACCCCACATCTTTGGACACTAAGGGGCAATTTTAGCATGACCAATCCACCTAATCTGCACATCTTTGGGCATCGTCATAACTTATATCTTTATGTTAAATATTTAAATTACAAGTAAAGGGATTCTCTGATTCTTTTGCTTCTGCTTCACTTAAGTGTGAACTTTGATGTAATTGGCTGCTTAGCCGGTTTGATGACATCACTGCTGCAAGACATGTGGAGATCCTTTTGGATCCTGTCAGATTCAGACTGGTCAGGAATGGGGAAGTCTTTGCTCTGGAGAGAGAGGGATCGCTAAGTCTTTTCGGGCAGCTTTCTTTGAGTTCAGCAGTGGGCAACGTTGCTTTGCCGCTGATCACGAAATCAAGCTCAATTTTAAAGGACTCAGAACAAACTGAAGGCATTTTACTCTCCATCTGGCATGTAGAACTATTCAACCATCTCAGCAGTCTTCCCTCCTTTTCTATTCCCTCTTTAGGCATCATTTTCCACTCAATAGAAACAAAGGCAGAAAAGCTATCCTTGAGCCTAATTTAAAAAATATTATCAATAAAAATAATATCCAGAAAAATAATATAAAAATATTTATTGTCACAAGTAAGCTTACATTAACACTGCAATGAAGTTACTGTGAAAAGCCCCTAGTCGCCACATTCCGGCGCCTGTTCGGGTACACGAAGTGAGAATTCAGAACATTCAAATTGCCTAACAGCAAGTCTTTCAGGACTTGTGGGAGGAAACCGGAGCACCCGGAGTAAACCCACGCAGACACTGGGAGAACGTGCAGACTCCACACAGACAGTGACCCAAGCCAGGAATCGAACCTGTGACCCTGGAGCTGTGAAGCAACAGTGCTAGCCAGCTTTTGCTTCCTTAATAGCCAGGAGGCAGGGTGACACAGTGGCGCAGTGGTTAACACTGCTGCCTCAGGACACTGAGTATCTGGGTTCGATCCCGGCCCTGCGTCACTGTCCGTGTGGAGTTTGCACACTCTCCCCGTGTCTGCCTGGGTCTCACCCCACAACCCAAAGATTAGGTGGATTGGCCATGCTAAATTGCAGCTCAATTGAAAAAGAAATTAATTGGGTACTTTAAATTTTTTCAAAATAGCCAGGAGTCGAATATTACTCAACTGGAGGTCTCCCTCACTATCCAAGGCATCCACATGAGTGGATGATATGATATTGGTCTTGCATCTGGAAATGGTCAAGAATACTATCGGTGGAGAGGTTTGAACAGAGATGCCGGCCATTCATTTCTTTCTTTAAATATCTGGACACATTTGAGGGTTAGGGAGGTTGAGTTAGGAGGGGGTTAGTTTAGTAATAGAGGTTCATTGTACCATTGCACTTGTGGGTAATATATATTATGTGTATATCTTTGCCTATATGTATATTACTGTTTATATTTGATAATTTAATAAAAATATTTATTTAAAAAAACAATATGACATTTAGTTTTAGGAATTAAAAATATTAAATGTAACGTCTGGTTAAGAAACAGGCAAGCGTCTCAAGTGAATGCAATTGAAACAAACTTGGAGTTAATTACAGTTCAAAGGTACCTTGCGCTTTATCTTAGTGTCAGGGGTAGAAGCGTAAATTAATGGTCAATCTCCAGCCTTGTAATGGAGCCAGAAAGTCAACTCTCATCTCAACAAAAAATTTAAATGGGTTATGTAGTGCCCAGATGAAAAGAAGGCGTAGGGTCGTCGGAGGGGTGGGGTGGGTGTGGGGGCAGCAAGAAGAATACAACCCATGGAAAATAGAGCAGAAATTGGTTAAAGATAAATCAGGAAAATAAGTCTTTAAAAGCATAATGATTTTCACTTGAAGTGGTTAGCACTGTTGCTTCACAGCTGCAGGGTCCCAGATTTGATTCTTGGCTTGGGCACTGTCTGTACAGTGTCTGCACGTTCTCCCCATGTCTGCGTGGGTTTCCTCCAGAAGCTCTGGTTTCCTCCCACAGTCCAAAGATGTGCGGGTTAGGTGGATTGGCCATGCTAAATTGCCCTTAGTGTCCAAAAAGCTTAGGTGCGGTTAGGCTAAGAGGATAGGATGAAGGTGTGGGCTTAAGTAGGGTGCTCTTTCCAAGGGCTGGAGCAGATTCGATGGGCTGAATGGCCTCCTTCTGGACTGTAAATTTGTGTATCTATGAAGGGAATAAGATGTCCTCAAGAGATAAGTGACGATGATATTCCTCGCAGCAGAGACCTAGATTAGGACACCTATTCACTGACAATTGGACAATTCAATGATTAAACAAATATGATTGGCGTAAGTTGTCCACTGGTTCCTGAAACTAAGGAACAAACATGTGCAACGAAAGAAGGAAAATCCTGTCCGATGGGGGATATCCCCTAATATGTGCCCATACTAGCTCCAGATCCATACCTTAGCCAGCAAGGGAGAGAACCAGATGTTGTTGCCAAGAGGGCAAAACCCACATCAGCTCAACCGTCCCACCCAAGACCAATAAACTGATCTCGTCTGTTACATATCTGTCCAATAATGTGTTGCATTTGAACTGTCACTTCTCAATAAATTGTTTGTGATGCCCCAACTCTTTTGAATCATCTGTGACCCTTGACCAAATCTCAAATCGATTTTTCATTGAAAGTGAAACATGGAAACCATTTATTCATTCTAACCAGAACAATTAGCCTTGCATATTGTCATTCATGTACACGCTGACGTTCCAATGTGATTACAGATACATTCTATAATCATGTCCTATCATTTTATGCAGAACATTAATGATGCTGATGTTACACCCTGTAGCCATCTCAGATGGCCACCTGCAAAGGACCATGGGAATTATGCCCAACCCAGGACTCAGACAGACTCAGAGCTTGTGTGTGTATTTGTAACCCAGATAGCTAGACGCGATCGAAACTCCCGCTCGTTTGCATTCTAATGGCCCATTTCCCCAGAACAAAAAAACTGTACTCAGGTAACCGATACAGATACAGATTAATCGGCGCCACTCCCTTTACTCAGGGAGCCCAAACAGACAAGGTCAATGACCGCTAAGGACACGCCCAGCCATCAAGGCACCCACCCCTTTATTGGCCAAAATCGAAGGCAGTGATCAAAGCCTGTCGAATTATTGGGTCCAAGTTAAGGACCGCCCCAAAGAGCGTGAAATCCCAGAGGGATAAGAAGAGACACAGCCATGTGCTCGGTCTCTCTTGGATCCGGCCTCTGCCAACCCAAGTGCAGCATAACGACCAGACAGACAAGTTCAAGACCAACGATCGCTACCAGATGGATGAGCCCAGCAGAAACAGAGGCACTTCTTCCACCCAGCCACGCAAGATCCGGACAAAGGCCTTGTCCATCTGCATAGAGCCGGTTGCCCTGAGGTTAAGTATAGGTTATTGTAGTTGTTAGGTGTAGTTTAACTTGTAGTGTTTTGTGTTGCATGTCGAAGTAATCCTTGTGTGTAAATAAACCACCTTTGGGCAGCACGGTGGCGCAGTGGATTTGCCCTGCTGCCTCACGGCACCGAGGTCCCAGGTTCAATCCCGGCTCTGGGTCACTGTCTGTGTGGAGTTTGCGCATTCTCCCTGTGTCTGCGTGGGTTTTGCCCACACAACCCAAAGGTGTGCATAGTAGGTGAATTGGCCACACTAAATTGCCCCTTAATTGGAAAAAATGAATTGGGTACTCTAAAATTTTTTTTTTTTTTTAAATAAACCACCTTTGAACTTGAACTGACTAACTGGTTGTGTGGTCCTTTGATCAATATCAAAGTGGTGGTATGATTTGGTACCTGGTGACTCTAAAGAGCATTATTATTAATTGGCAACATTATTGGTGACTCTGGTTGCGATTGGCAACATTATTGGCGGCATCTGATGGGACTCGATTAGAAGTGATTTTGTCACTCTGAGAGAACCCACAAACGTTGAAATCCAATTGCGTGAAAGAGAAAGACCCACAAGTGCAAGCCCATATCGATCAAATCTCCGAATTTCGGAAGTGTGTACTAACCTGCATGTGTACTAACAGGGATATAAGGTAAATTTGTTAGATTGTGTCAAAACTATCAAGGGAATTGTGAACCGGAAAATAGCTTAGGCCATACCCGTAGTTCAAATCGCCGCCTTATCCCCCTGTCCCAAATTAACGATAGGAAACAGAGATTAACGGTAGGAAAAGAGATATTAGAAGCAATGGCCACAAAAGAGATGGAACGTTTAATGAACCCACAGGAACCCAAGGTCGCAGCAGCCAACAGAGCAGAGCAGTGCCCCATATGGGAAGAAGAGTTGAGGAAGATTTAAAGGGGAAAGGATGGCCCCTTTGGTCCGATTTTTGTTCAAATGAAGAATCAGGCCCAGGAAGCATAGGACAAAACATAGAACATAGAACATAGAAAATACAGCACAGAACAGGCCCTTCGGCCCACGATGTTGTGCCGAACCTTTGTCCTAGATTAATCACAGATTATCATTGAATTTACAGTGCAGAAGGAGGCCATTCGGCCCTTTGAGTCTGCACCGGCTCCTGGAAAGAGCACCCTACCCAAACTCAACACCTCCACCCAACACCAAGGGCAATTTTGGACATTAAGGGCAATTTATTATGGCCAATCCACCTAACCTGCACATCTTTGGACTGTGGGAGGAAACCGGAGCACCCGGAGGAAACCCACGCAGACACGGGGAGGACGTGCAGACTCCGCACAGACAGTGACCCAAGCCGGAATCGAACCTGGGACCCTGGAGCTGTGAAGCAATTGTGCTATCCACAATGCTACCGTGCTGCCCTTAAGAACAAATAAATTTACACTATGTCATTTTACCGTAATCCATGTACCTATCCAATAGCTGCTTGAAGGTCCCTAATGTTTCCGACTCAACTACTTCCACAGGCAGTGCGTTCCATGCCCCCACTACTCTCTGGGTAAAGAACCTACCTCTGATATCCCTCCTATATCTTCCACCTTTCCACCCAGGGAAAAAGTCTCTGACTGTCTACTCTATCTATTCCCCTGATCATCTTATAAACCTCTATCAAGTCGCCCCTCATCCTTCTCCGTTCTAATGAGAAAAGGCCTAGCACCCTCAGCCTTTCCTCGTAAGACCTACTCTCCATTCCAGGCAACATCCTGGTAAATCTTCTTTGCACCTTTTCCAAAGCTTCCACATCCTTCCTAAAATGAGGCGACCAGAACTGTACACAGTACTCCAAATGTGGCCTTACCAAAGTTTTGTATAGCTGCATCATCACCTCACGGCTCTTAAATTCAATCCCTCTGTTAATGAACGCGAGCACACAATAGGCCTTCTTCACAGCTCTATCCACTTGAGTGGCAACTTTCAAAGATCTATGAACATAGACCCCAAGATCTCTCTGCTCCTCCACATTGCCAAGAACTCTACCGTTAACCCTGTATTCCGCATTCATATTTGTCCTACCAAAATTGGTGGGACAATTTAACTGAGGTGCATAAGAAAAATGCAGCGAAAGTGCGAAAGCCGATGGCAATAGTGTCCTGTTTGGCACAGTTGCGAGGCACAAAGGAGGTCGTGAGGACGCTCCGCAGGCAGCTTGTTGAGAAAGAAGAGAAGAATGAGGGAAACAATAATGAAAGCAAAAAGATTATTGAGCAACTGCAGGATCAGTTGGCAGCTAAAGATAAAGAGATGGCTGATGTCAAACGGGCACACCAATCTTGTTTAGTTCACCTTAGCAGCTTTCAGACCCAGTACGATAAAGCCGACCAAGATACACAGCGCGCAGTCTTGGTGCGAGAAGAGATAGAACAGCAGGTAGCACAGTTAACGAGTCAATGCGCGGATTTAAAGGCAGCTTTACGAGTGCTCCATTGCTCCACTAAAGAACAAAGGCAGAGCACAGTAGACCACGCGAAATGTAGACAATAAATAGAGAAGTTGCAGTCACTGCTTTCAGTGGAAAATGGATTTAGGTATACTTTTGGACAAAATTTAGATGAGGTGCCCCCAGTTGGCAAGAACTAAATGAAACCGCCCAAAGATATGTGGAGGACACAGAAAATCACAATAAAGCCCCCCATGCCCCGAAAAGGAAAGCACCCGCACCACCGACTGCACAGGCAGCACACAGCCCCATGTATCCAGTCACCACACAGCACAAGTCATCGGATCGGGAGGATCCCGATTGCATTTACACCACCCCATTATCCATCACCCAATCGAGAGATGCCTGCGCTACAATTGATCCATTCGAAACCACCGCAGACCCGCATAATTTCTTTGAGAGAGTACACCAGCAAAAGGTTATGTGCGGTCTAGACGAAAGGGAGGAAGTTAAACTTATAGTAATGAGCCTTGACCAGTCCGTCAGCTCAGCTTTGCCAGAACCCCAGATTGTAGCAGGAGGAACCCTATAGGAGATGAAAACGGCCATTTTAGATGCGATCGGGTATAACAAGGGTGACCCAGTAGAAGGTTTAAACCGCTGTAGGCAAAAGGAGAGAGAGCATCTGACCGCATTTGCAGGTCGCCTTTGGATCCATTTTAAGGCGGTATTTGGGGATTTGAACCGCGCACACTTAAATGAGGACGACACCACTAAAAGGTCCTGCACTTTAGTCTCCCACGCCACAGAAGCAGGCCAAAAGGCTTGTGTGAATTACGGCCCTGCAGACCACACACACAATGAAGTGTGGGTATTAAAAAGACTCTCCAGAGCTTGGGAACAATCCCTACAAAGAAAGGCAGATCAGGAACAGATGGACTAACCAGGACCCAGCATGGATAAATGAGGGTAGACATGAAGGACAGCACCCCAGAGCACAGGCACCGCGAGGTTGCTATAATTGTGGACACATGGGACATTACGCCCGCGAATGCCGACAAAACTCCCCGTACCAGCAACGCCACCAACAACCAGGCCTCCCACTGAGGAACAATGTTAGGCCCATACATAGTGTTAGCACCCGTTCAGATAATTCATCAATCAACACCACAGATTGACGGTGTTCGGACTCCCCAACTTGGGTCTGCCACACACTCTGGGACAAATCAGGCAGACCAGTAGTCACAGGCACAGTCCGGGGACATCCAGTAGAATTTCTTTGGGACACAGGAGGATCCCGCACCACATTAAATTCCTCCACAATGTTCCAGCGCGACAAATGGCCCACCACAGACACCATCACCCTTAGTGGATTTACCGGACACGAACAGCAAGGATACATCACAGCCCCCGTAGATATTCAGATAAGAACCATAAGCACCAGACACCCCATTGTTTTAGTCGACTTGCCCTAAACAGCCGAGCATATTCTAGGAATCGATTTTATGAGCTCCCACAACCTTTCCAATGATCCTGTGAATAGATGTGTATGGAAAATGGCCGAAACAGCGAGAGCCCCCGCTACGCTCAGAGTAGGGGACTATGAACATAGGATTTGCTCAGTAGGAGACCATTGGTTTGATCCGCAAACAATTAGTACAGACCAGATAATTAGAGAGGGCCTCAGAAAACATAAAGCTTCCTTCGCTTATCACAAACACGATTGTGGGAAGATCCCATGAATGGTCACAATTTCAGATCCTGATCCTAAGCCACAGAAGCAATATGGTTTCCCACAGCAAGCCGAGGGTGAGATTTCAAAAGTCATCAATAGCTTATTAGATCAAGGAGTAATTCAGCCGGTAGCCTCAACAAATAATGCCCCAATTTGGCCCGTGAAAAAACACAATGGTTCTTGGCGACTGACAATCGACTACGAGAACTTAACAAGGTCACCCCTTCAGCAGCCCCCACCGTGGCCACAAGTCCCGAGACCATGCTCAAGCAGGGAGTACAAGCAAAATACTTCACAGTGCTGGACATGAGCAATGGCTTTTGGTCCATCTCACTAGACAAGACCTGTCAATATAAGTTCATGTTCACATTTCAAGGGCAGCAGTATATGTGGACATGCCTCCCGCAAGGATTCCACAACTCCTCCATTTTCCACCAACAATTGGCCAACGGACTTTCTAAATGTTTCCGCCCCGAATGCCTTATTCAGTGTGTGGACGACTAACTCCGATAGACAGGCACAAAGGAAGAGCATGCAAAGCTTCTTTTGGAATTGCTAGGTCTTTTGCAATCCATTGGATGAAAGGTCAACCCAAAAAAACCCCAGATCTTAGGCACCATTATCACCCACGGGAAGAGAGAGATCGAACAGAAGCGAATTGAGCCAATAGTTAAATTGCCCCTGCCCCACAATATCACTGCATTCCGGTCATTCTTAGGATTAGTTGGATATTGTAGGAACCATATAGATGGTTTTGCCACAAAAGCAGCCCCACTCTCAGAGCTCCTTAAAAAGAACACCCCATGGGAATGGCTTCCTCAGCACACGGACGCCATCGATGAATCCATTGATGAATTAAAATGCGCCCTAGGCACAGCCCCCACTTTGCAAATTCCAGACCCACACTCTCCCTCTGCCATAGAAGTAGCAAAAACCGACCGAACCATATCAGCAGTACTCCGACAGGAAAGATATGACCGCTTAGGACCCGTAGCCTATGCCTCACGAGTTTTGGATCCCGTGGAGCAAGGACTTACAGCCTGCGTATGGCACTTGCTTGCAGTCTTTTGGGCAGTGCAGTATTTCGCATACATCATAGGCCTTAACCCAGTAACGATTTTAACCGAGCACACCCCAACGCAACTATTGTTAGATAGTAGGTTAAAGGACGGTTCAGTCAGCCAGATCAGAGCAGCTCGCCGGACACTGAAATGAACATCGCTTATTGTCACAAGTAGGCTTCAAATGAAGTTACTGTGAAAAGCCCCTAGTCGCCACATTCCGGCGCCTGTTCAGGGAGGCTGGTACGGGAATTGAACCGTGCTGCTGGCCTGCCTTGGTCTGCTTTAAAAGCCAGCGATTTAGCCCAGTGTGCTAAACCAGCCCCTGTTGTTACAAGGAAAGGACATTACAGTCAAACGTACAAAGACCCACACATTTCAAGCAAATAACCTTCAGTATGCAGGGACCCAGTGCCAGATCATAGCAGTCCAACACCACACAGGACCCTTTATTCCGAAGTCACTGCACACACGAGAAGGCAGTAAAACACAGAATCCACACACCATAGATAACGCTTTAAAGATTTATGTCGACGGTTCCTCCACGATAGAAAATGGAAAAAGGATAACTGGTTGTGGAATTTATGTAGAAGACAGACAGGGACGCGCATTAGAAGAAATATCTTTAAAATTGCCCGGCCACCTAGGATCACTAGCAGCAGAACTAGGAGCCATAGCACATGTAGTGCCGATTCCTTTCCAACCCCCGCAGACAATCATTCGTTCAGTTTATATGTGTGCAATAGCTTGACAGAATTTCTGCCCCTGTGGGAATCTCGAGGATTCGTATCTGCTGATGGGGCAGCACGGTAGCATTGTGGATAGCACAATTGCTTCACAGTTCCAGGGTCCCAGGTTCAAGTCCGGCTTGGGTCACTGTCTGTTCGGAGTCTGCACATCCTCCCCGTGTGTGCGTGGGTTTCCTCTGGGTGCTCCGGTTTCCTCCCACAGTCCAAAGATGTGCAGATTAGGTGGATTGGCCATGATAAATTGCCCTTAGTGTCCAATATTGCCCTTAGTGTTGGGTGGGGTTACTGGTTTATGGGGATAGGGTGGAAGTGTTGACCTTGGGTAGGGTGCTCTTTCCAAGAGCCGATGCAGACTCGATGGGCCGAATGGCCTCCTTCTGCACTGCCAATTCTATGATGGTAAACCCCTACCCTCAGCCCCATTGTTGAAACACATTCTTAGGACAGCTAAAGACTGCACGTACGGTATCATTAAAGTCAGAAGCCATCATCGTCCTCCCCACCCAGTAATGTAAAGCTAAGTCAGGATCACGCCACAGTCACTTTTGGCAACTCCCTGAAAGTGAACCGATACACGCAGTCCAGGTTTCTCAGACCAATATCGAGGATCGATCCCAGGCCAAAAGGCAGACGACACTCTCAAACAAGTTTTAGACGGTAACTTCCCAGCCCCCTACGACAAATACAAGGACTCACTGACAGTACAGGACAGTATAGTTTTGAAAAATTGAATTTATGTGGTCCCACCCAGGACAGAAACCAGATAATTTATCAGTTTCATGACGGACACGGACATCAGGGGATAGACAATACCATTGCCCATTTAAGACCTTTGTGCTGGTGGCCCAATTTAAAATCCGATGTAACACATTATGTTGAGAATTGTTTAACCTGTGCACAGAACAATCCTGAAAGGTACTCCAAGAAGGGACAATTGAGACACACCCGACCTGTTAATGGCCCTTGGACAAATTTGCAACTCGACTACATTGGCCCCCTCCCCCCTTGCAGAAATGGTTTCAAATACGTATTAGTGATAATCGACAACTTTACAAAATGGGTAGAAGCATTTCCCTCACGGACAAACACTGCAAAGGCCACAGCTAAGATTTTGACCAAACAGATATTTACACGCTAGGGACTCCCCCGCAGCATTGAGTCAGACCAAGGTTCCCATTTCACCGGCAGAGTCATGCAAAATGTTCTAACAATTTTTGGAATCAGGCAGAAATTCCACATAGCATATCACCCCCCAATCCAGCGGCATTGTTGAGAGAATGAATCACACTTTAAAAGTGACCATTAGAAAGATGGTGTAACTGAATAATACCACATGGGACACAGTTCTCCCATTTGCCCTTTTGTTTATTCGGAACACCGTTTCCAGTTCCACAGGTTTCACCCTCCACACTCTCATGACCGGACGGCTCATGAAAGGAATTGAATATTTATTGGGTCTCGATTTGGCAAGCCCCACAGTCACCGCCCTCACCCATGAAAAAGCAGTCCAACAAGTCAGAGAATATTAAAGCAGCAGAGCTCGCTGCAGCTGTCCGACTAGACGCTAGAAGGAAGCAGAGTAAAGCCTGCTTTGACAAAACCGTCCACCCCATAGAGTACACAGTCGGTCAGCAAGAAATGGTTTCCCTTTACAATCCCAGTTCTTTTCTCTCCCCCAAATTTGCAGGCCCCTACTCCATTTCAGACAAAGTAAGCCTCTCTGTGTACAAAATAACATACCCCAATGGTAAAACTGGTTGGTTCCACATCAACCAGCTCAAAGTCTATGGAACTCAATGTAGCCACTCCCACCACATCTCCCTTGCAATAGCAGACAATTCCGCCCTGCCCATCGACAACCTAGTCCAACCCTCCCCAGCCCTGACAGCACGTCCACGCCCACAGACCCGATCTTGTCTCCGCCCACAGGTACGACCTTCCACCTTGAGCTTGACTCCGACGACAGCGCCAGCCTTCCTGAATTGACCACGATCACTGACCACTGTACAACCTCCCCGGCCCCAGTCACTCCAGTCCCCAGTACCACAACCAAGACATGTTTGGCCCCCTATACGCCCTTCCACAGCCACAGCCAGAGCCACCGCCACCGCCCGACAACAGTAACTTGCCCTTCACTGCCACTGCCCCTACGCCTCATGACAAACGAACCCCTTTTTGTCACCACGACAACTCTTGTAGGCTGGTTAGACATGACGATTTGGTTTCCACGATGACCCATGCGGCCACAGCACAAAAACGGCAGACACGAGTCTGGCAACCGGGAGGTGGTGATGAATCAGATTCTGACTCTGGTTATGGTAATCCTTTTACAACGCTTTTAGATACAGAACCCTAAGGTGTCCAAATGATGAGAAAAAAATGTCGCATAAGAATTACGTTGTCCTACTTTCTGATGGAGCCTGCCCGCCTTTTTATTTTCCTTCTTTCTTTCTTCTTGTTACATGGTTTTAATTAATGTCAGCCTGACACCCAATTTCTTGATACCGTCATAGATACTCTTCCGATGCCATTTACTGACCAATGGCCTTTAAAGGAACAATTGTTGGATCTCACATGTGTTACAAATTCTTTCCGCTCATTTAGGTCATGCAGGTAGTGAATAACGACACTAATCCCCCACCCTGCCTGAGGACCCCAAATGCATCTGGTCAGTTAAGCTCGGGTAGTGAAGCAACGGCACTGATCACCACCCTACCCGGGGATTCCGCCCATTCTTGCCCACACGCACCTCATGTTCCCGTCACTTCGAGACTCTAGAATGGTTCTTTACACTTTTCACTGTCCTTGGCAGGTCTTAGTTTTCCCTTCTCTGCTCTTTTATTGTGGTTTAAAGAATGCCCTTTGCCACAGTCTCGACACTCATCCCTTTACCTTCCGCGACCCTCTGATCGTTTCCCACCTGCTATTTACACTTTTGACACACATGGTTGCCACATATGCTGCTACACGTGAACTACCTCTGGACGACGAAACTCTATAAAACTGGCCGCCCTAAAATTTGGCTAGTAAGATGAGCCTCAGCCATCACTGGTTGCAGTAAAGGAAAGACTGGACGGAACATTTGTCCACCCACTCCCTGCATCGACCACCAGCTGCAAGGATCTCTGCACTTACAAAGAAATTTTTTTTTGGCAATGTCTTGTCTCTCAAAGTTATTTCAAAACAAAAAATGAGGGACTCACATGGTGACGATTCTAATGGGTATTTGAAGTTAAGGAGAGAAAGACAAATAAACGAGATATTAACTGAAGATAATAACAAATATTATGCTTGCACCCCCAGGAATATACGGAAAACAGAAAACAAGATGAAGAGAGGACTGATGACCTACATTGTGATCATTGCTGGACTCCTACAACTGCGCGCGTTACAAGCCTCTGTACCACACACCACACCGGCCCCGAACACCACCATACAACATGACACCCCTAGCCTGGACACCACACCACACATAGAGATAGACACTGAAACCCCCACTTGGTGCGAAAACATTGCCAAAGGGTACCCCCTTTCATACACAGTAGAGGCCCTTCTGGTAATTGCAATAATCATCAGTGTCATCCAGACACTTAGACTCCGCAAATGGCGAAAAAGAATCTCTCGCTTCCCGATATATACACTCCGAGCCCCCTTCTTTGGAATTCACCCAACTCAACAAACACTGTAATCGCTGATAAAAATAAAGACCGTATACCTCTCTAACTTTGATGGATTAAGTAGGAATGTGATGCTGCTGTTTTGAAATCTTGTATTGTACATGTTCTTTTTGATATTTGCCAGCAGCATGAGAGTAGCTTCGATAGTGTTAGTTAGATATTCAATTGTGCGGGACGGTGAAATGTTTTATAGTGACCCATTAGAAATTATGAATGTATGATGTGTTAATAAAACTGTTAGGTAAATGCTCCAAAAACATAAGACAGACTAGTGTAGAACCTGTCCTTGACCAAGGGTAACCAGAACACCAGGGATAGATAAGGGATCAACAGTGTGATCCACCATGCTTTGCGTTCAGGATCAAGAGGACGGAATGTAGCCATCTCAGATGGCCACCTGCAAAGGACCATGGGAATTATGGCCAACCCAGGACTCAGACAGACTCAGAGCTTGTGTGTGTATTTGCAACCCACATAGCTAGACGCGATCGAAACCTCCGCTCTTTTACATTCTAATGGCCCATTTCCCCAGAACAAAAGAACTGTACTCAGGTAACCGATACAGATACAGACTAATCGGCGCCACTCCCTTTACTCAGGGAGCCCAAACAGCCAAGGACAATGACCGCTAAGGACACGCTCAGCCATCAAGGCACCCAACCCTTTATTGGCCAAAATCAAAGGCAGTGATCGAAGCCTGTCGAATTATTGGGTCCAAGTTAAGGACCGCCCCAAAGAGCGCAAAATCCCAGAGGGATAAGGAGAGACACAGCCATGTGCTCGGTCTCTCTTGGATCCGGCCTATGCCAACCCAAGTGCAGCATAATGACCAGACAGACAGGTTCAAGACCAACGATCGCTACCAGACGGATGAACCCAGCAGAAACAGAGCCACTTCTTCCACCCAGCCACGCAAGATCCGGATAAAGGCCTTGTCCATCTGCATAGAGCCGGTGACCCTGAAGTTAAGTATAGGTTATTGTAGTTGTTAGGTGTAGTTTAACTTGTAGTGTTTTGTGTTGCATGTCGAAGTAATCCTTGTGTGTAAATAAACCATCTTTGAACTTGAACTGACTAACTGGTTGTTTGGTCTTTGATCGATATCCGGTAAAGCCTTGTGGTGGTATCATTTGATACCTGGCGACTCTAAAGAGCATCATTATTAATTGGCAACATTATTGATGACTCTGGTGGCGATTGGCAACAACCCCGAGGTCCCAGAAATCATCTGAATGACATTAAAAGGACTATTTTAATATTTGTTGCCATTACTGTTAACTATTAAAGCAAAGGGCAGCACAATGGTGCAGTGGTTAGCACTGCTGCTTCATGGTGCCAATGTCCCATGTTTGATCCCGGCTCTGGGTCACTCTCCGTGTGGAGTTTGCACATTTGCGTGGGTTTCGCCCCCACAACCTAAAGATGTGCAGAGCAGGTGGATTGACCACACTAAATTGCCTCTTAATTTGAAAAAATGAATTGGGTACTCTAAATTTATCAAAAAGAATAAAAAGCTATTAAAGCAAAACATTGTTCACAATACCAGAGTTATGTTCAAATAGAAATATTTGCAGTGAAACAGAGAAGGACCTGATAGAAAGTTAAATGTTGGACTGACTGTTCCCTCAACCGTGACAGGAAACATGGAATTCAATTATTTTGTCCATAGGGGGGTACAGACCAACATTTATAGATGGCATCATAGATATCCAGAGGGCAAGCTGGTGGAACGGGCAAACGTGGCAAATTACATTCACAGTGGAAAAGTGTGAGGTGCTGCATTGTGCAGTGAAGAATAAGGAGAGACAACACAAATTAAATTGAAAGGGAGCACAAGG
This sequence comes from Scyliorhinus torazame, assembly GCF_047496885.1. NCBI lineage: Eukaryota > Metazoa > Chordata > Chondrichthyes > Carcharhiniformes > Scyliorhinidae > Scyliorhinus > Scyliorhinus torazame. Next base: position 67,341,409 of record NC_092725.1, read on the forward strand.
AAAGAGAGACCCAGGTGTGTTCATGCACAAATCTTTGAAAATAGCTGACTAGGTTAACAAAGCAGTTAATAAAACGTCGGCGATCTGAAATGTTGTAAATAGGCATAGAGTAGAAATGCCAAGAAGTAACACCTTAACACATCACTTTAACCATTGACTCTCTCCCCCACAAGGGAACCATATGCTGTGTGCACCATCTACGTAATGCACTGCAGTAACCTGCCAAGGCCTCTTCGACAACGCCTCCCAAAACTGTGACTTGTCCCATTTAAAAAGGACAAGGGTAGCAAGCTTGTGGGAAAGTCACCATCTCCAAGTCACACACCATCCTGATTTAGAAGTGTCCTGCCATTCTCTGCCACACATCTGCATTGGGATCGTGGAAGTCTCGGCCCAGTAGCGGAGGTACCTTCACCACACCGACTGGAGCAATTTGGGAAAACAGCTCATCACCGAGTTCTTAATATCTAAATCACATGAATGAAAAAGAAAACCTATATTTAAAATAAAAGTAGTTCAGCCCCAGCTGGAATATTGCATCTGATCCTTGTCACCACACTTCAGGAAGTGAAGGCTTTGGAGAGAATAAAGAAGAGATTTACTAGACCAGATCCCACGTTGAATTGTGAATTTAACACAGGTAAGAATTCAGTACAGAATGGGGGAGGAGGTGCTGATTTTTTGTTTAGATTCCAGTAGCTGGTGACTGTTCAAAGGCATTCATTAAGTGAGCTAGTAGGCTATTAGTTGGTGAGTTTAAGATATTGGGCAGAACCTTATCATCTTTTTTCAAAGTGTCGGTTCTGGTGAGAAAACCTGTGAGAATCCCACAGGGGCGGGCACGGTGGCACAATGGTTAGCACTGCTGCCTCACGGCGCCGAGGATCCGGGTTCGATCCCAGCCCCCGGGTCACTGTCCGTGTGGAGTTTGCAATTTCTCCCCCCACAACCGAAAGATGTGCAGGGTAGGTGGATTGACCACACTAAATTGCTCCTTAATTGGAAAAAACGAATTGGGTACTCTAAATTTACTTTGAAAAAAAGAGATTTCCGCTGGTGCCGACGGTGGGAAAACTCACCGAATATTCAGCTTCCAACAAATTTATTTTTCCCACTTGATTCACAACACACAATGCCGGTTTGCCTCTGATACGGGAAAACTTAAACGCTATAATCAGTGGGGCACTCGTTTTAAATGCTTCCCCAACACTTGTCCCAGCCAGTCGGGGGATAGCTGTCAGAAAGACAGCACCATGATTCATGGAGGGAGCCCTTACCAAACACCTGGGTGGTGTGGAGCAGAGGTGTGACATTGTCTACCTGCGATCATGCAGACGGCCATCAATTAAAGTCACCAGCCCCACCTGGGAGGCTGGGGACACAACTTGTTGCATAAGAGCACAGGCAACAGTGCTGAGAGAGGATGAATAACCTTTTTTGTTCAGGGTAAGTCTGCCTCCTGTTGTGTACCGCTGCACTCCTACACACACCCTTAACACCTCCACCGTGATCTCTCTCCCAGCCACCTCACTGATTCCCAATACTTCCCATGGCACTGTTGACCCCACCACCCATGACCCCCCCACTCCACATGTTTCCCACAGGATATACTCTGTTCCTTTCATCCCCGCTCCCACTCACGTACCACGCATGCCAGACTTCATCACCATCTGACCCAGCAGGACTCACGCCTACACTTTGCCCGTCTGTCTCAATCTAGGACAAACTTGAGAACGACAGGCATGAGCGAGTACAGCCTGCTGGAGTCATGCACGAGTTGAGATGCCTAACATCCTATGAGGAGAAAGCCCTGGAGCTGACAGGCAAGGAGCTAGACCGCACCTGTGCAGAGGCTGTAGCCATCTGGGATGGCCACTTCCCGATTACAAAATAGACACTTTGTAAAGGTCGCAGGGAAAATGGACAATGCTGAGAAAACAAGCAGGTTCAGAGTTTGTCTGTATATTGGAGCCGCAGCTCCCAGACAAGACCAAAACTGTAGGCCCATTAGCGTACTAATGGCCCATCTCCGGGAACAAAAGAGTAACATTTGAGTAACCGATACTAAGGCAGACACCCCGGCGCCAGAGGAGACCAGAACAAAGCAGGCCAACGGCCACCTAAGGACATGCCCAGCTATCAGAGCACCCACCCCTTTATTGGATGAAATCAATAGGAATGATCAAGAAATGGCCCAATTGATTGGGGCCAAGTTCAAGGCCCGCCCAAAAGAGCGCAAAGCCCCTTTGGGTATAAGAAGAAGGCCCCGAGAGAGAATCGCTCTCTTGGACTTGGCTCTCACAGCGGGGAGACCCGTCCACCAGCTGCACCAGAAGCAAGTAAGTCCAAGGTCAACGCACGCTACCAGACGGATGACCTTAGCTGTTTCACCTCTACCACTTCAACCCCAGCAGCCTCAGAACCGAACAACGGCCACTGTTTTTCTGACTGAGTGGGCGTCCGAAGCTAAGTATAGGCTTTAGCAGTAGTGATAGTTTAGCCTATAGTATTTGTGCATGAGTAGATATTACTGTGTGTAAATAAATAGTATTGACTTTGAACTAACTAACTGGTGTACCGAGTCTTTGATCAGTATTCGGTTTTGACCCTTGTGGTGGTATCGAAAGATACCTGGCGACTCTAGAGCAAACGTAATTAGAATTAAGGAAGGTGACCATATTGACCGCCATATTCATAGGCAACCAAAGAGAGCAACAGGGCAAAGTGGGGGCAGCAGCGAGAAGTGAGAATCCTCAACACATGCAGCCATGTGAGTTAATTTTCTCCCATCAGTCTGCTCCTATGATACACCAATGCCATCTTGCTTCCCTTGCAAGTCAATCAGTGAACCAGCCCGGACCATCTTCGCGACCTCTGGACACCACAGACTAGAGCAGCTCCGAGGGAGACATCTCGGAGAAGCATCAAGGAGGCGTCACAGATGTCACTCACACCCTCCACCAGCACAGATACTCACACCTCAGTGGGAATAACTAATAGGTTTATGGGTCACTCACATGACACCTCACAGTTGAAGATCCACCGCAGGTGAAGGAAGGAACGTCCCAGAGATCCAGCACTCGGAGGGATGTTATGGTCCAGGACCCTGACTGACGACGTGCCCCTGAGACCGGTCATCCCAGAGCTGCAGAAGCTACAAAGGAAGAGTATCAGGAAGGGATGACAGCATCCTCCTTGGTCTGCAAGGACAAGCCCCATTGCCTACTGCTTGAGGAGATGGTGCATTCACTCCAACACAACAAGGCCACCGCTGCGAGGGTGGCAACCGCAATGGAGAATTTGGCACAGGACTTGCACATCATGGCAGGGAATCTACTAGTGTCAGCGGCAGAGGACGATGAGGCTTCTGAATCTCACTCTAGATGCCCCTCTATCCCATGAAAGAGCAGAGGGGCCCCAATGGGAAGTGCATCGGTAAGACCACAGACCAAGGCCTTCCATCCAGGAGACCCTGGGGTGTCCAGACCATCTGACAACACCCTCCCTGTGAATGACACACCTCTAACTCTGCACATGGAGGAGAGCAAAACTGCAACACCCTTGCAGCCAGAAAGTAGGCCCAGACCCTCAAGGTACTGGCCCCTCAAGAGGCGACTGCAAAGGTCATACCATAAATAATATAAGAACTAGGAGCAGGTAGGAAATTCAGCCCTTCGAGCCTGCTACACCTTTTAATACGATCACGGCTGGACTCCTCTCGATCTCAACCCCACTTTCCTGCCCATTTTCCATAACCCTTCAACCCATTACTAATTAAACTCTGTCTATCTCCTCTTTAAATTTACTCAAAGTCCCGGCATCCACTGCACTTTGGGGTAGTGAATTCCACAGTTTCACGACCTTTTGAGAGAAGTAAATTCTCCTCATCTCTGTTTTAAATCTACTACCACTTATCCGAAAACTATGACCTTTCATTCTAAATTGCCCCACAAGAGAAAGCATCCCTTCTACATCTACTTTGTCAAGATTTTAATCATCTTATATATCTCAATTAGATCTCCTCTCATTCTTCTAAACTCGAGAAAGTATAGGCCTAAACTGCTCAATCCCATTTCAGGAGACAGAACCCTCGGCCGGGATTCTCCAAAATCCCGACAAAATGTTGACGGCGGCGTCAAAAAGCGTCGACGGGCCTCCAGGCCCAGTCATTCTCCCCTTCCTCGGGGGCTAGAACGGTGCCGTAGTGCTAAGCGCTGCTCCAGCACTGAAAGCAGGCCCTACACGGCCGGTGGGGGTCCGCGCATGCGCACCACGGCCGGCCCCCGGGCAACATGGCGGAGCCCTACAGAGGCCCGGCGGGGAGGAACATGGACCCCCCCCCCCCCCGGAATGAGCACACCTGCCAATCGGTAGCCCCCGATCGCGGGCCTTGCAACCGCAGAGGCCCCCCCGCAGAGTCGGCTAACCTGCCTCCCCACCAGGGCGGCCCCTGCAACCTGAACGTCGAGGTCCCGCCGGGTAGGACCATACGCGAACGACACCGGCGGGACTCGGCGGAACTCAGAGAGCACTCGGCCCATCGAGCGCGGAGAATCGCTGCGGGGGCCGCTTTCAACGGTCTGCGACCGCCCCGGCGTGATTAGCACCGATTCGCCAGTCACCGGAGAATTGGCAGCCCGCCGTCGGAGCGGCGTGGCGGGATTCGCGTGCCCCCCCAGTGATTCTCCGACCTGGTGCGTGATCAGAGAATCCCGCCCCTAATCTCTGGAATCAAAACGTCAGTCATATTGGAAGTAGCTTATCCTTATTTACTGTACCTAAATCCTCCATGATTTTAAACACCCCCCCCCCCACCACCTCCTCTGAACTGCCTCTAATTAAACGACATCCCTCCTAAAATAAGGGGACTAAAACTGTACACAATACTCAAGGTGTGGTCTCACTAATGCCTTGTACAGTTGCATCAACACTTCCCTACTTATATACTCTCAGTATGAAGTCTTACAACACCAGGTTAAAGTCCAACAGGTTTGTTTCGATGTCACTAGCTTTCGGAGCGCTGCTCCTTCCTCAGGTGAATGAAGAGGTATGTTCCAGAAACACATATATAGACAAATTCAAAGATGCCAAACAATGCTTGGAAGGCAACCATTAGCAGGTGATTAAATCTTTACAGATCCAGAGATGGGGTAACCCCAGGTTAAAGAGGTGTGAATTGTATCAAGCCAGGACAGTTGGTAGGATTTCGCAGGCCAGGTGGTGGGGGATGAATGTCATGCGACATGAATCCCAGGTCCCGGTTGAGGCCGCACTCATGTATGCGGAACTTGGCTATAAGTGTGCGGAACCCGGCATCTCCACATCATATATACTCTCAGACAACAGGGAGTGGAAGGCAGCAGTTCACCTCAACCTCAGCGGTAGACCCTGGGGATATACCTATACACAGCAGGAGAGTGAGGAAGAGTAAGAAACTGTAGGCATCTAATGGGCACAGTCACCATTGTAATATAGCTCCATGTGTTGACCCTCGTTGCCGTCCTTCACTTTGTTGCATCCGAGGAGATGTGGTGCCCTTGAGAGAATGTGCAAACTTCACATGGACAGTGAGCCAGGTCTGGAATTAACCCAGGTCCACAGTGGCATGAGGCAGAAGTGCTAACCACAGTGCCTTGTGCCGCAGTGTGTCACCTCTCTGTTATGTAGACGTGAATATGAGCCTTGGGTGCAATGCTTCTAAAGGGTTAAACATTGGGTCCCAATCAGTGGCACATTCTTGCATTCCAATGCTGACTTAATTGGCACAATTGGCTGATCAAGGAAGGATCAGGGAGCTGATCTGGAAACTGGCTTCCCTTGTGGTAGGCGAGGCACCCCTGGTTTGTATGAAGACTGCAATTAGCATGTCAACTTCATTCTTAGAGAGCACCCACGTTGAAGCTCCCATGGGTTGTGGATTAAATAAGCCTTCCAACTGGAGCAGCCAGCCACCCAGACACTAATCCCTGACAGCCTGGCCTCCACAAAGTGGTTTTGAACTTCCATACAGCTCGTGCCCTCTGGCTTCAGAGTGCTGCTTGTGTGGGGGTTTATTCTCACTGCTGTCATCCTCCCCACTGTGTGAGGGTTTTTGGGCCTCATGAGACTCTAAAACACCCTTGTCAGAGTCCCCCACTCTACCCATTCAGCCTGGCCTCTCATGGGACCTTTACAGTCGCCCGCACAGCCGTTCTGACTGACGGCTCAAAATCACCCCCATTACCTCTAAATGAGGGCAGTAGTTTAAACTGGGATTGGGGAGCTATAGGTATAGCATTAAATTCATGGCTTAACAATTTAAATTACTTAATAGAGTTGTGTGATATTTCCAAACTTGAAACCCAATTAGTGAAATAAGACTATTATTTCACTAATAATAATAAAATAGAGTTGGCATGGTAGGTGATGTGTTGGAGCTGTAATATGTGGGTTTTGGTGGACACCTGTGTGGTTGTGTTTACAGTAAGTGTCTACTCTGCAAGGAACCTTAACTCGGAGTTGACAAACTGGAGCCTGCGCTTTGATCACAGCAATATATTAGGGGTGGGGAAGTTACCTGCACACTTGGTTCCAGGGGGCAGTCACACCCCTTCGGTTAAGTACTTCTGATTCTGGCCATGGTCAAGAACAGGAATGTGTGACTGCGAGTAAGGCAGGTATAGGAACCCAAAAGGCTTGAAAATTGTCAATGCTGATGTTCAAAGAGACTTGGATATATTTGTTCAAGGAACAGAAAGTTAGAATACAGGTACAGCAAGCAATTGGGAAAGCTGGTCTTTATTGCAAGGGGATTGGGGAACAAGAATACAGACCTCTTTCGACAAGTGTACGGGGCTTTGTTGAGAGCATATGATGTATTCATGTTTGTTCCTATTTGGAACAAGGTCACTTTAAGCCAGACAAGTTTTTTTTTCAAACAAAGTCACTTTAAGATGGACAGATTTTTGTTCTCTTGGGGGTGGGGGGGAGTAAACGGAATTGTGTGGTGGGCAGGAGTGTGGAGCTTAGTCCAACATTAGCCATGATTGTATTGAATGGTGGTAGTAGACTTGACTGGCCGTATGGTCAACTCCTGCTCCTTTCTTTCTTGGGTAAGGTCGAGTGGAAAATTGTTATGGAGGGGGTTTAAAATCATGGAGGATTTAGGTACAGTAAATTATGATCAGCTACTTCCAATATGGAGCTGGTTTAGCACACTGGGTTAAATCGCTGGCTTTTAAAGCAGACCAAGGCTGGCCAGCAGCACGGTTCAATTCCGGTACCAGCCTCCCCGAACAGGCGCCGGAATGTGGCGTCTAGGGGCTTTTCACAGTAACTTCATTGAAGCCTATTTGTGACAATAAGCGATTTTCATTTCATATGACTGAAGTTTTGATTCCAAAGATTGAACCACAGGTTTAAGATGATAGTCAAAATAATCAGAAGGTAACATGAAGAAAAATGTCCAAATGCAACAAAGTGGGGGGGCGATTCTCCAGAATGGAGACTAAGTGTTCGCGCCATCATGTACGCCGCTGCGTTTCACGACGGTGCCAAACGGGCACGTGGACGACCGATTCTGTCCCCCACAGGGGGCCAGCATGGTGCTGGAGCGGTTCACTCCACTCCAGTCTCCCTTCCCGGCGCCAAATGGGCGGCGTGCCAACCTGCGCATATGCAGTTAGGCCGTGCCAACCTGCGCATGCGTGGGGGACTTCTTCAGCATGCCGTCCCCCACGCAACATAGCGTGGGGGTTCATGGGCCTGCTGCACAACCAAGTAGGCCCAGGGGGGAGAGAGGCCGGCCCGCCGATTGGTGGGCCCCGATCGCAGGCCAGACCCCCCGAAGCACCCCCCCGTGAAGGAGCACTTTTCCCTGCCCCACAGGCCGCTTCCCCGACCCTTCATTCAGAGTTCCCGCCGGCAGCGACCAGGGGTGAACGGCACCGGCGGGACTCTGCCGTTTCGGTGCGGCCGCTCGGTCCATCCGGGCCGGAAAATCGTCGGCCCCACCGACTCCAACGGCCCGCGGCCGGCGGTGAGTCAAATGCGCCGGTGCAAATAGCGCCAATTCTCCGCACCTCGGAGAATTGCGCGCTGGACTCGGGGCATCATGGCGTTGTTGCGGCGATTCTCTGGCCCGGCGCGGGGCTCAGAGAATCGCGCCCGTGGTTTTGATTTGGAAAGCAGTGCCTGATAGGATGATGGTTGAGGATTCAGTCCTCGCTTTCACAATGGAAATGGATGAATGCTTAAAGGAGGAAGACATTTTGCCAGCATGTGGGGAAAGACCCAGGGAGCGTGACTAACTGGATTCTTCTTCAAAAGAGCTGGAGTGGAAAAGGGCTGAATAGATGCGCTAGTCATAGAAGCATAGAAAATAGAGGAGGCCATTCGGCCCTTCGAGCCTGCTCCGTCATTCATTATGATTCTGGCTGATCATCAAATTCAGTACCCTGATCCTGCATTCCCCTCCCCATAACCCTTGATCCCGTTAGCCCCAAGAACTATACCTAATTTGATGGTTTTATAAATGCAAAAATCAAGGTGCTGGTCCATAATTATAGGTTGAGATCTGATCCCATTAGCAGGTCCAGGAAGAAAGAGTGGATGTAGAAACTACTTTCTTTGCAACTGGAGACAAGAGACAAAACCACCTCACCGATTGCATTCCCTCTCTCCGAAAGCAAGTTTACGAGCTCCGGCAGACAATGAACATGGAATTCATCCCAGCTTAGCTCAAGGAACCATGGCTTTACTCCTATTTTCCTTTTGCAAACCACTTTAGTTGAAAGTACAAGATCATTTCATATAGCAAACAAATTGCACCGCATCCAATGGTGCTTCTGCATGGCCCGACTGAAAATGTCGAAACAACAGCAACTGGAATTTATAGAACCCTCTTAACAAGGGGAAACATCCCCAGGAGTCAAACAGAATTTGTCGAGTCAGAAAGGGAGTGGTAGAGCAGATGACCAAAAAACTGGGTCAAAGAAGTTTTCAGAAGTGTTTTAATGCAGGAGAGAGGTGCAGAGAAATTAGGAAGGGAATTCCAGAGTCTAGGTCCGAGGCAGATGAAGGCGCAGCTTCCAGTGTACTGGAGGGATGTGCAAGA